>NC_045428.1:193773550-194103300 GCF_902635505.1 Sarcophilus harrisii
TTTACCTTTCCTTTGTATGTATCTCCCTGTTTTAAGTGTGTTTCCTGTAAACAACATATTGTAGGGTTCTGACTTTTAATCTAGCCTGCTATCCACCTGCGCTTTATGGGAGAGTTCATCCCATTCACATTTACAAAATTGCTAATTCTGTATTTCCTGCCATCCTAATATCCCCAGATTATGCTTTTCTTTTTCTTACTTCCCTTACTCCCTTCCCAAGTATTAAACTTATGGGTCCCACTTGTGTCACAACGCTCTCCCTCTTTAGGATCCCTCCCTTCTCCCTTGAATCCTTTCCCCTTTCTTGTAGCCTTCCCTTATTACTCTTTTTCCTTTTCCCTTTTCCTCTCCCACTTTTTAATGAGGTGAGAGAAGATTCTCTGTAAAACAAATATGTCAATCATTTTCTCTTTGAGCCAGCTCTGATGAGAGTAAGATTCACACAATGTTCCCCTCTCTAAGTTCCCTCAGATATGATAGGTTTTCTTTGCCTCATTGTGGGATGTAGTTTCCCTCTTTTTATCTCCCCTTTCCCTTTTTCTGACACTCTCCCCTTTCCATTTCTACTTCCCCTTTTTATGCTATATCAGTAAAATCAAATTATATATGTGGTTTTTGTGTATATCCACAACAGAAATACAGTTCTCAAGAGTTCTTTTTACCTTTTTCTACTTTTCTTGAGTCCTATGGTTAGAGATCAAATTTTTTATTTAAATCTATTTTTTTCCTTAGAAACAAATGGAATGACTCTGTTTCATTAAATGTCCATCTTCTTCTATGTAAAAAAAAATGCTCAGCTTAGCTTGGTAGTTCATTCTTGGCTGCACTCCAAGTTCTTTTGCCTTTTGGAATATCAGAGTCCAGGCCCTTCGATCCTTTAATGTTGAGGCAGCCGGATCTTGAGTGACCCTTATTGTGACACCTCGATATTTGAATTGTTTTTTCCTGACTGCTTGTAATATTTTTTCTTTAGTCTGAAAATTCTGAAATTTGGCCACAATATTCCTTGGAGTTTTTATTTTAGGGTCTTTTTCAGAAGGTGTTTGATGAATTCTTTCAATGCCTCTTTTACCTTTTGATTCTGTTAGTTTTGGGCAATTTTCTTTGATGATTTCCTGTAAAATAGTATGTAAATTCTTTTTTTCATCATAATTTTCCAGTAGTCCAATGATCCTCAGGTTATCTCTCCTAGATCTATTTTCCAGGTCTCTTGTTTTTCCAAGTAAATATTTGACATTTTTTCAAATCTTTCATTTTTTTTTTTTTTTTTTTTGGTTTTGCTTGACTGATTCTTGATGTCTCAATGAATCATTCATTTCTATTTGTTCAGTTCTGATTTTTAATAAGTTATTTTCTTCATTAGCTCTTTTTTTTTTTACTTCTTTTTGTATATGTCCAATTGAAGTTTTAAATGAGTTGTTTTGCTCTATGGAATTTTTTTCCATTTCACTATTTTTTTTTTTTTTTTTAGTGAGTTATTTTCTTTTTCCATTTCACAAATTCTGTTTCCCTGCACTTCTTGGGAGTTTTTTTACCTTTTCCAATTCACATTTCAGGAAGTTGTTGTTCTCTTGTATAGCTTCTCTTTCCTTTCCCCATTTTTCTTCTAGTTCTCTTTTAAGGTTTTTAATAGTCTCTTCTAGGAGAGCTTTTTGTGTTGGGGACCAACAATTGTCTGGAGACTGTCTGCTATTAGTCTCCTTGGGGTTGAAAAACTGCCCTCTTTCCATATAGAAGCTATCAATTGTCCTTTTGATTTTTTTACTCATTTTTTAAAAAGCCTGTAGGGTCTGCGTTCAGGGCCAGGAGGTTATCAGCTTCCTCTGCAGAGCAGGGATAGGTGTATGGACAGATAACTGTCCTGCCAACAAGCTACAAAGAGCAGCAAGATATGGGAGTGCTCTGGGAAAGAATTCCCCACCTAGAAGTAACTCAGGCCTGCAGGGCTAAGCTGGGAAAGTGCCCTGCAAAGAACCCTGCTGTGCGGGTTATTAACGACTGTCCTGGGGCTAGATGCTGAGCAGGGATAGTTTCACTAATCCAAGCCAAAGCCCGCCCTGGGGTTGTGGATATTAGTGGCTGAGCAGTGAATAGCCCTGCAGGGACTGGAAGTGTCTCTGCCCTGGGGGGCACAGTCATGATGGGGAAGTTCTATTTCCCCAGGCCGAACCCCCCACTGTGCAGATGAGAGGCTTCCTGGGACTGTGCCCCCCTGCCATGCAGATTTGTGACTGCCCCCGCAAAAGCCCTGTATTGCAGGATGTGTCTGCAGGGCTGTGTTACAGGTCAGCCTGAGTCACTTCCAGATTTGGGTGGTTATAACCAGATCTTGTTAAGTTCTGACATTTTTTTAGAGTAACCTCTGTTTTAGGCTTTAATTTCTCTGCCAGTTTATGGGTTTGTAATCAAGGCAGAGAACTTAGCGTATAGCAGAGTCATCTCTATAACATCTCTATTCCACCCCCCCACCCCCCCCCCATGGTCTGCTCAGGATGCTAGTCTCTTGTTGCCTGCACTAGTCTGTTCCTGGCCTCTCAGATCAAAACTTTCCTGGTGATCTTCCAGATTATCTTTGTCTGGTAAGTTGTGTGCTTCTAATCTTCATGAATTTTAGCAGTCAAGTGCTATTTTTGAGGCTGAATTTAATAGTTGGTTGTGAGGGATGAGAGGAGCTTAGAAAGTCGCATGTGTCTTCTCCGCCATCTTGGCTCTGCCCCCATTTAAGCAATATTCTTATTTTTTTTCCTTGGTCACTGTGACATAGTTGTGAAGTCCATGTTAGCTCCCTGGAGGCCTCAGAATCAGCCAGAGTCAGGATAAGCAAAAGTCCTTGGTCTTTAGGGGAACAAGTGAAGGGGATGGACAGAACTGCCACAAGCTGTCCACTAACCTCCCTTCTCCTCATCCTCCTCCAAAGTGACTCTGGTTTGTCTCACTCCATCCTCTAATCCCTTTTATGATTATCTGTATACATTAAAAGATCAAGCCAGCATGGAATAGTGACAAGGGACATTTTTCCAAGCATATGCTAGTAGAGTTATTGTTCAATAGGTAATTAACCTTAAGTGCTTGGTTGAATGATTCCAGTGCACCTATTCAGAGTTTGAGCCTTTTACACATAGTAGTGGTGATGGTGGTGCATTTTGTTCCTGAGCAGATTGGCCACTAATCAGCAAGAATTATGAATTTAGTAGAATTTATAGGAAGGGACTTCTGCTCTCATTCTCTTCTTTCTCTCTTTTGGACACATGGCTTGGGACTCTAACAAGTCTCTTTCCATCTTACCCTCATGTGGGGAAGTTCTCTTTTCTCTCCTAACCTGCTCCCCACCAAAAATAGCAATAGCAAACAACTCACACATGACAGTGAGCACAGGTGAGATAAAATAATCTTCAGCCTCTTACTATAATATATTAAGAATCGGGGCAGCTAGGTGGTGCAATGGATAGAGTACCAGCCCTGAAGTCAGGAGGACCTGAGTTCAAATCTGGTCTCAGACAATTAGCACTTCCTAGCAGTGTGATCCTGGGCAAGTCACTTAACACCAATTGCCTCAGCCAAATATATATATATATATATATATATATATATATATATATATATATATATATATATAATCTACCTTGATTCATTTCTACATATGTCTATTCTGCATTCTTAGAAGAGAATAATCAGCTGATCCTTTTTGATGAGATTTCAAACTTGAGTCAATCTTAAGTTTTAAATGCTGGAGCATCAGGTTGAGAATATACAGAACCAAAGTGGGAGAATCTGAAGCCTCTTTTTAGGGTCAGACTTCCTGGGAATTCTATTCCATGAGCCCAAAATGTGGGCCTCTTATTGAGAGATAGTACCTTAGTCTCCTACACCAATGGATCTTTATATAAGTATATGCAGAATGAATATGGAAATAAAGAAAGTTAGTTTAGAGAAGGGGGGATATGCAGTAGGAAAGAATTAAGAAAGGCTTTCTATAGAAAGTGGTGCTTGAACTGAATACTGAAGGAATTAAAGGATTTTATAAGGCAGAAGTGAGTAGGGGCACATTCTAGGCACAGGTAATGAATAGTATAAAGGCATGAAGAGATAGACTAACATGTAAATAACAACAAGAAGACAGTTTAGCCACACTGTAGTTTACAGAAAGGAGATTAAGTGTCTTAATGTAAAGAAGAGAGTGAGAAGGGAGGAGGAAGAGAGAGATAGGGAGGGAGAAATGGAGAGACAGAGTGAGAGAAATAGAGATAGAAAGAGACACACAGAGAGACAGAGAGATAGAGAAAAGATACAAAGACAGAAAGAGAGAAGAGATAGAGAGAAACATATATACAGACAGGAATACAGAGAGACAGAAACAAAAAAGAGGGAGAGGAAGGAGACAAACAAACAGAAAGAGAAAGGGAGGAGACAAGGAGAGGGAAGGAGACAGAGAGAGACAGACAGAGACAGAGAGACAAAGAGAGAGAGATAGTGACAGAGAGACAGAGATAGCTCCAAAGAGACAGAGAAAGAAAGCAGAGAGAGAGACAGAGAGGAGACAGAAAGACAAAGACAGAGAGATAGAAAGGCAGAGAAACAAAGAAAAGAGAAGAGACAGAGAGAAGTGGGAAAAACAGACAGAGAGAGATAGAGAGAAGAGACAAACAAAAAGAGTCAAGGGGAAGGGGAAGGTAGAGAGAATTCGAGACAGAGACAGAGAGAGGTGGAATGGAAGGAAGATAAGGGAAGAAGGAAGGAAAAAAATAGATTATGAACTGATCCTTAGGAAGCATATTATTTTAGAGAGGGAAGCATTGACCACTAAGAATTAATGACAGTTTTCATCAAAAACAGGTGATACTAGGCTAAACTTATTTCCCTTTTGGACAAGCTAACTAGACTGGGTATATTGGGATACTGCTATTGATATAGTTTACCTATGGTCCAGTAAGGTGTTTGGCTCTGGAGATATTTGTGACAAATAGAGAAATATGTGGGCTAGATAGTAGAGCATTATATGGATTCAAAACTGGATGAAGGACTGCATCTTATGAGTAGAGTACTTTTAATGACTCAATGTCATCTTGAAAGAGATCTCTAATAGAGTGATTTGAGATCTGGCTATGTTTCAACATTTTTATTGATATCTTGAATGAAAACACAAATGGTATACTTATGAAATTTTGACCCAAAATTTGCAAGTCTATCTAATACGAAAAGCATAGAAAGGATTCCAAAACATGACAGACTAGAATGATGCATCAAATCAAACAAGATCATATTAAATAGAAATAGGCATAATGTTCTATACTTCTTTTAAAAAAATTTAAAATTAATAAAATTTTAATTTTAAATAAAAATTTTTTTTAAAATTTGACCCCATAAGTACAGTATTGGGATGATAGGAAACTATAAACATACAATACAATATATCAAAATATCTGTCAAAAAAGCTATTACCATCAAAAGCTTCATTAAGAAAGACATAATTTCCAGGTTGTCACAGATTGCTGATGGTGATTTGTAGGAAGATTTGGCATATATATGTATATATCTATATCTATGTCTATAGATACACATTTATTTATCTATCCATTTATCTATCATCTATGATATATCATCATTGTGGGAAATTTCCACTGTGGAAATTCCCTTAACCAACAACAGTAGATGACTAATCTGTAACTTATGGTATTAAAATGTTTCCTGGAGGCACTCTAAGATCATGTGTCTTGTTTATGATCAAATAACTAAGACTTAAAATAAAAGCTTTCTGACTTGAAGATGGGCTTCTTATGTACCATGCCATTCTGCCTATCACGCCATAAATATATCAGCTAAGAAATGTGGTAAGTAAAAAAGATGAACTAGTCTTATAGGAACAGAAAAGTTTAACAGATGGGCATCTTAGTGTTGTGTAATTATTAATATAACATGAACAAAAATTTCAAAACCCCACTTTTAAGAGACAAAGCTTTGCCCTAAACAGACAAACCAGTCTTTTTATTTTTAAAATCTGAGGAGGGAATAGAACATGAAAATGTAGTTTGTATTTGAGGAAGAAGAGTGACTTCTAAACCATTATAAAAGTTCAATAGATTTTTCAAAGCCCACTTTAAAGAGCCCATACCTTGTACTACACACACACACACGCACACACACACACACACACACACACACACACACAAATACCAGGTGGGAAAAAGACATGTAGAGGAAGTATGTATGGATTTGAAGTAGTAGGACTTCTAAATCATGCTAAAAGTCCAATAAAATGTGCAAACCCCACTTTTAGGGGGCCAAACCTTATGCCAAACAGACAAACCTGCTAGTTTTTTTTAAAGTCCCAGGAAGGAAAAGGACATGCAAAGAGAGTCTGTGTGTATTTGAGGAAGAAGAGGAACTTCTAAATTGTGCTAAAGTCCAACAAAATTTCCAATATGTTGAGGAAATTGGGACAGGTTTTTATGAAAGTTATTTAAAAATTTGTTCAAGTATCACACAGGTGGAGAAGGCATGGAGATATGACAATTTATATTCCCTTTGGTGAAATCACAGATCTATTAAAACACTGAAATACTAAGATCATGCTCAGAGCACTGTGTTCAATTCTGTGCACCATATTTTAGGAAAGACTTTGGCAAATTGCAGTGTGTTTAGAACAAGATGATCAAAATCATGAGACCATACCATAGTAGAGTCACTTCAAAGATCAAAAGATGCAGAAAAAAATCTTTGATGAATATAGTACTAATTTATGCTAAAAAAAAAAAACAAACAAACACCCAAGGCATGGGATGATTATTTTAACAATGTGATTAAAGATATTAACGTAAAATTAAAAATTAATATTATATGCAAACAAAAATACTAGAAACTTTCCAGTTAAGTTTGAGAGTGATTCAAAGATTCCCCCTTTTGCTGTTGTCATTGTTTTAGAAAAGCTAAGTAATAGCACTAAGAGAAGAGAAAAAAATTAAAAGCATAAAAGTAGGCAAAGAGGTAACAAAACCATTTGCTGCTGACATGATGATTGACTTAGAAAATTTCAATGAAGCAGCAAAAAAAAAAAAAAAAATCAAGACAATATCTTTGGTTAAGTAATGTTATAAAATAAACTCACAAAACCCAATGATATTAATATAAAACAATAATAAAATCCAAGAAAGAATAATAAAAAAGGGAGCCCCATTTAAAATAACTACAAAATTCACAAAATATTTGAGAGTCAATCTACCAAAGCACACTTATTACCTGTATAGAAACAGTTTAAAATGTTCCTTGAATAAATAAAAAATAATTTAAATATTTGGAAGAATATTTAGTGCTAATAGTTGGGTTATGTTAGTATAACAAAAATGACATGACCATTAGTGCTATAACAATAAAACCATGAAGGATATACTCTATAAAGTTGTAGTTAACATAGAATTAACAAAATAGTTAACATAATTCATTTGGATAAACAAAAGATCTAGAATATCAAGGAAAATAACAAAAATATTATTAAAAAGCTGTAACTAAAATTATTTGGGACTAATTTTAAAATAGAAAAATAAATCAGTAAAAGAGACTAGACAAGGAAGAATTAAAAATAATTACTATTAATAACCCAGTGTTTAATAAGTTTCCAAACATAAAATACTAAGGAAAGAATTCCTTTTTTGAAGTGAATTTCTGGGAAAACAGAAAATCAGTTTGATAGAAGTTAGGTATAGACCAATATCTTACACCATAAACCATTACAAAATCTCAAAATGGATATGATTGAATATTAAAGATTATAGCATTTAAAATTAGAAGTCAACAAAATCAATATTTTGCACAGTTATGAATAGAAGGCAAATTCCTACACAAAGGATAGAGACAGTCATAAAATACAAAAGAGATAATTTCAGTTACATGAAATTAAAAAAAAAAACGTTTTTATCAACAGGTTAATGAAATCAGGATAAGAAAGTTAGTGGTTGACTGGGAAAATCTTTGTATCAAATATCTTCAATAAGGGAATAATATCCAAGACATATAATTGGGAACTAATAGAAATAGATAAAACCTATATAATAAGTAAATGGTCAAAGAATATAAATAAACAATTTTCAGAAGAAGAATGTAAAACTGTTAATATTTATTTGAATGAATGTTCTAGATTGCTTCTAATGATGGAAAGAGAAATCAGAACAAATCTGAGTTTTTACTTCAAAGTCAGAAACTTGTCAAAAATGTTAAATGAAAAAAAAAGATGTTAAAAGACATCAATGTTGGATATGTGGTAGAACAGTATCCATATTGATGCATTGTTGGTGGAACTGCATTTTAGTCCTATCATTCTGGAAAATAATTGAGAATTATGTGAACAAAATGATTTGTATGACCCAAAGGTCATACAACCAGAAAATTTATTTTTGGACTTAAATGCTTATTAAGTAATACTACTATATGCTAAGTATTAAGTTATCCTCTGGGTGTCAGTGACAAAAAGAAAAACTCCATATTCTCTAAAATGTTTATAGCAACATTTTTTTGGTAGTGACTAAGTAGATGCCCATTCATTAAGGAATGGATAAACAAATTAGGGTACATGAATGTAATGGAATGTTATTATTTTGTTAGAAACTACGAATATTTTGACCATAGAGAAACATAAAAAGAGTTACATGGACCAAAGCAAAATGAAAAAACAGAATCAGAAAAACAATAATGTAATATAAATGGAAGAGCAAGATGAAATGGTGTGGTGTAAAATTGTAATTGAGAAAGCAGGCTTGAAAAGAAGAGATATAAAAAGCACTTTCCTGCCCCTTTTCTATTGAGGTGAAAGATGATGAGTATCCAATACTGCACACAATGCAAAATTTTCAGATGTTTTGGTTTAATTCTGTTGAATTGTTTTTTCTCCTTTTTAGTTCTTTGTTAAAAGAGATGATTGTACATTAGAAAAATGTATGTTATATAAAATAAGATATAAATAAATATTTTAAAAATTCTTTAAAAGAATCAGGAATGCTTAACATGAAGAAGGGATTTAGGAGAATATGATACTTATGATTCATCTGAAGGACAAGCATGGGAAGGAGGATCTTATTCTGTTTGCCCTCAGATAATAGTACTAAGAGTGATGAATGAAACTTGCAAAAAGGCAGATCCATATCAATTTAAGTAAAAACTTCCTAATAATTAAATCTTGACCCAGGATGTCCAGGATGCCTGATCTGGTATTCTCTTCCTCCCTCCCAAACCTTCAGTAACTCCATATGATTAATTCACTTTTCTGTGTAATAGAATTTAGGCTTACAGTATTTTACCAAGAGCCCGAATTTGGAACATTAGATCTGGGTAAAAATCCTAGCTCTGTCATTGATTAGCTCTGAAGTATTGGACAAATCACTCAACTTCTCTGCTTCAGAGAGGCTAGGCTTTGTTATATGTAGAACTAAAGGGTTGAATTACACAAATTCTGAGGTATTGTCTCATTCTAAATCTTGTGAGGGAGTAGAAGCATATTTCAATATATGAAGAAAATGCTTAGAGAACATGTGTATAAGCAAGTGCTATCTCAATTAGGCTCTCTGGTCTATTTTTCTAAATGGGCCAGAGAGAAAATTTTCACTTTGGTTATGCACTATCTGGAACTCATTTAAGTTTCATGTCTTTTGTCAAGCCAAGGCATGGATTGGATTTATTCCTTTGCCAGCCAGTAATGATTACAATCCTCTTAAGTCCACGAGGTAGTGGCTAAGCCTAAAAAATATTATTGATAAAAATAATAATTGATATTGTGCATGTTTAAGTTTCTGCTGTGATTTGGTTCTCAAAATGCTAGCTATAAGAGCTGACATTTTTATAGAACTGCAGATAGTTCTAGAGCAATTCTCTTCCATGTTAGCATTTGATTCTCACAATGGTCCCATGAGGTATATAGTATGAGTCTATAGTCATTATATATATATGTGTGTGTGTGTGTGTGTGTGTGTACACTCTCATGTATTCATCAGCTCTATTTTATGGATGATGAAATTGAGATTCAGGGAAATTATGTGTCTTATCCAAAGTTTTACAACTCAGAAAACCAGAAGTTGGTAGTGGAGTTAGGAATATAGATCACCTTATCCAATGCCTTCAGATTGGTCTGCTCTTTCTAGACCATCCCCTCATGTTTCCCCCTTCCACAGTTCCATTCCCTTTCCCATGAAATTGGGGAGATGCCATGATAGGCATGGAGATGTACTGAGCTTCCCTGACTGCTTATGCTGGCACATTTGGATTAATATGGAAGGATTCATATTTTGGGATGATGAAGTAACCCCTTTATTGGTACTGTTATCTCTGTAATGGTGGTAGGGGTAAGGCATGAAACTGCCAAAGAGAATTGGCCACTGAATATAAGAGTTGTCACCTTGATAAATGGATTTTTTTTAACCTTGATAAATGTTAGACACAACTTGACTTTTACTTGTCTCTTCCTCATTCTGAATGAGTGATTTGAGAGTTGAACTATCCATAGTTGGGTGGGGAGAGAATTTCTTCTTCCCCTTCCCATCCATAGCAGTGATGGTAACTGTATGTACATGGCAGTACAAATATAGGCAGTACCTAAATAAATAGGTACTTTTTAAAATTAGGTAAGTCTAAGACTGGCTCTCAAAACCTTAGTTATCATTTTTGCTTTCATTTCTTTCCTTGAGCACAGTAACTTCTTAATAGCAATCCTGAGATTAATATTTCTAGACTTGTTCTTTACCTTGTGGCCTTAAGAGGATTGGAATCATTGAGAGAAGTCCAGGGGACTGGTAATTGAAAGTGTTTCTCAATACAATGATCACAAAGGAATAAATCCAAGCCATAACTTGGCTTGACAAAAATCATGGATCCTAAATGAATTGTTCCAGATAGGTGCAGAACCAAGATGAAAATTAAGTGCCTGAAATGGTCCCACAAAATATTTCTTAATTTAATATCCAAGTGTCTGTTTCCTGGAAGAGTATAATAAGAATTGTTGGTTATTGTATTTTAAGATTTTATTAATGCACATTTATGAGTCTTTTGTGTTTCAATAATTTATTTGTGGGAGAAATAGGAATAGGTGTCTTATAACTGATACATCTTGTATAGCTTCTAGAAGTGACTCTGTTAATCCCTTTTGAGGAGTCCCTAGAATTGAGGCAAATGTGAGCTTTAAGTGATCTTCCTTAGGGCTCTTAGATTGAATGTAAAGAGTCAGAGAATATGTGAAGATCTCTTTGAGGCTTAAACTTCCTCGGGACTGAACCTGATCCATACAAATTCAAAACCAGGATCCTTTAGTAGAAGAGGGAGCCTTAACTTTATGGGCCACCAGGTCTGTATTATAATTATAAATGCATATGTATTCTTCCTCAATAGAATTTAAATTCATTGATTTCAGGGACTGTTTAATTTTTGTATTATTTTGTATGCCCAGTGTCTAGCAAAGTGCTTAGATAGTAGGTACTTCGTAAATGATTGCTGATTAATTGGTTCATTAAGTGATTACATCCAATTCAAGAGGCAGCACTTCCATTATGCATAATTGGCAAAGCAATCATACCTATTACTTCTTTCCTCTGTTTTCCAAGATCTATACTCCACTGGACAAAGGGGCTTGCTCTCTCTGGGATCACACAATGCAATGCATTCTCTGGGCTCCTTAACTAATATTTCCATTCGATGGATGAGGGAAAAAAGAGGTCATTTAAATTCTACCTCTTTGACCATCCACAAATCACTTAACTTCTCTGACCTTTAAGCAGCAACTCTAGCAGTTAAACATGGATTGTTGATCTGTCAAAGGAAGGTGTTCCCATATTGAACCTCAGGTTTTTGATGTATTGAAGTAAGTATGGGGGAAATTTAGATAATAAAGGTTTTTCCCTAGGTCACAATTATTATGTTAGATGTAGAAATTGGAGGACACAAAATTTCTTGGTCTATGAACTCATTAACTATATAATGTTCTGTTAAGAATAGAAGAGACCACAGAGATTTTTTTTTTTTTTTTTTTGCCATATGAAAAACTTGAATCCTAACCCTACGTGGCAACTTTTGGGAGGTCAACTAGTGTATATAAGGTCACATCTTATTCTTGCAATAGTTATAGTATATACAGAGTAGCAGACTCTGGGACCTCGACAAAAGGTAGCTGCTTTTTCTTTTTCAAAGATGTGTATTATAACTTCATGTGGAAAAGTTATTTCCTGAAATTCACCCTCTTTCTGAGGGTTTTATATGCTCTATAAATTAGAGTGAGTGCTAGAGGGAAAAATATCTAAATTTGATGTAAAAAGTAGGATTAGTGTCACTGGGGACAGAAGAGAAATGTGTTCTGGATGGTTACAGAGGTGTAGGTGCTAAAGCCTTGGCTGGCTGTGGGTGCTATTAAATATCATGCCATATTCAATCACCCTCCAGGGACAAAAATCTGACTAGCTCCTTTTAATCCATTTAGGTGCATGTCAGGCAAGCACTGTGGTTGTACAATGGCACAATGACTCCCATGAATAGTCTGACATACTGCGTCAAAATGGCATTCTCTCCTTATGGTGACTCTCCTGACTTCCCTTAGAATTATAGCCAAGACAGCTAGGCCAAGATGTGCATTTCTACTGATTTGTGTCATCAAATTGTTTCCCATATTCTCATGATGGGTTTTCCATTGTCTTTCTGGCCCAGGAGAGGTTCCATGACTTGGATTTAGGGATGAATAGGAAAAAGGGATTACCTTTTGAGTGTTCTTCAGAATATAGTAATTTGGGACCAGACATTAATATAAACAAAATACTGAAATAATGAAGTCTTCACATTATTTCAATTGACTATATGTTAAGATAGAGCCCACATGTCAATATATGCTCAAGCAGAGAAGGCTCCAGGTTCAAAATATTGACTAGAAAGTATGAATGTGTCCAGTAAAGATGGTGCTTTAGGTAAGGTTTAAAAACTGGGCCTGCTGTGTTTTTCAAAGCGTCACTGAAAAGTTTAAGCTTTCATTAGGACACATATATGTACCTGACATCTAGTGAAAATGTTTTTTTTTGTTTTAGAATTATGATGAATTTAGAAACAATATGATGCAGTTGATAGCTTCAGAATCAAAAGCAAGTTCAAGTCTTGCCTATAAAATATAATAGGTATGTGGAACTGGGTAAATTAAGTGACCTCTCACTGTTCCAGGCAACTCTTATCAAAAATGTTTTATTACACAACAAATGTGTCTTACTAATGCAATTGTTTAAAAATACAAAAGCAAGATGATGCTGTGTATTTTACCATGGCTCTTTGGAAATCTGGTTCAGGGCCCGAGTTTTAATTCAGAGCAATGTCACTGCACAGCAATAAATTATATTGAAATAAAAGGAGCATATCATAGTAAAAATAGCCTGTGGGTTTTTTCTTTTCTTTCTTTTTGTAAAAAAAAAATATGTTCCTCCCACTCCCAAACCCGAAATGAGCAAAATTTAAAAAAAAATTAATGCCTTTAATACACAGCTATAAGTCTGTGAAAACACTTTCCAACAAGGCCACATCCTAAAATGTGTCTTTTTCTTCATTTTTAAGTTCATTGTCTCTGTCAGGATATAAATGGTATGTTTTATCTTCATTCTTTGAAACTCATGGCTTGCCATTGCATTGATCAGAGTTCTAAAGTCTTTTAAAATTGTTTCTATTTATAATTTTATCATTGGGCAAATTGTTATCTTAGTTCTTTTCTCTTTGCTCGGCATCAGTTCATAAAGGTCTTCTCAGTTTCCTCTGAATCTGCCCATTTGATAACTTATTATGTCACAATAACATTGCATTATATTTATATCTCAGTTTGTTTAGCCATTTTCCAATTTGAGGATACACTAAAGAGGTATTAATTGCCAATTTTTGGTTACTAAGAAAAGAGTTGCTATAAATATTTATGTCTCTGTCTCTCTGTTCTCTTCTTCTTCTTCTTCTTCTTCTTCTTCTTCTTCTTCTTCTTCTTCTTCTTCTTCTTCTTCTTCTTCTTCTTCTTCTTCTTCTTCTTCCTCTTCCCCCCCCCCCTCTCCCCCATCTTCTTTTGATTTTTTGGGGGAGATATAGGCTAAGTAGTCATATAGCTACATTAATAGGTATGAACAATTTGATCCTTAATGGGCAAAATTCCAAATTGCTTTCCATTCTGGAATGGCTAGACCAATTAACAGTTCAATTAACAGCAGACTAATGTGCCTATTTTACTGGAGCATTCCTTATCTTCAACATTTGCCATATTCCTCTTTTATTTCCTTTTTCCAGTATTATGGTTGTGAGAGAGAACCTTAGATTCATTAACATTGACATTTATCTTACTAGTAGTGATTTGGAATATTTATTGATAGCTTATTGGAATCTTTACAAAGTGTTAAGCCATTGGAGTTGATAGAGATAATAATTATCTAATTTAGCATGGTTCAATATAATTGATTTGATCTTAGAAGGAGATATTTTGGGCCAGAACTTGAAACAAGGTACTAAGTACAACTGATAGAACAATGCTTGTGTTCACACTTTTGGAGAGCTCATAAGTATCTAAGTACTCAATGGAGTTCACACGTTTGGGAGATTTCAGGCTTAGTATGAGATATCTGAATTCACACCTCCCTTAGGCCAGAGAGCACTCTGGGAGATAACCCAGAATCCCTCTCTCTCCAGAAGGAGGAGTTAACATTTGGGAGATCATATATATACAGGAAGCTCTTAGAGCTTGAGAGAGTTGGGAACATTGGGAACATTCCCAGGAGTTGGAGAGGAGCACTCTGGGTGGAAGCCCCCAAGCCCTATCTCCTAGGCAAGAGAGATTTCATTGCATCTTCTACCTTGGTGCTGGCCGGAGTCAGAAGGACAAACCTTTGGATTTGTAGACATTCAGAGGGAGCTCTTGGAACCAAGCAGAGAGATAGGCCTGAGTCAACTGAGTTATATTGAAGGACACAATAAAAGATCTGAACTTTTATCACCTGGCTGTGTTTTGGAAAAAGAACACCAACATTTTGGTGCCCTGAATGTGGAGCTGACAGGCCCCTCAGTGGATTTCATTGGAAAAGCTCCGATCCTGATTTCAGTGGAAAAGCCTGTGACCCTGATTGAGTGGAAAAGTCTCCTCAACCCAGAAATTAGAATGAGTACAACAAAAAAATTTTGTTAAAATAGTTAAAGTAGAATTTCAGCTAAGATGGGACAGATATTTAGAAAACAGCCTTCTGTTTCTATACAAGGAAAATGTTTAGAGAGCATTGTCAAAGTTATGGAAAGCCAAGGTTTGATTATAATTTTGGAGTAGATCACTGAACTTTTACAAACTGTTAAGAACATATGTCCTTGTTTCTCTGAATGGATGTCCATCAGTTGGAGAATGGCTGAATAAATTGTGGTATATGAAAATTATGGAATATTACTGTTCTGTAAGAAATGACCAACAGGATGATTTCAGAAAGGCCTGGAGAGACTTACATGAACTGATGCTGAGTGAAATGAGCAGGACCAGGAGATCATTATATCACTTCAACAATACTAGATGATGACCAGTTCTGATGGATCAGGCCATCCTCAGCAACAAGATCAACCAAATCATTTCTAATGGAGCAGTAATGAACTGAACCAGCTATACCCAGAAAAGAACCTTGGGGATGATAAAACCATTACATTGAATTCTAATCCCTATATTTATGCACACCTGCATTTTGATTTCCTTACAAGCTAATTGTACAATAATTCAGAGTCTGATTCTTTTGTACAGCAAAAAATGTTTTGGTCATGTATAATTATTATGTATCTAAGTTATATTTTAATATATTTAACATCTACTGGTCATCCTGCCATTTAGAGGTGGGGGTAAGAGGTGAAAAATTGGAACAAGAGGTTTGGCAATTGTTAATGCTGTAAAGTTACCCATGTATATATCCTGTAAATAAAAGGCATTAAATTAAAAAAAAAAAAAAAAAAAAGAACATATGTCCTTGTTTCTCTAACTGAATGGATGTCCATCAGTTGGAGAATGGCTGAATAAATTGTGGTATATGAAAATTATGGAATATTACTGTTCTGTAAGAAATGACCAACAGGATGATTTCAGAAAGGCCTGAGAGACTTACAATGAACTGATGCTGAGGAAATGAGCAGGACCAGGAGATCATTATATACTTCAACAACAATACTAGATGATGACCAGTCTGATGGATCAGGCCATCCTCAGCAACGAGATCAACCAAATCATTTCTAATGGAGCAGTAATGAACTGAACTAGCTATGCCTAGAAAAGAACTCTGGGAGATGATCAAAACCATTACATTAAATTCTAATCCCTATATTTATGCAACACATGCATTTCTGATTTCCTTCACAAGCTAATTGTACAATAATTCAGAGTCTGATTCTTTTTGTACAGCAAAATAATGTTTTGGTCATGTATACTTATTGTGTATCTAAGTTATATTTTAATATATTTAACATCTACTGGTCATCCTGCCATCTAGGGAGGGGTGGGGGGGTAAGAGGTGAAAATTGAATAAGAGGTTTGGCAATTGTTAATGCTGTAAAGTTACCCATGTATATATCCTGTAAATAAAAGGCTATTAAATAAAAAAAAAAAAAAAAAAAAGAACATATGTCCTTGTTTCTCTCTGGAGAAAGAATTGGATCTAGATGAATGGAACTTAGTAGGAGAGGATCTTTGTTAATTCTGTAATAAAAATGGCCCTAACTCAATTTCTAAAGACATATTTAATACAACTGGCTATAAGAAGTTATTTAAGTGTTAAAATGAAAAAGAAGAAAGTGCCAACTAAACTAGGTGATAAGCAGATTCTTATTCAGATAATCTTATATAATCTTATTCAGATAAGAATGGAGTTAAGTACAATTCTGAGTGTGATACTTCACAGCAGGAGGAATTAGATCATTCCTCATCTCATGACCCTCCCCCTTCATGGGTGGAGGAAGAAGGGGAGGGAGCGAAGCAGAAACACAGTCAGCTTCTCCTGTGAAGCAGAATATGACAAGATTAGAAGAAGTATTAATTAAGGCAAAAAATGAAGGAGAAGATATATCTGATTTTATATATGCATATCCTGTGACTGAAAAGCGTGATCCTTCAGGTCAAAAAGAGAGAAGTTACACTCCTTTTAATTTGGAAAAAAATTAAAGATTTGAAAAAGGGTTGCACTCTTTATGGGACTACATCATCTTATGTGAAGATGTTGCTAGATAATTTGTCTTATGAAATCTTAACCCTGAATGATTGGAAATCCATAGCTAGAACATGCTTAGAACCTGGACAAAATCTGTTGTGGCTTTCAGAGTATCATGAATTATGTAAGATTCAAGCCCAACACAATAGGCAAACAGGAGCTATTGGACAAATCACTTTTGACCAACTAGCTGGTGAAGGTCAGTATGCAGAGAATTCAGAACAGATTTATTATCCCATAACAGTGTATGAGCAAATTTCTATACGGTAATAAAAGCTTGGAATTCTTTCCCTGGACAGAAAGATGGAAACGAAGCTTTCACAAAAATAGAACAAGGTCCCAATGAACCTTTTGCAGATTTTGTGGGACTTTTGTAAACAACTGTAATCAGAACCATTGGAGATAATGCTGCTACAGAAATAATGACGAGACATCTGGCTAAGGAAAATGCCAATGAGGTTTACAAAAGAATCATATGGGGACTAGACAAAGATGCTCCTTTAGAGGAGATCATAAGATGCTGTGCCACAGTGGGCACAAATGCTCATTATACCCAAACTATGATGAACATGGAAAGACAGGGTCCTTCTTGGCAATGGAATTCTAGAGAAACTTGTCGATGTTTTCAGTGTGGAAAAGTTGGACATTTGAGGGCCATGACTCCCTGATATGGAGATAGAATGAGAAGACAGGGTGAGAGAAAACCCAAAACTCCATGTCCAAATGCAACCGAGGCTTTCACTGGGCCTCTGAATGTAGACTTCACCCAGAGAAGTGAAAGGCAAGGCTCAGCTCCTAAGTATCAATCAAAAGACAGGTGGGGCATGATAGCAGCTGAGGTTACACCCAGAGAGTCTTTAGAAATTCAGGACTCTGATGTCATCAACCAACAGAACAGCAATCAGGATAACAGTTGGGGAGAATACAGGCCTTTTAATCAAACAGGGCAGTATTAACACAAGAAGAGACCATTTCAAGTTCTTCAAAACAAAGGAGAAGATTTAAGAAACATTTGACACTGAAGGAGCATGACTGATAATGAGACTGTTAAAATAACTTTAAAATCTTCATAAATCATTGGATTTCTAACACAAGAAGAGACTATTTCAAGTTCTTCAAAACAAAGGAGAAGATTCAAGAAACATCTGATACTGAAAGAGCATGGCTGATATTGGATTCTTGGCACATTAACTAATGGACAATGGATTTCTTTGGGACTATTTTTAGGACTTAGGTAGATGTATAATTTTGTATGTTGATTCATGTTATGAAAAATTGTTTATTTCAAAGCTTACAGGAATCATTGGATTCCTGGCACATGAACTAAGGGACAATGTGTAAATGTGTAAATTCTCATGTTAATTCATGTTGTTTGTTACATTGCTACTAGACTGTGTTATATTGCTATGTGCTTATGTAACTATTTGTAATGCCTCCCATATTGATGGATTTATGTACACCTTGTTTCAAGTGAGCCCCTCTAGAAACCCCCTAATCTGATTTGATTTTTTATGATTTTTTAGGAATGCAGAGCTGGTTCAATATTACACCCAATGCAGATATGGAGATAGAGTGAGAAGACAGGGTGAGAGAAAACCCAAAACTCCATGTCCAAAATACAATCAAGGCTTTCACTGGGCCTCTGAATGTAGATTGACCCAGAGAAGTAAAAGGCAGGGCCCAGCTCCTAAGTATCAATCAAAACACAGGTGAGGTATGATGGCAGCTGAGTTTACACCCATAGAGTCTTTAGAAATTCAGGACTCTGATGTCATTAATCAACAGAAAAGCAATCAGGATTACAGTTGGAGAGAATACAGATTTTTCAACCCAACAGTGCAGTGTCCAGTGCAAACAGCTCCAATGTAATTACCAGGTGATGAAGAGAAATCAGAAAAGTGGTAAACAGAAGGGAATTAGATAGGTTAACTGCTTGGAGAAGAGGATTTGCTTGTATCTCTACAGGAGGAGAAGGAATCAGATGGGTGCCAAGGAGCCATATTTGCCTTGTCCATCAGAGACAAACAGAAAAAGAGAAAAACCTCAAAACAAAGGAGAAGATTTAAGAAACATCTGACACTGAAGGAGCATGGCTGACAATGATACTGTTAAAATAACTTTAAAATCTTCATGAATCATTGGATTTTCTAACACAAGATGAGTCTATTTCAAGTTGTTGAAAAACCAGCAAGAATAATTGGATTCCTTGAGATGAAAAATTGTTGATGAGACTATTGCAGTACTTCAGAGCTTACAGGAATTGTTGGATTCCTGGCACATGAACTAATGGACAATGTGTAAATGTATAAATTCTCATGTTAATTCATGTTGTTTGTTACATTACTACTAGTCTGTGTTATATTGCTATGTGCTTATGTAACTATGTGTAATGCCTCCCATATTGATGGATTTATGTACATCTTGTTTCATACCTATTTCAAGTGAGCCCTTCTCCTAAAAATAGTCCCATCCTAAAAACAGTCCAGACAATGGATTCCTTTGGGACTATTTTTAGGACTTATGGACATGTATAATGTTGTATATGAAAAATTGTTTACCTCAAAGCTTACAGGAATCATTGGATTCCTGGCACATGAACTAATGGACAATGTGTAATTGTGTAATTTCTCATGTTAATTCATGTTATTTATTACATTAATACTAGCCTGTGTTATAGTGCTATATGCTTATATAACTATGTGTAATGCCTCCCATATTGATGGATTTATGTACACCTTGTTTCATACTTGTTTCAAGTGAGCCCCTCTAGAAACCCGCTAATCTGATTTGATTTTCTATTTCCTTTGGTGTTTTCATCTCCCTTCATGAGAAGTCAAGGAAGTCATGACCGCTTATGTTCTAAATCAAAAGAAAAGGGGAGATATTGGAATCTTTACAAAGTGTTAAGCCATTAGAGTTGATAGAGACAATAATTATCTAATTTAGCATGGTTCAATATGATTGATTTGATCTTAGAAGGAGATATTTTGGGCCAGAACTTGAAACAAGGTACTAAGTACAACTGATAGAAACGATGCTTGTGTTCACACCTTTAGAGAGCTCATAAGTTTCTAAGTATTAAATGGAGTTCACAAGTTTGGGAGATTTCAGGCTTAGTATGAGATATCCGAATTCATACCTCCCTTAGGGCCAGAGAGCACTCTGGGAGATAACCCACAATCCCTCTCTCTCCAGAAGGAGGAGTTAACCTTTTGGGAGATCATATATATACAGGAAGCTCTTAGAGCTGATAGAGTAACTTGGGAACCTTCCCAGGAGTTGGAGAGGAGTACTCTGGGAGGAAGTCTACAAGCCCTATCTCTGAGGCAAGAGAGATTTCATTGCATCTTCTACCTTGGTGCTGGCTGGAGTTGGAAGGACAAACCTTTGGATTTGTAGACATTTAGAGGGAGCTCTTGGAACCAAGCAGAGAGATAGGCCTGAGCCAACTGAGCTATATTGAAGGACACAATAAAAGATCTGAACTTTTATCACCTGGCTGTGTTTTGGAAAAAGAACACCACAATAGCTTGTATTTTTTTCTTTAAAAAATGCCTGTGGACCCACACTTAACACCTTATACCGAGATAGGATCAAAATGGGTCCATGATTTAGGCGTAAAGAATGAGATTATAAATAAATTAGAGGAACATAGGATAGTTTATCTCTCAGACCTGTAGAGAAGGAAGAAATTTGTGATCAAAGATGAACTAGAGACCATTATTGATCATAAAATAGAAAATTTTGATTACATCAAATTAAAAAGCTTTTGTACAAACAAAACTAATGCAAACAAGATTAGAAGGGAAGCAACAAAGTGGGAAAACATCTTCACAGTTAAAGGTTGTGATAAAGGCCTCATTTCCAAAATATATAGAGAATTGACTCTAATTTATAAGAAACCAAGCCATTCTCCAATTGATAAATGGTCAAAAGATATGAATAGACAATTTTCAGATGATGAAATTGAAAGTATTACCACTCATATGAAAGGGTGTTCCAAATCACTATTGATTAGAGAAATGAAAATTAAGACAGCTCTGAGATACCACTATACACCTGTCAGATTGGCTAAGATGACAGGAAAAAATTAATGATAAATGTTGGAGGGAATGCGGGAAAACTGGAACACTAATGCGTTGTTGGTGGAGTTGTGAACAAATCCAACCAATCTGGAGAGCAATCTGGAATTATGCCCCAAAAGTTATCAAACTGTGCATACCCTTTGATCCAGCAGTGTTTCTACTGGGCTTATACCCCAAGGAGATACTAAAGAAGGGAAAGGGACCTGTATGGGCCAAAATGTTTGTGGCAGCCCTGTTTGTAGTGGCTAGAAACTGGAAAATGAATGGATGCCCATCAATTGGAGAATGGTTGGATAAATTGTGGTATATGAATGTTGTGGAATATTATTGTTCTGTAAGAAATGACCAGCAGGATGAATACAGAGAGGCCTGGAGAGACTTACATGAACTGATGCTAAGTGAAATGAGCAGAACCAGGAGATCATTATATACTTCAACAACGATACTGTATGAGGATGTATTCTGACAGAAGTGGATTTTTTCAACAAAGAGAAGATCTAATTCAGTTCCAATTGACCAATGATGGACAGAAGCATCTACACCCAAAGAAAGAACATTTGGGAAATGAATGTAAACTTTGCATTTTGGTTTTTCTCCCTGGGTTATTTATACCTTCTGAATCCAATTCTTCCTGTGCAACAAGAGAACTGTTCGGTTCTGCACATGTATATTGTATCTAGGATATACTGTGACATATCTAACATGTATAAGACTGCTTGCCATCTTGGGGAGGGGGTAGAGGGAGGAAGGGATAAAGTTGGAACAGAAGTGAGTGCAAGGGATAACGTAAAGAAATTTTTTTCAAAATAAAAGAAATTAAAAAACAAAAAGTAAAAGAAAAATGCCTGTCCGTATCTTTTGATCACTTGTTTACTGTGGAATAGTTTTGAATCAATTCTTTTTATCTTGGATATAAATTCCTTATCAGAGAAACTAGCTACAAAGTCCCTCCTCCCTTTTCCTTCTAATCTTAATTGCCTTAGTTTTGTTTATTCAAAGACTAAATTTTACACAATCAAAATTGTCCATTTAAATTTGTTTGATCCTTATTATCACTTATTGGTTATGAACACTTCTTTCAGTAGCTTCAAAAGATAATTTTTCCTTGGTTCTTTAATTTGTTTATAATGTAGTCTTTTATATCTAGGTCATGGGTCTATTTGGAGCTTATCTTGGTATATGGCATGAAACATTAGTTTAAATTTGATTTCTACCAGACAGTTATCTAGTTTTGCCAAAAGTCAATTGTCAAACAGCCTATCATTCCCCCAGTGACTGGAATTATCAAATATTATGCTCCTCTATATGTCTCTTTCTCTATGCTATATACTTAACGCTCTACTGATCAACTGCTTTCCCTCCCTCCTTTGCCCATTTTCTCTTTGTCTCTGTCTCTGTTTCTCTTACCAATAACAAATTGTTTTAATTATTACTGTTTTATGGTTTTGAGATATGGTACTGATAGACCCCTTTCCTTCCTTCTCTTTAGAGTATTACCCATGAGATTCTTGACTTTTTGTTCCTCTACATGAATTTAATTATTATTTTTTTAGCTCTGTAAAACCTTCCTTTGGAAGTTTGGTATAGCACTGAATAAGTAAATAAAATTTTACTATATTTCTTTGACCTATCCATTAACTATTACTGTTTTTCTAATTATTTAGCTATCCCTTTATTTTGACAATGTATGTGCTATAGTTGGATTCATATAGCTCCTTAGTGAATCTTGGTAGATACACTCTGAAATCACTTATAAATTCTGTATTAATTTTGAATGGATGCAATAAATATTGGTGCATCCAAGCCAATTTCTTTGTTTACTTATCTCTAATCTCTGAACTGGTTTTCAGGAATTCTTTTCAACCCATAGTACTAACCTATGTGGTTAATATTCTAAATGGATAATATTAGGAGACCAATCTGAAATTATGTGCAAAGAGTTATTAAACTACATATACCTGTATCTATATCCAGCAATACCACTACTTGGTCTACATCCAAAGAGGATTAGGGAAAAAGAAAAAGAATCAATGTGTTCTAAAATATTTATAGAAGATCTTTTTGTAGTGTCAAAGAACCAGAAATTGCAGGGATGCTTATCATTTGGAGACAGTTGAGCAAATTGTGGAATATGATTGTGATGAAAAACTACTATGATATAAGAAATGATGAGCACAAAGATTTAAAAAAAAAAAACTGTGGAAAGACTTGCATGAAATAATGAAAGAACAAAATGAGCCGAACTAGAAGAACATTGTATACAGTGATAGTAATATTGTTTTAAGAATGACTGAGCAACTGAAAACTGTATCTTTGTCAGGGCAGTTAGAAAGAGTATACTTAGAAGATATGGGTATAAGTTGGCTTATGTAATGCTATAAAAAGAAATTGGGGTGGGAAAAGGATTGTACTGGAAGAAGAGGAAAGAGGAGGCAAAATGGGGTAAATTATGTCACATAAAGAGGCATAAGAGACCTATTATAATTGAGAGAAAGAAGGGAAGAGGATAGGCCTTAATCTCATTGGATTTGCCTCAAAAAGGAAATAACATACATACTTAGTTTGGTTAAAAAAAAAAAAAAAAAAAAACTCTGTAGGGAAGTAAAAGGGTAAAGGGAAAAGGAAAGGAGGAAGGGCTGAAGAGAGGGCAAATTGAGGGAGGTGATGATCAGAAGCCAAATACTGCTGGGGAGGGAAAGAGTAAAAGGAGAAAGAATGAGCAAGTAAATTATTTTGACTGTTATAAATACCCAAATTAACCATAAAGTACATATGAAGAAAGATGCTATATGCATCTAGAGAGAAAAAAGTGATAAATAGAAATATGTATAGAATAATTTTACATATATACATACATATATATATATATATATATATATATATATATATATATATATATGTTTTTCAGGTTTTTCTGTGTCTTTAGTTTTCCTTATGTGCAAAATGAATGAATTGGGCTATACCATTGAAATCTTGATTTTATTGAAGGCATTAAGGTTGTAATGATTGATGCTCTAGTGACAAGATCTAAGAAATAAAAGCAGGTCCATGCATGGAGAAGATCAAGCAATGGGAAAACCATTATTAGAATGCAATATCTGCAGCAATAAAAAATATAGAAACTTAAGAGCTTTCTATAAGAAACTTCTTGGGGAATATAAGGCTCTTTTTTTTTATCTTTTTACTCCCAGTTTATTTTTTTTTTATTCTTAATAGCTTTTTATTTTTCCAAATATATGCAAAGATAGTTTTCAGCATTCACTTTTGCAAAACCTTGTTCAAATTTTTCTTCCTTTCTTCCCTCCTTTCCCCTCTACCTAGGTAGCAAACAATCTGATCTAGATTAAACATATGCAGTTCTTCTAAACATATTCCATATTTGTCATACGGTGCAAGAAAAATCAGATCAAAAGAGAAAAAAAACCACAAGAAAGAAAAAACTCAAGCAAGCAAATAAACAATGACAAAAAAGGTGAAGATACTATTTTTTGAACCACATTCAGTCTCCACAATTCTCTCTCTGGATGCAGATGGCATTTTCCGAACCAAGTCTATTTGAAGTGTCTTTAATCATCACATTGTTGAAAACAGTCAAGTCCATCACAGTTGATTATCACATAATCTTGTTATTACTGTGTAAAATGTACTGCTCACTTAGCACCAGTTCATGTAAGTCTTTCCAGGCTTTTCTGAAATCAGCCTGTTCATCATTTCTTACAGAATGATAATATACCACTAATATACCACTACATTCAAATACTATAACCTATTCAGCCATTCCCCAACTGATGGCATCCACTCAATTTCTAGTTTCTTGCTACTACAAAAAAGACTGCTACAAACATTTCTGTTTTTTATGAGAAGATACAGCTCTATACAAAGAAATCTATGGAGAAGAAAATTTTCAATATCTTAGGCTAAAAAATTATAGAGGAGCTTCAAAGGAGGAATTTATAATTGTTGACATAATCCTTTTTAATGTATACCTCTTAAGTTCATTTCCCCAAATTAGGGTATTCATCTAGGCCTAATGACAATATCCCCCAAAGCTGTCCTTCAAATGGGATGGAACCTGATTGATTGTTTAATGACAATATCCTAGAATAGTTTCCAAGCCCCTCTTCAGTCTGTTGAACCTCCAGTGTCATGGTGATGGGAAAAACCCATGTGGTTTCACATTATAATGCAAATATACCGGGATTCAAGTTAGTCATAATATAGAAACCATGCAATTTATGTAAAATCAGTCCAACTCACACATGACATAAATGTGTTGTGACCTTAATGATATACAATGTAAATGTCAGGCTGTGCCTCAGAAATTAGGGTCTGAAAATAGTGACCTTTGCATTGTACTCAATTTGTCCTGTGGACAAATTGCATTTTTATTGCATTACATTATATTACATCACTCTAATGATATGAGAATTTTGCTGGGGTTTTGAATGTTCACCCTTTATCATTTAAACATGTATATGTATATTATATATTGCATGAAATTCGAGCCTGGTACGATGCTATAAAAACAAAATATATTGTATGAAGTTAAACTGAAATATGAACTAATTCAATAACTCATAGAAATACCTCACCAACGAGAGCTGTGATGTAAAAGAAGATCTATGGATTTTAAAGTAATGGTATTTAAAGCATATCAGGCTCCCATATTGTTCCTGGAACAAAGAAACATTTCTACTGATATAACACAACATTCCAGGAAAAAGTGTTTTCACTAAACAATTATAGCAGATTCCCAAAATCATGTAATGAAACTGCTTATAGTTTCTGCAAACAATTAAGGTGTAATCAAGGCAGCATTTTCCCCAAAGACATTTCTGGAAAAGTGCTAAAAATGATCAGTTTGGCTTTCTTCCATTCCCTTGAGGAATATGCTGATAAGGGAAAAAAAGAAGGGTGTGTGTGTGGGGGGAAGCTTACAACAATAAGGCATATGACCATTTCCCCCAACTTCTTACTGTTCAGTGAAGTGACAAAACAGCAGTTTGCAGCAAGATGTCCTGTTTTACAAATATGGAATGTAGCCCATTCGTATGGGTACCCTAGGCATTCTGACCAAGCCAACAGAAAGGGAAAACAATAACGTGTAAATTAAAATAGCACCCTTCTCCATACTGTACATCTATCAGTGCCCCTGACATGCTGCAAAAAGGGATGCCAGGACCTGGATGGCATAAATCTTGAATCTGAAGCCTGCTGTGGGCTCTGTGCAAAGCTTGACTTTGCAAGTGTAGGGGGGTTCTTTGTTGGTGACATGCTGTTTAGAGTAGGAGATGAAAATGTACCATTTGGTCTCTATAAAGGCAGGCCTGCAAAGCAGACGGGTGCTGTGTTCCCGGTCTGCTTTCACAAAATGTTCAAGATCGGCATGTGCTTTGTGCTCCAACACGTAAGTGACAAGTAAACAAACCTGTTTGATTTCCAGGAAAAAAGCAGTCATCATCTTAGGAGAATTGCATCTTCTAAGACACAAAGGAATTTATGAAACAAATGAACCCATCTCCTCAGCATATTTTTTTTAATAATGTTTTATTGATCTCTACTATTTTTTACATTATCACAGTTATCCCTAATTTCCCTCCTTTTCCCTCTTCCAGAGATCCATTACATATAACAAACAGTATTTTTTCAAGATGAAAAGAAAATGAGAATATGAGAATATGAGAAAAGAAATTAGCACAATTGATCATTGCATCCAAAAAGTCCAAAAATATGTGCATTGGCAACACCTGTTGACCTCTCATTTTCATTAAGGGGTAAGTTGGGTAATGTCCTCTTATACTTTATTTTTATAATTTTATTAAATTCACTTTGGACTTTTTTTGTGTGTGTCTAAGTGTATGACTTTTCTTTCCATTTCCTTTGTTATTATATATGTTATTTTCTTACCTCTGCTTTCATTCTGCAGTTTATAAAGATCTGTGCATGTTTTTCTCTATTTCTCATATACAATATTTCTTTTGTCTCAGTAATATTTCATTTTATTAATGTACTACAATTAGTTTGGCCATTCTCTAATAGAGGGGTATTTGCTTTGTTTCCAATTCTTTGCTATCACAAAAATGCTGCTTAAATATTTTGGAGCATATGAAGTCTTTCTTCTTATTAATAGTTTTGGGGGTGTGTTAATTATAATTATATATTATGTAATTATATAATTATAAAATAATTATAATTAATAAATAAATTAATGTAATATTTGTTTCAAAGTGCATGGACATTTTAATTACTTTATTTCTATAATTTCAAACTACTTTCCAAAATGGCTGTTGTAGTTCACAGTTCCACCAACAATGGATTAGTATAGCAATCATTCCTTAACCTCCACCTGCCAAAAAATCCCCACCAAAACATTGACTATTGCCATTTTTGTCATTTTTGCCATTTTCAGAATATGAAATGAAACCTGATAGTTGTTTTGGTTTGCATTTATTTTATTATTAGTGATCTGGAGCATTCTTTATTATTATTAATGATATTAATACTTACAATTCTTTTTTTTGAAAATTATTCATATCCTTATTTATTAGGGAATGTTTTTAGGTTATATATATAATATGCATATATTTTATATGTTGTATATATGTACATACATACATATATGTGTGTATATGTATATGTATATATTATATATATGCCTCTCTACATAATCTGTCTATGTATATCTTTAACACTAAGGTTAATCATTTATTTAGAATATATTGTAGAATATGGTATAAGGTGTTGGTCTAAGGCTGATTTCTGCTGGACCATTTTCAGTTTCTTAGCAGTTTTTAAAAAATCAAATAAGGAGTTTTTTCCTAGGAATTTATGTTTTCCACTTTATCAAACACTAGGTTATTGAATTCCATTTTAAAAAATTTTCATTTGTCTAGTCTATTCCATTGGTCAGTGCCATATGATTCTGATGACTACTGCTACATAATATTGTTTGAGGTTTGGAAGTACTATTCCTCCTTCATCTCTACATTTTTCATCTTTTCCTTTGATATCCTAGATCTTTTATATTTTCAAATGAATTTTGTTAATATTTTATTAAGTCCTATAAAGTATCTCCTTGTTAATTTGATAGATAAAACTTTGATAGTATAATTTAACTTTGGAAGTATTGTCATTTTTATGATATAAGCATGGTCTAGCCATGACTATCACATTTCTCTAGCTTCTTAGATTGTTCTTTATTCCTTTAAGCAATAATTTACAATTGAATCTAGACAGTATTTTTTTTTAATGTTTTGGTTTTTCAATATCCAGGTATTTCATGCATTTTGCAATTATTTGGAATGGGATTTCTCTTTCTACTTTTGCATCTAGAACTTTATTATTATATAGAAATGCTGATTTTTTAAAGATTTATTTTGTATTCTGCAACTTTGTTGAAACTATTATCTCAATGAGTATCTTTGCTGATTCCCTAGAATTTTTCAAATAAACTATCATATCTTTAGTAAATAGGGATCATTTCATCTCCTCTTTACTTATGTTTATGAGTTAATTTCTTTCTCTTTTCTCATTGTTGTTGCTAGCATTTCCAGAACTATCTCAAAATAGTAAGGGAGAGAGTACATTTCTGTTTTATTCCCATATTTATTAAAATGTTCTAATGTATCCTCATAGCATATGATACTTTTGGTTTTAGTTAAGTGCTTTTTAAATGATATTAAAAATTCCCTCTTTGCCTATACTTTGTAGGATTTTTATTATAAATGAGTTTTGTACTTTGTCAGAGGCTTTTTCTGCATCTGTTGAGATATTCATATGATTTGGAATGATTTTGGTTTTTAACAAGATTAATTGGTTGTTTTCCTAATGTTGAACCATCTTTACATCTCTGGTATAAATCTGACTTGATTATAATTAATGATTTCTTAGATAAATTGCTGCAATCTGCTTTTATAGATAGAATTTGTTTAAATTTCTTGAGTCACTATTCATAAAGGAGATTGACCCATAATTTTCCTTCTGGGTTTTATTTTTTGATGCATATTTTTTTTTCATAAAAGGATTGTGATAGGGTGATAGGTTCTCTATTTTCTGGAACATAATTTGTTAATTATGGGTAGTAATTATTTTTCAAAGATTTGATAAAATTCTATTGTGAATACATCAGGACTAGGACTGATTCCCTCCCTTCCCATTAATTCTTTTACAATTACTTCAATTTCCTTTTCTGAAATTATCTATTTCTGAGATAACCTAAGATTATTTCTCAAGTTTGGATATTTTATATTTTTGAAGTCATTCCTTTATTTATTTTTATTTTCTCAATTTTGTTAGCATATAACTATAAATATGTTTTCTTTATCCTTTTTAGTTTTTTTTCTGGCTTTATTATGATTTCATCTTTCTCATATGCTATTTTATTGATTTGATTTTTTCTTTTTTCTTTTCAACCAGATTATCAATTTTATTGGTGTTTTCAAAAAACATGGCTTTTAATTTTAATGATATTTCTATAGGTGTTTTTCATTTCTAATTGATCTATTTCTCCTCTAATTTTCATTATCTTCTTTCTTATGCATACTTTAATTGTGTCTTTTTGTTGTCTTTCTTTTATTTTTCTAAAGATTTTTATTTTCAAAACATATGCATGGATAATTTTCGACATTCACCCCACCTCCTCCCCTAGATGGCAAGTAATGCAATATATGTTAAATATGTGCAATTCTTCTGTACATATTTTCACAATTATCTTGCTGCATAAGAAAAATCCAATCAAAAAGAAAAAAATGAGAAAGAAAACAAAATGCAAACAAACATCTAAACAGAATCAGAAAGTTATCTTTCTATTTTTGAAAAATGCATATTTAGCTTATTAGTCCTCTTTTAAAATTTTTTTGTTAATGTTTATTTGTTAAGAATAAGATTTTCTACCTGATGATGGTTTAGTTGCATTCCAGAAAATTTATATTCTATCATCATACATAATTGTCTTCCAAATAATCATTCATTGTTTCTATGATTGATTCTTTGACCTTCACCTTATTTAGGATTTAATCCCCAGTTAGGTCTGTGACTATTTTTTGTGGTCTCTGAAACAATGACCATTTTTATTATGTTGTGGCTTATATGCATTTGTTTGCTTTTTAACTTTTTTTTGTAAAATCTTTGTACTTGAATACATGTTTAATTTTTGTAAAAGTTCCAAATGGTGCTAAGAAGTATATATATTCTTGTGCACTTTTATTTAGGAGATTCCCTAAGTTTTTCATCTCTAGTTTCATCAGCAATTTATTCACAAAAACTCATTAAAATTGACTTTGTAATTTGTGATGTAAAATAATGTAAGAAGCAATTAAGGCAAACTTAGTTGATCATGAAGGTAAATTAATTACAATAAGTTTTTTTAATTGTTGAAGAAATGTAAATGTTAGATTTGGGTGTTCACTAAATTTTAGTCTAAAATTTACTCTATTAGTAATTTTCAGTCATGTCTGACTCTGTGATCCCATTTGGGGTTTTCTAAACAGAGATACTTGCCATTTCCTTCTCTGGCTCAAATAACTTGGGATGGCTAGATAGTACAATGGACAGCATGCTGGGCTTGGATTTAGAAAGACCTGAATTCAATGCTAGCTGACTCTTACTAGCTATGTGACTTGAAACAAGTCATTTAACAGTGTTTACCTCAGTTTCCTTGTTTTAAAAATGAGTTGGAGAAGGAAATGGCAACTCTCTCTAGGAACTTTGCCAAGAAAACCCCAAATGGGTTCATGAAGAGGTGAACACAACTGAAACGACTGAACAAAAATAATGATTTCATTTTCCACTTCCCTGCCTCTAATCAGTAAACACCAGTGCTTCTTAATACATCTAAGATCAAATAACAAACTTTTCTTTTTTGTATTTAAAGCTCTTCTCATCCTAGCCTCTTTTATCTTTCTGTTCTTCTTACACTTGACTTTCCTCCATATACTCTAGGGTCCAGCCAACCTGGTACAGATGACTTGTCTTCATACTGTCTCCCCTGCCTTCAACGCTCTCCCCTCAATACTCTGACCTTTAGAATACCTGATTTTCTTTTCCTAAGACTCTGTGCATGTCACCTTCCACAGGAAATCTTTTCTCATCTCCTCAGTTGCAAGTATCTTCGTCTCTAAGGTTACCTTGTAAGTATTTTGTCCCCCCTGATATGTATATATGTTGTCTTGCCAATTAAAATTTAAATTCTTGAAGGCTAGATCCATATTTTGCTTCTCTTTCTTTGTATTCCCACTGCTGAGCATAGTACACATAATAAACACTTAATAAATGTTTGTTGATTGATTGATGGATTGATTGATTTCATGCTAGATTCAGTGTTTCCTTCTAGTCTGTTGAGAAGTTTTGGGCTCTTGACTACCATCCACATGTACCATTCTAAAGTGCTTGACTATAAATCTCCTACCCTATTGCACTCAAGTCTCTAATTATGAGATATTAATGGTTAACTCTGAGTCATTAATTATAAGTCATTTGGCCATGCTACCTCTTCTCAGACCATCACATCTACTTCCTTCACAGTGATAATGTGGATTCTACTATTAGATCTGTCAGCTTTTGAATTTTGTTAGGATCTGAGTCTCCATCTCATTTCCCACACTAATCCACATCATTCCTATCCTTTTCAGTTCCCCTTTATCTTTTTTCCCCTTTGCTAGAATGTAAATTTCTTGAGGGGAGAGACTGTCTGACTTGTTTGCATTTTTCTCTCCAGTGTTTGGCACATAATAAGTGCTTAATAAAAGCTTACTCACTAATTCAACCTATCTATTTTTATCCATCTATTCATTCATCTATCATCTATTTTTCTATTTATCAATTACCTATCTATTCATTCATCCATTTATCCATATATCCATTCATCCATCTCTCTGTCTCTATTTATTTGGCACCTATTCTTTGGGTCCAAACATCCAGTAAGTTCAGGATATAATTTATTGTATCATCATTTAACTCACATCTTTCTATCTTTTCCAATAAGGTAGCATGAGAGATTTTGTCAAATCCTTTTGCCAAAATCTATAGAATTCCCTTGATATGACACTTAATCCACCAAGTCATCCTCTGGACTCCTAGGTTTGCTATTTGCATTATAGCTTCAACTATATATATAGTTACACACACACACACACACACACACACACACACACAGGTCCTCTGAATCCTTTGATCCATCTTGCAGCTGGATGGATATATTGTTTTTCCTAAATGGGGTATGAGCATCTTTTTGAGATCAGGGTCTTTTTTTTTTGTATACTACCAGGACTTAGCACATAGTGTTTGGCAACGGTTAAGTGCTTAATAAATGCTTTCCATTCATTCTTTAATAACTCTCACATCTATCTAGTGGTGTTGGTGGTTATAGAGACTACTCTGCTATAGGCTAACTGCTCTGCCTTGATTACAAAGCAGTAAATTGGCAGAGAAATTAAAGCTTAAAACAGAGGGTACTCTAAAAAACGTCAGAACCTAACAAGATCTGGCTGTAGCTACTCAAACCCGGAAGTGACTCAGGCAGACTGAAACACATCCCTGCAGCCACATCCTGTAGTTTGGGGCTTTTGTGGGGGCAGTTACAAAAACGCAAGGCAGGGGCACAGCCTTGGGCAGCCTCTAATCGGCACAGTGAGGGGCTCGGCCTGGGGCAATAAAACTTCCCCAACAGGACTTGCTTCCAGGGGAAGAGACACTTCTGGTCCCTGCAAATCCATTCACTGCTCAACTGCTAATACCCACAGCCCCAGGGTGGGATTTGGCTTGGGGTAGTGAAACTCTCACTGCTCAGTGTCTAGCCCCAGGGCAGTCATTATCTCACACAGCTGGGGCTCTTTGCAGGGCACGTTCCCAGCTCTGCCCTGCAGGCCTGAGTTACTTCCAGGTGGGGAACTCTCCCAGAGCACTCTAGTACCTCACTGCTTTTTGTAGCTGGCTGGCAGGACAGCTACCCGTCCATACACCTTTCAGTGCTCTGCAGAGGAAGCTGGTAACCTCCTGGTCCTGAAGGCAAACCCTACAGGCTTTAACAAAATGAGTAAGAAAATCAAAAGGACAATTGATAGTTTCTATTCAGAAAGAGAACAGCTTTTCAACCCTGAAGAGACTAATAGCAGATAGTCTCCAGACAATTGTTGATTCCCAATATAAAAGGCTCTCCTAGAAGAGACTATTAAAAACCTTAAAAAAGAACTAGAAGAAAAATGGGGAAAGGAAAGAGAAGCTATGCAAGAGAGTAGAGAAAAGACATATAACTCACTAAAAGAAAAATTTGATAAAGTGGAAAAAGAAAACAACTTGCTGAAATGTGAATTGGAAAAGGTAAAAAACTCCCAAGAAGTGCAGGGAAACAGAATTTGTGAATTGGAGAAAGAAAATAACTCCCTAAAAAAAAAATAGTGAAATGGAAAAAAATTCCATAGAGCAAAATGACTCATTTAAAAATTCAATTGGACATATACAAAAAGAAGTAAAAAAAGTTAATGAAGAAAATAACTCACTAAAAATCAGAACTGAACAAATAGAAATGACTGATTCATTGAGACGGGAAGAATCAGTCAAGCAAAACCAAAAAAATGAAAGATTGGAAAAAATGTCAAATATTTACTTGGAAAAACAACAGATCTGGAAAATAGATCTAGGAGAGATAACCTAAGGATCATCAGACTACCCGAAAATTATTATGAAAAAAAGAGCCTAGATACTATTTTACAGGAAATCATTAAAGAGAACTGCCCAGAAGTAATAGAACCGGAAGGTAAAATAGGTGTTGAAAGAATCCATCGAACACCTTCTGAAAAAGACCCTAAAATAAAGACTCCGAGGAATATTGTGGACAAACTTCAGAATTTTCAGACTAAAGAAAAAATTCTACAAGAAGCCAGGAAAAAATAGTTCAAATACCAAGGTGCCACAATAAGGGTCACACAAGATCTGGCTGCCTCAACATTAAAGGATCAAAGGGCCTGGAATTTGATATTCCGAAGGGCAAAAGAACTTGGAATGCAGCCAAGAATAAACTACCCAGCTAAGCTGAGCATTTCTTTTCCATGGAAGAAGATAGACATTTAATGAAACAGAGGAATTCCATCTGTTTCTAAAGAAAAAATCAGACTTAAAGAAAAAATTTGATCTCCAACAACAGAACTCAAGACAAGTAGAAAAAGGTAAAAGTAACTCTTGAGAACTGTATTTCTGTTGTGGATATACATAAAAACCACATGTATAATTTGATTTTACTGATATAACATAAAAAAGGGAAGTAGAAATGGAAAGGGGATAATGTCAGAAAAAGGGAAAAGGGGAGATAAAAAGAGGGAAACTACATGCGACGATGAGGCAAAGGAAACCTATCATATCTGAGGGAACTTAGAGAGGGGGAGGAACATTGTGCGAATCTTACTCTCATCAGAGTTGGCTCAAAGAGGAAATAATTGACATACTTGTTTTACAGAGAATCTTCTCTCACCTCATTAAAAAGTGGGAGAGGAAAAGGGAAAAGGAAAAAGAATAATAAGGGAAGTGTACAAGAAAGGGGAAGGGATTCAAAGGGAAGAGGGAGGGATACTAAAGAGGGAGAGCTGGGTGACACAAGTGGAACCAGTAAGTTTAATACTAAGGAAGGGGGTAAGGAGGACAAGAAAAAGGAAAGCATAATCTGGGCATATTAGGATGGCAGGAAATACAGAATTAGTAATTTTAACCATAAATGTGAATGGGATGAACTCCCCCATAAAGAGGAGGCGGATAGCAGACTGGATCAAAAGTCAGAACCCTACAATATGTTGTTTACAGGAAACACATTTAAAACAGGGAGATACATACAGAGTAAAGGTAAAAGGCTGGAGCAGAATCTATTGTGCTTCAGGTGAAGTCAAAAAAGCAGGGGTAGCCATCCTTATCTCAGATCAAGTAAAAGCAAAAATTGATCTAATTAAAAGAGATAAGGAAGGAAACTATATCTTGCTAAAAGGTACTATAGACAATGAAGCAATATCAGTATTAAACATATATGCACCTAGTGGTATAGCATCTAACTTCCTAAAGGAGAAGTTAAGAGAGTTGCGAGAAGAAATAGACAGCAAAATTATAATAGTGGGAGATCTCAATTTTGCACTCTCAGATCTAGATAAATCAAATCACAAAACAAATAAGAAAGAAATTAAAGAGGTAAATAGAATATTAGAAAAATTAGGTATGATAGATCTCTGGAGAAAACTGAATGGTGACAGAAAGGAGTATACTTTCTTCTCAGCAGTTCATGGAACCTATACAAAAATTGACCATATATTAGGACATAAAGACCTCAAAATTAAATGCAGGAAGGCAGAAATAATAAATGCTTTCTTTTCAGATCACAATGCAATAAAAACTACATTCAACAAAAAGTTAGGTGTAAATAGATCAAAAAGTAATTGGAAACTAAATAATCTCATCTTAAAGAATGATTGGGTGAAACAGCAAATATAGACACAATTAATAATTTCACTCAAGATCATGACAACGGTGAGACATCATATCAAAATTTGTGGGATGCAGTCAAAGCGGTAATAAGGGGAAATTTCATATCCTTAGAGGCACTTGAACAAAATAGAAAAAGAAATGGTCAATGAATTGGGCTTGCAACTTAAAAAGCTAGAAAAAGACCAAATTAAAAACCACCAATCAATTACTAAATTTGAAATTCTAAAATTAAAAGGAGAAATTAATAATATTGAAAGTAAAAAAAACTAAGAGTTGGTTTTATGAAAAAACCAATAAAATTGATAAACCTTTGGTAAATCTGATTAGAAAAAGGAGAGAGGAAAATCAAATTAGTAGTCTTAAAAATGAAAAAGGAGAACTTTCCACCAATGAAAAGGAAATTAAAGAAATAATAAGGGGTTACTTTGCCCAACTTTATGCCAATAAATTTGATAACCTAAGCGAAATGGATGACTACCTTCAAAAATATAGGCTTCCCAGATTATTAGAGGAGGAAGTAAATTGCTTAGTCCCATTTCAGAAAAAGAAATAGAACAAACTATTAATCAACTCCCTAAAAAAAAATTCCCAGGACCAGATGGATTTACATGTGAATTTTACCAAACATTCAAAGAACAATTAGTCCCAATGCTTTGTAAACTATTTGAAGAAATAGGGAATGAAGGAGTCCTACCAAATTCCTTTTATGACACAGACATGGTACTGATACCTAAACCAGGTAGGTTGAAAACAGAGAAAGAAAATTATAGACCAATCTCCCTAATGAATATTGATGCTAAAATCTTAAATACAATATTAGCAAAAAGACTACAGAAAATCATCCCCAGGCTAATTCCCCCCAGGGAATCCCCAGGGAAAAGAAATTCCATTTAAAGTAACTACTGATAGTATAAAATATTTAGGGATCTATCTGCCAAGGGAAAATCAGAAACTTTATGACCAAAACTACAAAAGACTTTCCACACAAATTAATTCTGATCTAATCAACTGGAAAAATATTAAATGCTCTTGGATTGGGCGAGCAAATATAATAAAGATGACAATACTACCTAAACTAATCTATTTATTTAACACTATACCAATCAGACTTCCCAAAAACTATTTTGATGACCTAGAAAAAATAACAACAAAGTTCATATGGAAAAACAAAAGGTCAAGAATGTCAAGGGAATTAATGAAAAAAAAAAATCAAATGAAGGTGGCCTAGCTGTATCAGATCTAAAATTATATTATATAGCAGCGGTTACTAAAACCATCTGGTATTGGCTAAGAAATAGACTAGTTGATCAATGGAATAGATTAGGTTCAAAGGACAAAACAGCCAATAACTTTAATTATCTAGTGCTTGACAAACCCAAAGACCCCAGTTTTTGGGATAAGAATGCATTATGTGACAAAAATTGCTGGAAAAATTGGAAATTAGTATGGCAGAAACTAGGCATTGACCCACACTTACCACCATACTCCAAGATAAGGTCAAAATGGGTTCATGATCTAGGCATAAAGAATGAGATTATAAATAAATTAGAGGAACATAGGATAGTTTATCTCTCAGACCTATAGAGAAGGAAGAAATTTGTGATCAAAGATGAACTAGAGACCATTATTGATCATAAAATAGAAAATTTTGATTACATCAAATTAAAAAGCTTTTGTACAAACAAAACTAATGCAAACAAGATTAGAAGGGAAGCAACAAACTGGGAAAATATCTTCACAGATAAAGGCCTCATTTCCAAAATATATAGAGAATTGACTCTAATTTATAAGAAACCAAGCCATTCTCCAATTGATAAATGGTCAAAGGATATGAACAGACAATTTTCAGATGATGAAATTGAAACTATTACCACTCATATGAAAGAGTGTTGCAAATCACTATTGATCAGAGAAATGCAAATTAAGGCAACTCTGAGATACCACTACACACCTGTCAGATTGGCTAAAATGACAGGGAAAGATAATGCGGAATGTTGGAAGGGATGTGGGAAAACAGGGACACTGATACATTGTTGGTGGAATTGTGAACACATCCAGCCATTCTGGAGAGCAATTTGGAACTATGTTCAAAAAGTTATCAAACTGTGCATACCCTTTGATCCAGAAGTGTTTCTACTGGGCTTATACCCCAAAGAGATACTAAAAAAGGGAAAGGGACCTGTATGGGCCAAAATGTTTGTGGCAGCCCTATTTGTAGTGGCTGGAAGCTGGAAAATGAATGGATGCCCATCAATTGGAGAATGGTTGAGTAAATTATGGTATATGAATGTTATGGAATATTATTGTTCTGTAAGAAACGACCAGCAGGATGAATACAGAGAGGATTGGCGAGACTTATATGAACTGATGCTAAGTGAAATGAGCAGAACCAGGAGATCATTATATACCTCAACAACGATACTGTATGAGGATGTATTCTGATAGAAGTGGATTTCTTTGACAAAGAGAAGATCTAGCTCAGTTTCAATTGATCAAGGATGGACAGAAGCAGCTACACCCAAAGAAAGAATACTAGGAAATGAATGTAAACTGCTTGCATTTTTGCTCTTCTTCCTGGGTTATTTATACCTTCTAAATCTAGTTCTCCCTGAGCAACAAGAGAACTGTTTGGTTCTGCACACGTATATTGTATCTAAGATCTACTGTAACCTATTTAACATTTAACGTGTATAGGACTGCTTCCCATCTGGGGGAGGAGGTGGAGGGAGGGAGGGGAAAAATCAGAACAGAAGTGAGTGCAAGGGATAATGTAAAAAATTACCCTGGCATGGGTTCTGTCAATAAAAAGTTATTTTAAAAAAAATTGCTGAGGTGCAAATGATTACATTGAAAATTTAACAATCTGTTCTTTTAAGCTTATAAGAGCTGATTCCAACACTCTCCAGTATCTATTCTCCCGCTGATTCCCATTACCTAATAGGAATACAGATCTTAATGACTACCTGACTGGGATTATTGTGACAGTTTTCAATGAGGTCTCTTTGCCTTTAATTTTTTCCCCTTCAATCCCTCCAATTCATCCTTTATAGCATTTACTGATCTATTGATCTGATCATGATGCTTCTCTTCTCAAAAATTTTCACCACCTCTCTCTTGCTTATAAAGTAAAGCTTGTCTGATATTTATATGGTGCTACTCAAGTCAAATTGGACTACCTTTTGCACTTCCCCCCCCCCCCCCCCCCCCAGCAATTAATTATCCTTTCTGCTTCTCTTTCTTTGCTCATTGCATTCTCTATCCCTACAGTTCTCTCTCTTTTCTCCTATTCTGTTCCAATCCATCCTTGGAAATTACACTCAAATTCCATGATTTTCAGTCTTGGTAGTGATTCCTCCCTTTTGGACTTTATATAGCAATTTCTTTTAATGGTGTTATAATGAAATATCTTATATTCTCTCTGTGCTATGTGTAGCCCTCTATTAGATGATAAGTTCCATGTGGATAGGTATCCAATTCTATCTAACTTTTCTGTCTCCCTCAATATTTAGCAGAGTGCTTTGTAGACAGCAGACATTTAATAAATTTTTATTGAATGAATAAATATATTTTGATCCTGTTACCTTCTTGAAGCTTTTCATTGATTGGAGGTCTTGGTGCTTTCATTTATCCTCATATGACAATAACTTTATTTCTTGTTTATTTTCACAGTCCCTATCTAGGCTTTCTTCAGTGTCATTCTGCATTTCTTGGGGTGTGGTCATAAGAGCCATGTAGATTGTTGCCATCTGTTGAAATACCAAGGATAACATCATCTGTTTTACTTCTAATGACCCAAATTGTAACTTCAGGATCTATATAAAGGGTATATGTATTATACACTCAGTATGTGGGAAAATGGATGGAAAGCCAGTTTTAGAACCAGGCTGACTTGGATTTAAACTTGTCTTTAACACATACATTTAACCTCTCATTGTCTCAAACAACTTATCTGAGACTGTAAGTCTCAGAGGAAGTTCCAGTCTTCTTTGACATAGAAGATGAAATAATGTCCAGTTCTCACCATTGACCCTTCTACCTACACAGTGCCAACTTAGACAAAATCCTTTATAAAATGGTGAGTTCATTTTCTTCTTCTGTGAAAGGAAAGTTGTGTTTCTTGAACATGGAGAAAAAGAGGACCCTTTTCTCACTACTTCCACACTTTTTTTCCTCCCTAGACATAGGGCCTGGGGAAAAAACCAATAAATAAATCAGCTATATGGCTCTCATTGATGTCATAGTAAATTATGGCCCTGCGAGTTTCTTCATTCTTGTTAGTGTCAGGCAGTCCAATGTAAGAAAATTTCCTTTCTCTCTTCCCAGTGTCAACATTCTTTCTTTCTCATTACACATGGTATATATAATTTTCTTATGCAGGGTGCACAATCAGATGGATAGTGTGCTCTAGAGAGTCACTGGCCATTACTGTAAAGCCTTAAGTTAGGTTAGTGGAATAAGAACTCACAATTCTGTAGTCCATTCAATGCAACAATCCTATGAGAAAGGATTCAATGGAATAGTAGGTTGAACCTGAAAACTATAAGCCCTGAGTTCAAATTCAGCTTCAGACACTTATGAGTAAGGTGACCCCAGAGGAAGTCATTCAACTTCTGCCCACCTCACTTTCCTTATCTTTAGAAGAGGGATGATAATAACACCTATCTCCCAGACTTTTTGTGAGCATAAAAAGAGATATTTGTGAAAACACTTTAAAAACTTCAAAACACTATATAGATGCTAACTATTATTATAGAGGTAGCCCAAGTATTTATCTTATAGATAAGGAAATTCAGACAGAGAGAGCCTAATCTTTTAGAAAAAAGAAATTCATTTTCTTACTTCTCATAGTACTTACATGTATTAGATATTCAAAAAAAATTACTGATGGAATGAATGATCTTTCTCTCTGAATTTTCATAGAACACAATAAGTCTCTACTTCTTTAACACATTTTACTTATTTGTATACATGTTAAAACGTTCCCTATTTAATTGTAAGCTTCTGGAAGTCAGGGGCTAAGGCATTTTGCAGATTAGGAAATTTAAGGTTAGAAAAGTATTTTCAGGGTGGGTAGGTAGTAACAGTGAATAAAGCAGTGGTCCTGGAGTCAGGAATACCTAAGTTTATTTATTTATTTATTTTTATTATAATAACTTTTTATTGACAGAACCCATGCCAGGGTAATTTTTTACAACATTATCCCTTGCACTCACTTCTGTTCCGATTTTTCCCCTCTCTCCTTCCACCCCCTCCCCTAGATGGCAAGCAGTCCTATATATGTTGAATATGTTGCAGTATATCCTAGATACAATATATGTGTGCAGAACCAAAAAGTTTTCTTGTTGCACAGGGAGAATTGGATTCAGAAAGTAAAAATAACCTGGGAAGAAAAACAAAAATGCAAACAGTTTATATTCGGGAATACCTAAGTTTAAATCCAGCTGCAGACGCTTATTAGTTGTGTGACCTTGGGCAAGTCACTTAACCTCAATTGCTTCCTAAAAAGTAAACTAATTAAAAATAAAATAAAATAAAAAGTGTCCACTTGTTTAAGGTCACACAATAATTTCCCTACAGAAACAGAACTAGAATGCTAGGATTCCTTCACTTCTCCATCTTTTCCCAATCTACCATTCTAAATTCATTTTATTTTTAATTATCACCTCACACTTTCATTTTAGTCAGTAAAGCCTAGATTTATTCTTGTATTCAAAGACTTTAGGTTTTCAGAAGAACTTGCTGATTATCCATGAGACTTTGAACAAAATTCCTTTAGCTTATTTTTATAATCATTTCCTTATCTTTCTACTAGTTTCTAAAAGAAGTTCAAACTAATAATTGTTAGAATCTTTACAAGCTGTTAAGTCATTAGAAATGATAGAGACAATAATTATCTAATTTAGCATGGTTCAGTATGATTGATCTGATCTTACAAGGAGATGTTATGGGCCAGAACTTGAAACAAGGTTCTAAGTGGAACTGATAGAAACAATGCTTGTGTTCACACCTTTAGAGAGCTCATATAAGCAAGAAGCTCTCAGGGCTAAGAGGCGGTCTGGGACAGACACAGGAGCACTCTAGGAGATTGAGAGCCAGAAGCCCTCTCTCGGAGGCAAGACAGATTCATTCCAACTTTCACCTTGGTGTTGGCTGGAGACATTCGAAGTTGAGCTAGAGGCAAAAGACTAGCAACGAGAGCTCTTGGAACCAAGGAAAGATGAGGCCTCTAAGAAAGCTACCTGGTCCCAAGGAAGGAGAAAATAAACGTTTGGATTTTATCAGCTGGCTGTATTTGAGGTGATTATTACTCTGAACTGAAACTAAGGCTACCCTCCAGAAAACCTCCCCAAGAAACCTGCTCCCAGAGAGAACGATTATATTATACAAAAGAAGAGAATACCACAATAATTAATTCTAGCTAGCTTGATAATATGAAGCCAAATTTCTAGATTCAAATTCCTACTAGAAGTTTGAACTGTGTCTTTTTTTTCTAGAAACTGTCTCTTATCACTGCCTTCTTTCTTAATACCTGGTTTCCATAAGAATCAAGAATATCTAAACTGAACCCAAGATTTTAATCAATTTCATTTGGGCAGGATGCCATTTTAGAGACAAGCCCTGATCATGTAACTATGGAAATATGAGTTTAATAAAACCTAAAAGAAATAGAGATACTTTGGTTCCTTTACAAATCTAAATAAAATATGCAGGGCTTAGGATAGTTGTGTGAGAGACTACCTTGCAATATATAAGGTTCCATTTGAAAGCCACATATTAGAAACTAATTTGGAGAATTTTCACATTTTCTACTTTTTTATTTTTATAAAGGCTGGCAAAAAGTATATATATTTGCATACACATGCTGATATCTATTCAACTCTCTCTACATCATATAGACACGTCAAATTCTTTTCTTATTTGCACAATTATAATACATAGTTTAGCTATCTATATTATCCTTTTTACTAGACTGTAAATTCCATGAGGGTAGAGACTATTTTTCTTTTAAAATTTCCTTCTTTCCCATCCCAGATAGTGCTCTGCATGCAATAGGTACTTAATTGATGTTCACTAAATTAATACATATATGGATGAACAGACATGGAGATTATTGGATTATTAATCAGAAATAAATTCACAATTAAGAAAATTTGAATGAATTGATGGATGCAGAATATAAGGGCTTCTTGATAGTTATAGGAAGCAAGACAAAATATAGATTGGTCCCAAAGGCATAGGACTCTGAGAATTTGTTGACGCTTTCTTAGTGGGACCTATCTTTTCATTGAAGTTGACTGATCCTTAAAAAAGAAAATGTCTTGGCCTATATTGGGAATAAATTATAAGGTAATATATCTCAGGGTGCCTTCCTCTAGAGAATTCATGTCTGACTATTCTCATGATGTTCTGTCAAGTGAAGTCTGGGATGTATCTTCCAAACAAAGTGATACTGTTCAGAGACCAGGAGTAGTGATCCCTGGGCTAGGATTTTAGTCAATTGATGTGCTAGCGATTCCATCTCAAAGTTATTCTGTGTGCTCTATGATACTTGGCAGTTCTCCTTCACCCAACTGATGCTTTATCATCCTCAAAGCCTTGTGTCACTGTCTACTTAATTAAATACAACCCATTAACTATTCTCTACTGCACCTCATTATACCAATTGATTCATTATATCAATTGATATAATGGTCTCAGAAATGCAGACTGCTAGCTCATCTTTGGGTGCCATTAGTCATTTTTGTATTCATTTAGGTCATCAGGTTGTTTTCAGAGTCAGAATTAGGCTAATCTTAAAACACAACATTTTTTTTAGATTAAATAGCTAAAATAGCTTAAATGTCTCAGACACTTAACACTTCCTAGCTGTGTGACCATGAGCAAGTCATTTAACCCCAATTGCTTCAGGGGAAAAAATATCTCATACAGTTGAGGCTTAGAGAGAAGTTATTGTAAAGGGCTGAAACTTTGAATGGGTGCACTTAAATCAGACAATGGAGCAAGTGAGGCTAATTACCTATTGAAATAAGACAATGACTCTATTAACATATCAATGTTTGGTACACACAGATAATGTAGGAGAGGATTAGAGGGTGGGGTAAGACAAGCCAGACTCACTTGGTGGCAGGAGGAGGAGGAGGAGAAAGGTGGAGAGTCTGGACTCTAGAATGGAGGAGAGATCCTTGGCAAAACTCCTGGCAGTTTGTCTGTTTCCTTCACTTCTCTCCCCAAAACCAAGGACTTTTACTTATCCTGACTCTGGCTGATCCCGAGGCCTCCAGGGAGCTAGTGTGGACTTTAAAAAGTTATACTTTTTTGAGAAACAATTGGGGTTAAGTGACTCACCCAATGTCACACAGCTACTAAGAATTAAGTGTTTGAGATTAGATTTGAACTCATGTCCTCCTACTATGGGGCTGGTGCTCTATCCACTGCATCATCTAGCTGCCCCAAGAAGTTATTTTCTAAAAGTCACATAGATAATGTATAACAAAACCAAAGTGAAAACCATATGTCTTGTCTCCAAATCCAGTACCTTGTTCTGTTAAATTCTGTAAGCTCAGAACCATTTAAAAGTTGACAATAAATGTCTTCAAAAGGTATTCTATCATCACGACAGACACTGCATCGATCAGAAATCTGCGCTACAGTTTTGTAAATCTCTGTCCCTATTTATGTAAATATATCTTCACAAGATGGCATACCTTAAGGCTGAATTTGGTGGCATTTCCTTCACCCTCTGCTCCTCACCAATACAGCTTGCACAGGCTGTTTGATTGTAACTGAGAAAATAGAAACTTAGCTGAATAAGAACTCTTTCTAAAGCATTTATTTGCAAGTGGTTGGCCAGTCTTTGCTTTAAAGCTGAAATAGTAAGTTTTATTTTGTAGTAGTTCCAGTCATTATGATCTACTTTGTACCAAGTCTAAATCTTAACCACTTAACATCTGTCTACCTCAGTTTCCCCATCTGTAAAATGGGGACAATAGTAGTACCTATCTTTCAGAGTTGTTGTGAGACCAAAATAATATTTATTAAATCACTTTGTAAAGGGCTTAAAATATTATTTTAATAATAATATAATCATAATATAATGCTATATTATAATTATTATAACATTGTTTAATATAATTGTTGATAATAAATTAAAACACCGTATAAATATTTGTTATTGTTATTGTTGTTATACCACCACTATTACCACCCCCTACCCTTTTAAGCTTCCTTTTATCTATTGCTTTCCCCCATTAGAATATAAACTCTGAGAGCAGGCATTCTCTTTCTTTTTACAGACCAGATTACTAATTGATGCAGAGTCTGTCATGATGGTAGAATGCCTTTTGAAGACATTAATAGTCAACTTTTAACTGGTTCTGATCTTTAGCGAACTTATGGTAGTGGATTTAGAGACAGGACATATAAGTTCCATTTTGGTACTATAATACATTATGTGACTTTTAGAAAATAACTTCTTGGGGCAGCTAGATGGTTCTCTTCATATTTGTACCTCTAGTGGTTAGCAGGATTCCTGGCACCGATGTTTAATAAGTTTTGTTGACTGATTGACTCTTCACTTTTCTTGTTTTTTTTCCTGCATACTTTCAAGTTAATCTATGTCTTTTTTAACATGTGGATCCCAGAATCAAACACAATATGGAAGGCATTGCCTGATTGAGGCATAACAGAACTATTATCTCTCTATTTCTCAATGTGACTGCTTTCTGAATATAGCTCAATATAACATTAGTTTTTTTTTTTTTTTGACTGCCATGTCAATCAATCAGTAAATATTTATGAAGCTGTGAAACCAGACTCTGTGCTTACCTAGCCCTCGAGAGAAAAAGACAAGATGGAGGAGACCAAAGCTTCTTAAACTGTGGTTCACAATCCCATATAGATCATGTAACTGAATGTGGGGGGTCACAGAATTATGATTTATTATCAGCAAATATTTGATTTGCATATCTATTTTATGTACCTATATAAACGGAGATTGTGCAAAAATTTCTTGGACAAAAAGAGTTTGTGAATGGAGGAAGTCCTGGAGGAAACAACAGGTAGACATATGAGTATATACATGTAATCTGGGATGCTCTAGGCATGCAACGTAACATGGAGACACTTTTGAGAAGTCTTTGGAGCATATCTAGATTGTTGAATATGGAACCCACTTCATTGTCTAATACATAGATAGAGGTAGCTTCATTTGGTTGACTGCCTACCTTTTTCCATAGTGGTGAGCTGAGCTGCCCCTCTTTCTTTCCACCATACTCTCTCCTTTGAACTTTTTGGCCATTCTCACCTATTGCTTCAATAGGATGAAGATCTCAGTTCACCTCCAACTAAGATGCTAAGGCTGAACCAGCTCTTTTCTGTTACTCCTGTATCTGAGAAATAGACCTGTTTCTATTCTATGTTGTTTCTCCTCAGTTTTGTGTGCCAAAGGTGATCCTCATAAATTCCAGGAGTTTGAACCATGGTGACCTTGGAACTAGGGTTATAGGGAGGATGCTATATAACCAGCCAGTCCAGTATGGAAATCCTGACCTGGTACTTCAATCAAAGGAGAGTTTTGAGCTTGAAACTGGGATTGTGTGTTCTGTAGGAACCAAGCTGATGAATTTAGTCCCTTTTCTCTTTTCCAGAGGCTATACCTTTCCAGAGGTATAAGGAGGGGAGGGAAAGGAGGATTATTCCGGTTTGGGGGAGTAACACTATATGTGGTGAAATCTTTGAATATATATTTCCAAATATATTGAGCATTTGAATATATATTGAATAAATCCTTTGAATATATATAAAAGTGAATCTGATTGCTGGTGGCTAATGGAACTGAAGAAGAGGGACCCTTCTCAATTAAGAGAACACCATAGGTGGGGATTAGAATCATCTGTATAAAGCCTGGATAGTCCTTTCTCTAGGACTTAAAGAGATAAACTCTTTAAGGATATAGGAGATAAGGAAAGGATAAAATGATGAAAATATAATCTAGCTGTCCTTCAGGCACTGGGGGCTAGAGTATCCAGTGTTTTATATATACACATACATATATATATATATATAGTAAGTGTGTGTATGTATGCATACTTACAATGTTATATATATAACTCCTTCTGAGTTCTCCTTCTGAGAATTGCCATATATGCCATGTCAGTTGGTAGGGTGGGCTCAGGAGGTAAAAAAGAGCTTGGCCTCTGAGGCAGAAGATTGTGTCTTACAGGTGTTAAAGGTTCCTTGAGATGAGGAGGGGTGTGTCCTCTTGCTGGATCTCTTCTTAGGGCAAAGCACTAACTCCAGGTGTCTCCCTTCTGTGGATCCACCTACACAGTGCTGAGTGGGCTAAGCACAAGGTAATCCCAGAAGAGTGTAAATATAAATAATCAGGAGGAGAGAGAGAAGCAGAGATGGAGATGATGGAGATGATGGAGATGATGGAGATGATGGAGATGATGGAGATGATGGAGATGATGGAGATGATGGAGATGATGGAGATGATGGAGATGATGGAGATGATGGAGATGGATAACTTGCTATTGCACTCTCTTGCTCTTACTTCCTGCCAACTCCTGCTGAGATTACCAATAAAGAAAGGCTGTTTGGCACCTCAAGATATGCTTGTCTTTGTGTGTATCCAGGGAAGATTGGTATGTATGGCCTCAGTGGGAGGTTATATAACTCTACTAGAGACACATTCCACTAGGGACTACTCTTTGGGTGGAATAATTCAACTGAGTGCCAAATCCACCAATTATATTAGCTCTTCTCTAGCGATCTTGTTCATATTTAATCTACAAGTATAAATTTAATTTTAAAAATTTTTAATGAAATTATTAATTTACAAGTATATATCTATATCAGTCCTGTGATCAACCAATCTCATCATCTTTTCTTGATGAAACTATATTGGTTTTTAGTGATCTTTGCTTGCTTCCCAAGTTACTGGACTTGATTAGATTTAAAATGGTATTTGTAGTAATCTCAATAATGCTATTTTCCTGTCACTGAGAAAGTCTCTGTGATTTGCTTTCTTAAATATGCTTTATTAGGAACCTAATCCAATTTGTACTCTAAACTCAACAGCAAAGGTATTTCTGAAATACTTCATTTTCCAGGACGTAGGTCTTTATCACTTCTGGATAATCAGAAAAAAAACAATAGAATTACAGAATGTGAGAGCTGGAAGAGACCCAGCAGGTTATAGATATCATGATCATAGATTTAGAGCTGTAAGGGATCTTAGAAGCAATTGGGTCCAACCTCATTTTACAGATGAGGAAACTGAGGTAAATTGGGTTAAGTGATTTGCCCAGGATCATAAAATTAGTCAGTATCTGAGGTAGATTTTGAACTCAGATTCTGATGACTCCAGGCTGGGCTCTCTATCTACTGGGCCACTTGGTTGCCCAAGGGCTTGAATAGATCTTTCCTTTAATTAAAAAAAAATTCAAATATTTTTAGATAAACCAGTACTTCAAATGGTTAAAAAGCAGTTATCAGGATAGTAAAAGTTACTTCCAAGTAGGTTAAAAGCAAAAGATAAGGAAGTTCTCTTCCTTTTAGGCTGGTCTATGGAAAAGTGATGAGGTTAACCCAACCTTTCCCAGATCCTCCAGGGTCCTGATCTATAATACATAGACAAGTTTCTTAACTTTTCTCATTAGTAAAATGGCACTAATAAAAGAACTTCTTGTGGTAGTTGAGATCAAAAGAGATAATCTATGCAAAGCAGTTTGTAAAAATCAAAGCATTTTATAAACATTAGCTACCATGGTGATGATTAGAAAAGTGGATTCTTCTGGGGCTGTAGATTTGATAAAATAGTTGATGAATTCTTCCCCTTTAAGCTCTAAAGTTCTGCAATTCTATGATACCATATATAGTCTTCTTGTTAATGTGTACCTTCTACTTCAGATCCAGAAGTTCTAAGCATGAGTTATTGGCAATCAGAAGATGCTATGTCTGGACGACTGAGCTAAGTATACAACTACAGCCATTCTGTGCATTTGTTTGTAAAGCTACCTTCAGGAAAGCAATGGAACAGAGAGGGCTGCCTTCTTTGCCCATATAATCCTGATAGCTTTGTTATAGAAGAAAACATATAAGCATTAAAACTATCTAGAAAGGTCCATGGAGTTCAAAGAGACCTCAAGAGGCTATCTAGCCCCCAAGCCTCTCATTTTATTGAAAAAAAAAAAAAAACATTTAGATAGATTATTTGAATCTAGGTCCTCTAATTTCAGAGATGATATTTTGTTCATCACACAGCCACAGCATTTCACAGTATGCTGTTTTTAAATATCTGTGCTATTGCTAGGATCATAGAGCTCTAGAGCTGTAAAAATTCTAAGACACCATCTATTTCCCATTTTATAATTGAGGACATGGAAGCATAGAAAGATTGAGTTACACGGCTAATGTCACACATAGATAGTAATTGTCAGAATTTGAATTCTGGTCTTCTTTACTCTAAATCTAGTGCCCTGTTTTTTATAACCCAGCTTCTTAAACTATGGGTCATGACCCGATGTTCTGTTAATTTAAGAATAGGTTCGGAATGCTCCTTTGAATAACTTTTTTTTTTTTTTTTTTAAACTCAATTAAAATGAAAATAAAATTATAACTCAATTAAAGTGAACGTAAAGTTTAATTATACAATACACGGAATAGATTGCCTACAATAACAACCAATACAGTAAATAATACATAAAAGACAAAGAATAAGGAAAGCTATGATTAAGATAGGAGAGAGAGAGGTAATATACATCACTGATCTAGGAGCACAGCTGGGGGCCCCGTTGCAGCTCAATCGGGAGAAGTGTTAGGCCAGGCGGATAGTCTCCCCCTGGGTGAAGCCCAATGAGGATTAAAACCGAATTGAATTTATAGGACACAGAGCTAATTTGCTTACCTATAGAAAATTAAGTATAGGAGAAGGAAATGCCAGATGGGCTTCCAAGATATGACTTGATAAATGTAGATGTCAGGGAGGGGGCCAACTCTCCCGGACATCTATTGTGTCCCAAGGAGTGGCTAATTCCTGGGATTGTAGAGGTGAAGCTAAACACATGTGGCATATTCCCTGTCTCATAGAGTTAAAGAAAGGCTAAGTTCCCATGGAGAGTCACGTTCTTGAAATGATTTGAAATAACTTACTAATAAGAAGGCATTTCTTATTCACCCCATATGGGGGCCTCATAACTGAATGTGGGGGTCATGAAATTTTGATTTATTATCAGTAAATGTTTGATTTGTATACCTATTTTATATTCCTTTATTCCTGGAGTCATGTAAAAATTTCTTGGGCAAAAAAGGATCATGAGTGGAGAAAATTTTAGAAGTCCTGGTCTTCATCAAGCTATTTCATGGCTGACAATTTCCTTCACAGAGGACATCAGATAAAATTTTAAATAGGAAAAGTTGTCCATCATCCTTTACTATTTGCTTCAGGTCTTCCCCATGTTTCTTTCTCTCTTCCCCCTTACCTTTCACATATCTATTCTCTTAATTCAGAGGCCTTCTTTTGACATACTCCATGTAGACTGACTGTCCTAAGTCCTCCAAGCTCCAGTTATATTCTTATTATCCATTACTACTTAAACCTTTTGTCTCAGATTTCTAGTCTCTGTTCTAATAATCAAATCTATCATCCAGATTAGTTGATATGTTACTTGTTACAACTAGTTGATATAATATGATAATTGATACTAGTAGGTAAAACCTTCCAGGTTGTTCCTTTTTTAGAAATTTTTATCCATTCTACATTTTGGTTGTTTTTATTTAGTTATTTTAATCCTGACCAACTCTTTATGATCCCATTTGGGATTTTCTTGGAAAGCTAATGAAATGGTTTGTCATTTCCTTCTCCACCTCATTTTACAGATGAGGAACTAAGGCAAATAGATAGGGTTAAGTGACTTATCCAGGGTGACACAGCTAGTAATGTCTGAGGCCAGATTTAAACTCATGAAGATGTTTTCCCTGACTGCAGGCCTGGCATTTTACTATATGTGAAGCATTGTGTGTAGTTCCGGAGATATAAAGACAAAAATGAAACAATCCCTGCCCTGGAGAAACTTGCATGCTTTTAGAAAGAAAGCAACAGGTATATGTGTACAGAAAATGAAGTGCAATACATACACAAAATTAATATAACATCCTTTTCCAGAGGATGACACTAGAAACTAAGAGATATGAGAACATGCTTCCTATATCTGTCAGGGTTTATAGGGTCTTGTATCATCCTCTGTCAAATTTTGTTGTTTTTGCTTCCGTATTTCTTGAATCTTTTCCTTTTCTCCCTAGTATAACCCCTGATCACCTCTCATTTGTTCTACTTTAATAGCTTTCTAATTCTTATAAATTCAAATTCCTACTTGCTCCAACCAATTCCCCACACAGCTGCCAAAATAATTTTTTTTTTTTTTACAATGCAAGTCTATGTTATTCCATAACTTAATAAATAATACTGGTTCCTTTTTTTATCGCCATTTTTGTTTCCCCCATTAAATTCTAATATCATTGAGAGGAGGGAATGTCTTTTAACTTTGCATCTCCAGAATTTAGCATAATGCCTGACAAATAATGGATACTCAATAAAGATTTATTGATTGACTGGTATTTAAGTTTCTTTACAACTTACCCCCATCCTACCTTTAGAGACTTATAATCAATCAATCAAACTAGCCTTCCTATTATTCCACACCTGTGACACTCCATAGTCTGCTTCAATGCCTTTACTTGGCCATCATCCAGCTGTGGAATGCACTCCCTCTTCATTTCTTTCTCTTAGAAGTTTTCTTTAAGGCTCAACCAAAGTGCAATCAGGTGCTTTAGTGAGACATTTTTGTACAAAAGCATGGTAGTAGGGGAAGTGATATTCTATATGGAAGGACAAAATAGCCCAGTTTAGTTGGAATGAAGAAGGTATGAGGGAGAGAAATGTGAAGGATTTCTGAAAAGGCAAGCAGAAGCAAGTTTGTGAATCATATTAAAAGCCAAATAGAGGATTTTGGCACAAGACGGTCAGTGGGGATTTTTGAGGAGAAAAAAATGAATTGATCAATTCATAGTTTAGTAGCTGTATGGAGGAAGGACTGGAGACTGGAGGGACTGAATAGAAGAAGACTAGGGAGCAGGTTTTTGTCCAATAGAAAGACTTGTTCAGTAGAAAAGGAATGAGGTCCTGAACTAGGATGGTGATTGCACTTTGAAAAAGAAGGGCAGATGTGAAAAGAAGGCTCTTAAAACCTTAGCTTAACTCACTTTCTGATTTTTTTTCCACTCCCTAATCAGCCTTGTTGGCTTGCTCTTCTGAGTGGTGGAATCCTTAACTGAGATCACTTTATCCTGAGGAGCTCTGTTCAGGATAGCTTCATTCCTTGTTCAACTAACTCTTTTGATTGATGAAAAAATGAGGCAATCTGACCTCCTTTAATATGTACTTTTTCCTCTTCCTCCTCCTCTGTCCTCTGACTTTTCCTAGCTTTCTTTTATGCTTTGTCTTTTCCTATTAGAATATAAACTGCTTGAGAATAGGAATTGTCAAGGAGCAGAGAGAGCCAAGATGGCAGAATACAGGCAACAACCTGGCCAAACTCTCCCAACATTCCCCTCCAAACAACATTAAAATGGCTCCTCAAATCAAATTTTGGAGTAGCAGAGCTAACAAAAGGTCAGAGTAAGGCATTTTCCCAGTTTAAGACAACTCAGGAGATTGGAAGGAGAGGTCTGTGATACTGGGAAGGGAATTAGGAGCATGACAGGAGCACCAGTGGTGAAGTTTGGAAGCAGCAGCAATAGCAGCAGCAACTTCTGAAGAGCTTAACTTGGAGATGTCAAGGGGGTTGGACATCTTGTCAGAAAGAGATAACAAGGTATCCTTTTCCAGCATTAGGTGCAGCTGGTGCTGATTGGCAACTCTATTGCCCAAAGTTCTAACTCATAATTCCAGGGTGGAGAGAAGAGTGTGAGTAGCTACAAGGTGCTGGGGACCTGGTCATAGTTCCAGAGATAAGAGGGGAACTAATACTTGCAGCTGTAGGGGAGCAAAGGCTCTTCCCAGGTGGAGATTAGAGTGTAGACCAGGAGAACAATGACCATACCCTTTCTAGTTATGATCACACCACCTTAGAAGCACTGAAAACTTAGCAGGCTTCCAGAACTAGCTCTGAAAACAGCAACACAAAAAAGGCCTGAAGTTTGGGACAGTGCCTTCCTAAATTCAGGTAAATTCAGGTAAGCAGAGCCAAACTTTAATATAAAGTTGAATGTCAAGCAATAGACTGGAAAATAAGCAAATAAAAATAATTTGATCATTAAAATGTCACCATGGTGGTAGGCCAAAACATAAACTCGAAAGACAACAATGTGAAAATAGCTACAAAGAAAAATTCTAATTTGACCCAAGTCCAACAAGAATTCTTGGGAAAAATTAAAGAAAGAGATGAGTGGAAGAGGAAAAATTGGGGGGGAAAATGAGTGATGCAAGAAAACTATGACAAGAGAATTAACAGCTCGGTAAAAGAGGCACAAATATAGTAAAGAAAAGAACTCCTTAAAAACAGATTATATTCAATGGAAAAGAAGGGAAAAAATTCATAAAAGAAAACAGTTCTTTAAAAATTAGATTGGGGTAAATATAAGCTGATGACTTTGAGACATCAAGACATAATCAAAATCAAAAGAATGAAAAAAAAAAGGAAATATGAAATGTCTCATAAGAAAAACATTAGGCCTGGAAAATTGATCAAAGGAAAATTATTTATAAATTGTAGGACTACTTGAAAACCATTATACAAAAAAAAAAAAAAAAGAGCCCAGACATCATTTTTTTTCAAGACTTATCAAGGGAAACTGCCTCGATATCTTATATCCAGAAGGTAAAATAGAAATTGAAAGAATCCACTTATCACCTTCAAAGTAAAATTGAAAGCTCCTAGGATTATCATTGCTAAATTCTAGAACTACCAGGTCAAAAAGAAAATATTGCAGGCAGTCAGAAAGAAACAATTCAAATATTATGGAGCCACATTCAGGATTACACAAGATTTGACATTTTCCATATTAAAGGACTGGAGGGCTTGGAGAATTCTGACTCTGAAAGGCAAAGGAGCTAGAAGAATCACCTACTCATTGAAACTGAGTCTAAACTTTCAGGAGAAAAATGGAGATTTAATGAAATTGTGGGCTTTTAAACTTTCCCAATGAAAAGAACAAAACTTAATAGAAAATTAAACATTCAAACACAAGGAGCAAGAGAAGTATTAAAAAGGTAAACATGAAGGAGAGACCATAAGACTCAATAGTTAAATTGTTTATATTTCTTTATGGGAAGATGATATGTGTAACTCCTAAAGACTTTGTCATTAGGGGAATAAGAAGGAGTTTTATGTAGACAGAAGGCATGAGTGTGAGTCAATTATGTTGGGATGATCTTAAAAAAAAAAAAAAAAAGTGTGAGAAAGAAGGATATACTGGGAAAAGGGGAAAAAAGAGGTAGAATGTGAGAAAATTTCTCAAAGGAGACTCACAAAGAAGAACTCTTATAGAGGAGGGAAGTGGCAGGTGATATTTGAACCTCACTTTCATCGTAATTGGTTAAAAAAGGGAAGTCTGTCTGTCTGTCTGTCTGTCTGTCTCTCTCTCTCTCTCTCTCCCCCTCTCAGCAAATAAGATTGCTTAGTTCAACCCATTTGTTTTATAAGTGAGGAAATCTGAGCCAAGAAAGTTATTTTTTTGCCCTAAAGTTGCTTGACTCTTTAGAAGCAGAGCAAAAAAAAAAAAAAACTATGTCTCTTAATTCTTAGTTTTGTCCCCTCTCTAGTATACTAGCACTCCCTATAGATGTTTTAGGAAGAGATCAATGGAAAGATAATTTCTTTAAAGCCATGAAAATCCTCAATTATGAGAATTTCTGGTTCTAGACCAACTTAAGGGAGAGTTTTTTTTGTTTGTTTGTTTGTTTGTTTTTTAGGGTAAGGGGATAGACTTCTTCAAAAACTCAAAATTAATGTTCCCTTGAATTAATATCACAAAAAGAACAGGTAGCCAGTTTAGCTTGACCTTGTAGAAGGGTAGCATAATGAAGCAAGCCAGGAATATTTATTCTTGCTTCTGTATGCTATCCATTGACATTGATAATCCAGTCTCCTTCCCTCTAAACCCACTACATCTTTTCCCTTGCCACAGTTCTTACAGAAGGGAAAGAGCTCAGAGAAAAGTCACAGAGCAAGGGAAGGGATGAGTAGTCCCAGGACATGGAACACTTTCTATAATCTACTGCAATACCAATGCCAACCATGATAGAGTCCTATTAATATTTCATACTTAATTGAAAAGGATAAATTGTGCAAAATTTTCAATCTTGGTTTTCAAAGCTCTATCAAAATCAATTTCATGTTTCCTTTGTGTGTCTAAAGCAATTACTTTATAGTTATCCATATATGAGCCTCTTTTAAAGTACAATGATATTTTAAAATGACTTTTTATCCTTGTTATTTCTTAAACTGAAAAAACATCCCAGTCAGAGAACACATTATATTTATAGTTCACATTGAAATAATTTTTATATTTAAGAAATGTAAATAACCAGTTACTTTGATAATAGATTTTACATATTCTATTATTCCAATGCCTTTTAATTGTATTAGCACTTGGGTTGAACTGAGCTTTAAAGAAAGGAAGAGCTTTTATTAGGAAGAAGTGAGGGAGGAATGTATTTCAGGCAAGGAGGCAATTCTGTGCAAAGATGGTAGATGTTATGAACGTTAGTAGAGAGCAGTATAACACTGGAATATAGCTTTTTGAAAAAAAGTTGACTTGCTCCCTGATGTTTTTATAAAGATGCTTTCATCTTTGAATAGCAAAGAAGAGGATCAGGACAGAGCAAGACTTTGGGGAACAGGTCAATTATAACATCTGAAAAATTTTAGAATTTCATTTTTACCCCTCTGTTGGAATCCTAGTGTCAACTCAACTTGAAAAAAGGTGAAAACTCAAGGGAGATGTCAGAATCCTAGTGTTAATTCAATAGAATTGATACAATGCTTATTGGTTCACACCTTAGAATGAATCCTTACAAGGTGATAAGTTGCTAATACTGATAGACAATAATGCTTGTGTTCATACCTTTAGAGAGCTCTTATAAGCAAGAAGTATATAAGTACTCATTGGAGTTCACATGTTTGGGAGATTTTCAGGGTTTAGTATGAGATATCTGAATTCACACCTCCCTTGAAGTTCTTAGGGCCAGCACTCTGGAAGATAACCCCTAATCCCATTCTCTCACAGGAGGAGTTAACCTTTGGGAGATCATATATATAGAGGAAGCTCTTAAAGTTTCGAGAATCTTACTTCAGAACATTGACTGGGGTCAGAGAGGAGCACTCTGGGAGGAAACCCACAAGCCCTCTCTCCGAGGCAAGAGAGATTCATTGCATTTTCCACCTTGGTGTTTGCTGGAGGCTAAAGAAAGCAGAGGCAGAAGCCAAGGACAAAGCTGCAAGAGCTCTTAGAACCAAGCAGAGAGATAGGCCTCTGAGCTAACCAGGCTATATTGAAGGACACAATAAAAGATCTGAACTTGTATCAGCTGATTGCGATTTTGGGTGATTATTTACTTGTAACTGAAACTAAAGCTGCCTCCAGAAAACCTTCCCGAGAAACCTGCTTTCTCCCAGAGAGAACCATTATTATTATTTTAAAGAAAAAAAAAAACACAACATGACCCATGTCATGTTTTCTATAGAAGTTATAACTGATGATCTGTCACTGAGAGCTATGTAGGGCATGGGTGGGGAAGTTGGGAAGGAGCCTGGGGTAAAGGTGTCTTTGGAAGTCAAGCACACTGCTATCATTTGCAGGAATTGGACTTATAATCAAGACATCTGCATCTGAATGCCAGCATTGAGGTTTGCTGTATAGTCACAGAGAAGCCACTTAATTTCTCTGAGTCTCAATTTATTCATGTATAGAAAAATATTAGGAAAGCACCAAATAATCTGAAAGGACTATATAAATGTGAATTATGATGATGACAATGATGGTTTATATCTGACATTTAGTTATTATTGTATTATTGTTGTTGTTATTGTTGTTCAGTTCTTTAGTAATGCCTGACTTTTCAGAATCCCATGAATTTGTCTATGTGTTTTTCTCTTGGCAAAGAAATTTTCTTGGCAAAAATAGTTTGTCATTTCCTTGGTGACTGTGTTCCCATTTTATAGAAGATGAACTGAGGAAAATAGGAATTAAGTAATTTGCCCAGGTTCACACAACTATTAAGTGTTCCAGGCCAAATTTGAAATCAGATCGTCTGACTACAGGCCCAGTTAGGTAAAATTTTCCTAAAATGGTAGTAATTTTTTCATCTTTCCCTAGAAATTTTTCCAAGTTACTCTTAAATAAGAGATCCAAAAGCTAGATATTTTAGGTAAAGAGCATTAGCCATGTTACTTTTATGCAGTATACATCATTGCACTTCACATATTCTATGTTGCTTTCAAATTGAACTATTAGCTGTTCTGGATCTCATCTTTTCCTTTCCTAAGTACATGGAGGCACTCCCTCCTGCTTGGAGCATACTCTTTCCTCACTTCCACCTACAGAAATTCTATTCTTGCTTCAAAGGTCAGCTAGATGCTACTTCCCATATAAAGCCTTTCCTGATACCAACCTTAGTCTCTCCATTTCTCACTCTTCAGTTTTTAGCAGAATATTTTGTCTGGATCTCGTCTTTGTCTCTATGAATTTTGCTTGCATTTCACTTAGCTTTGTTTATATAATATCTCCTTCTGTTCCTCATTATATTGTAACCTCCTTACCAGGGACTACTGTTTTTCATTTTTGCATCTTTAGCACATAGCATGGTATTTTGCCTATAGTTGGCACATAATGGATGTTTTTTTTCTCTTTTTAAATAGAATTGGCTATATGCATCCTGACGCCTCATTTGTGAATATTCCCAGACTGAAATTGGGTGAGATACCCTCATAGAATGTGATAGCTTTTAGGTAGAATCAAGGAGAAGATTCTGGAAACTTATTAAGTCAGACAACATTAGAAGACATTCATATATTTTTAAAAAATTGTTTCATTAACAAGCTTTTATTTTGTCTTCCTCCCACCAAACCAATTTAGAACCAAACCAAATCATTGAAACAAATATGCATAATCAAGCAAAACCAAGTATTTACATTGGCCATTTCCAAGTCTATTTCTCATTCTGCATCTTGTATTACATTTGTTATGCTGCAGCATTGGTCCTCTGGAATTGTGGTTGATTACATTTCTTAAGCCTTTGAAAATCATTTTTCTCTATAATATTATCATGCTATTGTATAAATTGTCTAAGTAGTTCTATTCCCTTCTCTCTGCATTAGTTCATATAAGTCTTCCCAGGTTTTTCACATCTCAGTATTTGTTCTGGGCCTTATTGATTTTTCTTAATAACTTCAGTCTTCTTCCCCATTCACAAATAGGGGAGGAAAGGGAATGATTTTTCATTCTATGATTTTTTTTTTGGTTTGGAAAATGTAGATAGCATGAGATATCCATGGGAATTTGGAAGTGAGGACCCATTTGACAGAACAGCTCAGCCTTTGTCCCCCAACCATCTTTGTTCCTCTGGTGACATCATTTCATATATTCCTGGTCCTCCTCCATCCACTTAGCTAAGTGGAAGGGAATATAGAAATTGTTAGGAAAAGGTGTAAGATAGGGGGAGGAACTCTGAGATGGGGGGAGGGATACTAAAAAAGGGAGGGCTGTGAGAAGCAAGTGGTGCTCACAATTTTAATACTGGGGAGGTGGGTAAGGGGGAAGGAAAGGAGAAAAACATAAGTAGAGGTTAACAAGATGGCAAGAATTGGTAATTTTAACCATAAATGTGAATGAGATAAACTCCCCCATAAAGAGGAAGCAGATAGCAGACTAGATTAAAAACCAGAATCCTAAAATATGTTGTTTACAGGAAACACACTTGAAGCAGGGCGATACACACAGAATAAAGGTAAAAGGTTGGAGCAGAATCTACTATGCTTCAGGTGAAGTCAAAAAAGCAGGGGTAGCCATCCTGATCTCAGATCAAGTAAAAGCAAAAATTGATCTAATTAAAAGAGATAAGAAGGGCACTATATCTTGCTAAAGGGTAGCACAGATAATGAAGCAATATCAATATTAAACATATATGTACCAAGTGGTTGTAGCATTTAAAAAATCATCTTAAAAGAGAAATTAAGAGAGCTACAAGAAGAAATAGACAGCAAAACTATAATAGTGGAAGATCTCAACCTTGCATTGTCAGAATTAGATAAATCACACCACAAAATAAATAAGAAAGAAATCAAAGAGGTAAATAGAATACCAGAAAAGTTAGATATGATAGATCTCTGGAGAAAACTAAAGGAAGACAGAAAGGAGTACACTTTCTTCTCAGCAATTCATGAAACCTATACAGAAACTGACCATATATTAAGACATAAAAACCTCAAATTCAAATGCAGTAAGGCAGAAATAGTAAATGCATCTTTTTCAGACCACAATGCAATGAAAATTACATTCAATAAAAAGCTAGGGGAAAGTAGACCAAAAAATAATTGGAAACTAAATAATATACTAAAAAATGATTGGGTGAAACAGCAAATCATAGACATAATTAATAACTTCACCCAAGAAAACGACAATAATGAGACGTCATACCAAAATTTGTGGGATGCAGCCAAAGCGGTAATAAGGGGAAATTTCATATCTCTAGAGGCCTACTTGCATAAAATAGAGAAAGAGAAGGTCAATGAATTGGGCTGTCATTTGATTTCTTTATCTTTAAATGAATGGGATGACTTATCCAGATCCTCTTGCCAAGCTTCCCTTCCCTTTCCCCATTTTTCTTCTAGCTCTCTTGTGAGAGCCTTTTTAATTTCTTCTATGAAAGTCTTGTGTGTTAAGGACCAGATCATATACCCCTTTGGCAATTCATCTGGAGTCAGTCTGTTTTTAGTCTCCTCAGGGTTTAAGGTTTGCTCTCTATCCATATAGAAGCTATCAATAATTAGAGTCCATTTTAATTTTTTACTCATTTTGTCAGAGAAGAATCAAAGAAGACAGACTAACAAAAAAACAAATGCAGTCTGCTTACTTTTTTTGGGGGGGGAGCTGGGATGGTATTACCGAGCATCTTCTTCTAGGACTGCGGGGAGGGGGGGGCAGCAGTGAGGCACTAGCAGGATAGCAATGGCTGCACTGCATCTGCGCTGTGATACTCTGAGAGTGTGCTGAGACACTCCAGGTGGATGTGGCCAGGTCCCGAGAGACCCTAGCTTTTCCGGTGTTACGTTCTTTATCCCCTGTGTTTACAGTTCCTCTGCTAATCTACTGGATTTCTGCCAGGGCAAAGTATCCACACTGTGTTAAAGATCTCCCAGCAGAAAGGCTGAGATCACACCCCACCCCACTCAGTCAGCTTCATACTCTCACTGTGTGCTGTGCTGCGGCTGCCTGCCTGCCTTCAGTCTCTGCTGGATCTAACTGTCTCCACCCATGAACAAAAACAGATCTTTTCTGGCAAATTTCAAGGATAGCTTCTGTTGCTAAATATTTGTGGGTTTGGTTTTTTTTTTTCAGTTAAGCATTAATTCTGAAGCCTTGTCATGAAATAAATTCTGAGAGCAAAGATGGAGATGAAGTAGATGTGTGTGTCCTCTCTTCCATCTTGGCCAGAAGTCCCTGAAGATCATTCTTGATCCCAAAATAGATAATTTTGATTATATTAAGTTTAAAAGTTTTGTACAAACAAAACTAATGCAGGCAAGATTAGAAGAGAAGTAATAAACTGGGAAAACATTTTTACATTCAAAGGTTCTGATAAAGGCCTTATTTCCAAAATATATAGAGAATTGACTCAAATTTGTAAGAAATTAAGCCATTCTGCAATTGATAAATGGTCAAAGGATATGAACAATTTTCAGATGAAGAAATTGAAACTATTTCTAGCCATATGAAAAGGTGCTCCAAATTACTATTGATCAGAGAAATGCAAATTAAGACAACTCTGAGATACCACTACACACCTCTTAGATTGGCTGGGATGACAGGAAAAGATAATGACAAATGTTGGAGAGGATGTGGGAAAACTGGGACACTGATACATTATTAGTGCAATTGTGAACGAATCCAACCATTCTGGAGGGCAATTTGGAACTATGCTCAAAAAGTTATCAAACTGTGCATATCCTTTGACCTAGAAGTGTTACAACTGGGCTTATAAGCCAAAGAAATCTTAAAGGAGGGAAAGGGACCTATATGTGCCAAAATGTTTGTGGCAGCCCTCTTCGTAGTGGCTAGAAACTGGAAACTGAATGGATGGCCATCAATTGGAGAATGGCTAAATAAATTATGGTATATGAATGTTTTGGAATATTATTGTTCTGTAAGAAATGACCAGCAGGATGATTTGAGAGGCCTGGAGAGACTTACATGAACTGATGCTAAGTGAAATGAGCAGAACTCATTGTACATAGCAAGAAGACTATATGGTGATCAATTCTGATGGGCATGGCTCTCTTCAGTAGTGAATTGATTCAGACCAATTCCAATTGTTCAGTAATGAAGAGAGCCATCTACACCCAGAGAGAGGACCACATGAATGTGAATGAATGAATGTGGACCACAACATAGCATTTTCACTCTTTCTGTTGTTGTCTGCTTGCATTTTTGTTTTCCTTCTCAGGTTTTTTTCCTAGATCCAATTTTTCTTGTACAGCAAGATAACTGTATGGATATGTATGCATATATTGAATTTAACATATATTTTAACATGTATTGCAATATCTGCCATCTAGGGGAGGGGGTAGGGTGGAAGGAGAGGAAAATTTGGAACAGAAGGTTTTGCAAGGGTAAGTGTTGAAAAATTACCCATGCATATGTTTTGCAAATATAATTTTTCTTGAAGATTTTGAAGAGAAGGGAAAATAAAATAAAATAAAAATATGCATACAAATACACAAATATACTGTCACTCTCTCACACACAGAGATCTATATACCTATATCATCTATTATTATTTCTTTTTAGTCAGTGCTTCAGTGGAGTAGTAGTCACTAAACCATCTAATAGGGTTTCACAAGACCAGCAGAAGGCAGCAATCTCTGCTTGTTTCTAAAAGAAAGGTTGAATTTATCTTACAATTTTATTTCACTTATTCAAAGACTGTCTTACATCTACTGTTTTTCTTTGTCATTGTGTTTTTTTTTTCTTTTGCTCTCCTTATGTTTTCTCTCATCCATTTTCCTTATTCCCCTTCTCAGTCCTCACTCCTTAAAAATAATACTTTGAAAGCAGGATATAGTTCTTTGTCCTCTGGATTCAAATTCTGCTTTTGTCACTTTTTATTATGGAGATCCAGAGAATGGACTATAGAGGACAGTGACAAAAAACATTAGTTGCCAGGGCAACTGACTTTGAATCTAGTTCTGCAATTTGCTACCTACTCTGGGTCTGCCACTTCATGGTTTGAATTCCCTTTGGAAGGGAATGGAACATTATGCTGCTGCATAGATATCCAGTCTGATGTGTCCCTCTTTAACTTTCCCTTTTCCCCTAAGAAATCCACTAAGAACTCAGCCTTCCCTAAAGGCAATGAAACACACTTGGACAATTCCTTTCTCATTGGATTTGCCAAGTTGAAATAACCTACTGTAATTGCAACCCTATTGAAATAGGTTAAATCAAGGGGGTTCCTTGATACTCCATCACCTGGTTTTTGGTCCCTTGTTGCTGTTCTACCACTTAGAAACACATGTATGATCCTTTTTTGTCCCAAAGAAGCACACTGCCTTGGAATCTCATCTTTCTGTCTATATAGGAAAACTCTAGTTTGAAATAAGACTTCAAGAAATCATCTTGTCTTGGAACTCCTCTTTGGAATCAATTAGGAAAACATGCCTACCTCTATTATTTGTCTCTTTAAAGTCTTCATTAAAAACTTTTAGAATCTCTTTGGAAGTCAGATTGGAAACTTTTTTTTTAAGTGAAAAGTTCTGAGTCCTTGACAAAGACTCCCTCTTATGGACTGGCTTCAGGTGTGTCCTGTCCCAAACAGGTCTGTGCTCCTAGGAATCAAAGTCAATCAGTTCATTTTGGAAGAAGTCTCTATCAGTAAAACTCATTATTCTAAAGGCACCAACAAGTGGTTCTAAATCATTCGGAGGTCAAGCAGATTTACTATGATTTTAATCATTTGTCTTGGACAAAACCATACAGAGAAGAATATCTGTCATCATCTGGTCCTAAACAAGAGTCATCAGCTCTGTAAATTCATCAAATTGATGAAAGAATCCCCCTGATCAATCCCTAACTCTTAAAATACAACAGCCGCTGGGTTCCAGTAGCATTTCAATATTTACTTTTCTTGGTGGAAATACGCCTTCCACTGATGTATATCCTATTCCCTTTATAAGTGGTAGAATTCAGAATTTTAAACTTTTTTTGTCATAAATTTTATTCATAATAATATTAATATTCAGAATAATATGTTTAAATGCATAGGATTATAAAATAAATTTATATTCTTATATTGAAATAAAAATGTAATTTCCTCTTATCCAAGTTCATGGACCTTTTAGCAAGTCCAAGAATTTTAGATTAAGAATGACTATGTTAAATGATTTTTAAAAGTTGTTAGGGCCCAGAAATTAATTACTCTATGCCACCCCAGGGATAAATATGTTGAAACTGAAACCAGTCTTTGGGCAACATGACTAATAGTTTAACACTGATGTCTATACTGAAAGCTTTTCAATTCAGGATTTTGTTACCAAAGGCATTAATTTCAACAAATGAAAGTTGCTTTTATACTGTAGTGGGTTTTTTTTTTTTCGGTATCTTTTTTTTTTTTTTTTTTTTTTTTTTAAATTTTAACAGCCTTTTGTTTACAGGTTATATGTATGGGTAACTTTACAGCATTGACAATTGCCAAACCTCTTGTTCCAATTTTTCCCCTCCTTCCCCCCACTTCCTCCCCCAGATGGCAGGATGACCAGTAGATGTTAAATATATTAAAATATAAATTAGATAACAATAAGTATACATGACCAAACCGTTATTTTGCTGTACAAAAAGAATCGGGCTTTGAAATATTGTACAATTAGCCTGTGAAGGAAATCAAAAATGCAGGTGGACAAAAATAGAGGGATTGGGAATTCTATGTAGTGGTTCATAGTCATCTCCCAGAGTTCTTTTGCTGGGCGTAGCTGGTTCAGTTCATTACTGCTCCATTGGAACTGATTTGGTTGATCTCATTGCTGAGGATGTCCAGGTCCATCAGAATTGGTCATCATATGGTATTGTTGTTGAAGTATATAAGGATCTCCTGGCCCTGCTTGTTTCACTCAGCATTAGTTTGTGTAAGTCTCTCCAGGCCTTTCTGAAATCATCCTGTTGGTCATTTCTTACCGAACAATAATATTCCATAATATTCATATACCACAATTTATTCAGCCATTCTCCAATTGATGGGCATCCACTCAGTTTCCAGTTTCTGGTGTACTGGGATTTTTATAGTAGTGGACTAGTTTTATTAGCATTTAAAAAAAATTGTCTTAGTTCTACGGGTGGCTTTGTAGTCTTGTGAAACTTTGATCCTGATGCCCTCCAGAGAGCTAGTCTGGACATTATGCTATGTATTTCATTTTATGCATTTAAACACATTATTCTGAGAGGTGGTTCATAGGTTTTGCTTAACTGCCAAAGGAGTCTCTGACACAAAAGAAGCTTAAGAACACTTGTCTTAATGGAAAGAGAAAAGATAGGAGCTAATTGAATGTATGTTCCCAGACAACCAGCATAGTTTCCCTCTGTAGCAATGAGATGGGTCCATCTGATGTGAAAACTTCTCTCATTTACCTGCCAAAGTAGGACTACTTTTTAATTTTTATTTTAATCATATCACTTGTATTTTAGTTGCAAGAGCATTAGACTGATTAGCAGAAACCTTTGGTTTCAGTCTGGAGCTCAACTCTTATGAGCTCTGTGAATCTGACCAAGTCACTTAATATTTCTGTGTTTGAGTTTCTTCATCAATTATTATTGTTGCTGTTGATCCTTCTTCTTCAAAGAGGACCAAAGACATCATGAGTGATATCTTGACTTGCTCATGAATTGAATTTAAGTATGGCAGAGTTGTATAAAATCATCAGCGTCATTCTCTCTTCTAGTCATTGAAGTCTAGTGGCAGGACAAAAAATCAGGATAACTGGAGATGGCTTGGGATACAGTGAATGACCTTGGCATTTCTGATGTCTGACCAAGCTCTAAAGTGCTGCGCAGAGCTTGCTTGAGTCACCTTCATGATCATTGGAATAAATTATTCTTTTTTGTTCATTTCACTATGAGAAGCAGGGATAAATTAATTAAAAGGACAAGGCAGGTAGTAAAGGCAAATATGAGACTAGAGGAGAGAGTACCCAGTGTTAAAGAGACACACCAGATAGAAATATTTATAAACTTTCTTCTTGGTTAATGTAGAGTTTTATTTTTTTATGTGATAGTTTGGGGAATATGATAGTTTTGAAGAACAAAGAAGAATATTTTGTTTGGAAGGAATCGATGCTGAATTATAAAGCACGATGTGTTACATACAGGGGTTAAGGAATGTTTTGTAATAATAATAATTTTAAAAGGGAGGAATTGCTATCTTTTGCCATTAGATTCATATGGCTCTGGAGGAGAGAGTAAGACTGCACAGTTCTGCCTCACTTAAGTTACCTCCCCACACACACTTCCCCCCCTCCTGAGATCATTGGTCCTCTTTGAGAATAAAGGGCAAACAGCAATGCTCTGTTGCAATCTCCTGTAAACTCAATACATTGGCATTTACTATTGTCATTTTAGTTTTCTCCCCTTTTTTCAGATCTTTAAAAGGAGGCCCAGGAAATGGGCTGCATTTAAATGAGTAGGCTAAAACACAAGGTGAAAAGTTTTCTTTCCTTGCTGTTTTCTCTTCTCTGTGGTTGGGAACATTAGGAATATCAATAGAGATAAAGCAATTCCTCCCTTTTAAAACTCCTTCAATGGTGTTTGAGTGATAAATGAAGGTGGGGTGTCATGTAATTACGATTTGGAGTTGGTAGGTTCTGTTTTTAAAGGCTGTTTATAACCTGTGTGACCTTTATCAAGTCCCCTCTCTGATAGAATTGGATTAGATAAAGCCTTGAGTTTATATTCCATCTCTAAATTTATGGTCCTGTGAGATGTTCTGAGACTAAGTCTGGCTATTGCATTAAAGAAACTTGGACTTAAGGTCAGTAAATTTGACATTCCCTCCTATAATCACAACCAAAGATCTTTCAACACTTCTCAATTTATTCAATTCCACCACAAGCATTTATTAATTACCTGCTATGTGCCACATACCATTTACAAAGTGCTGAAAGTTTTACAATCAAGTTACAATATTTCTCAGCTGTTCTTTGTTCGCCAATGAGTGGTCACCCCTTATGAGTTCTTAGACAAGATCTTCCCGAGTTGGTGTTGTAATGCCAAAGAAACTGAGCAAGACAGAGATTAGAGACCAATTCAATAATTTATTAAATGGAGAGAAATACTGAGATCCATGTTGATCCCAGGGCTAGACGAGACTATCATCTCAAAGAGTCTAGCCCCGAGTATTGGGGCTAGGAGCCTTTTATGGAATAACAAAAAAAAAATGACAGAAAGGAGGGACCTAGGTGGGAATAACCTGATAGAGAAAGGTTACTGATATTCTAATGACATAAAGGAATGTCTATAAAACCTTTATCTCAACCATTAAGAGGGGATGGTTATAACCTAAGGCAGAATTACGAAATAGGACAATTGGAGGAACTGGTCACCCCATTAAAAGGGAACTTTGGCATAACAGTGTCTTCTATTAATATTTATTTATTCATCATGCAGGGGTCCTCAAACTTTTAAAATAGGGGACCAGTTCACTGTCCCTCAGACTGTTGGAGGGCCAGACTATAGTGAAAACAAAGACTTTGTTTTGTGGGCCTTTAAATAAAGAAACTTCATAGCCTTGGGTGAGGGGGATAAACGTCCCCAGCTGCCGCATCTGGCCCTTGGGCTATATCTTGAGGACCCTGGTAGAGGATGCTCAGGGAGGACTAGTCTTTCTACTGAATGGGCTTGCTAAGCCTGCTAATCCATCTTTGGTATTCACCTGTCACTAAACTCTCAAGCTTAGCATGTGCACTGGCTATACCTTGGTAAAAACCATCTGGGCAGATGGAGTAAGCCAAATTAAGGTTAAACCAACAGGTCTCAAACCTATCAAAGGTTTGAGTGAGTTATGAGAATGTCTATCCTCCAAACATGGGAAGATTTTCCCTGGCAGAACTGGTGGATGAGAACAATTTGTTTCAAAGGCTATGAAGGTAGCCAAAGCAGGCATTGTCTAGTGCTTAGAGCTTGATAAGACATCTAAAATGGCAAGATCATCCACTATATTCTGGTCATTGCCAGTCATATTGATTTTGTCTTGCTACTGCACTTTGGTGCCTGGAAAATAGAGGCTGCAAACTTTGTGCAACTTTGGCTCACTTAAATCCAGTTCTTAAGCAAGTCAAGACATCACTTGCTTGTAATGTAACACTGGCCTTCAAAAAAGGACAAATAACATTCACCCAGACTATGTCCTCTTTTCTGGTGGATTATCAATTAACCCCTTTAGTATTTAGCATGAACGAGATGAGGTGAGATCTTTCAAGACAGTTGTGAAAATCCAGTAAGGCTTCAAAGTTTAAGTAGGCCTGAAGGACTTTTACGCATCAAGTCAAGGGTATACTTGAGTCCCCTCCCTGCTATCCCCTAAAGGCATACTTAAGTCCCCTTGTTATCCTCCTGTGACATTAGTGTCTTTCTGTTTAGGTCAAATATGGGCAACTATGTACTTACTGGTCAAGTTCAATTTCTTGAGTAGTTCCCAAGTTTAGAATGTAAGATCCTCAGCCAATAAGGATGAGGGTCAGTAGTGGGAGGGGGTATTTGAATTAGGGATAAAAAGTGTTGACCCTGCCCCCTATGGGGCTTCCTCCCTTTGATTGTCTGCTCAATGGGTTGGACGCCTGATTCTGGTGAGAACGTATAATAAACTTTGCTTTGCTTCTAGATAGCTCTCCAGCTTTTTTTATTAAATGGTGTCTGAACCACACAAGCTCAATCAGATATTTGATTAATGCTGATTTTTGAAGGACTCCTTTTGCCCCCAAAGCAATGGGTATACAATGAGCATCAAAGTGACTCTCTGCAGATGGATATATTTCTGCAGAATAACAAATTTCTTCTTTCCACACATTTAAAATGTTGAGTATAACATTGTCCAAAGTCCTGTTTCCAGTGATGAATTAGAGTCAGTGTTTTCATTAGCAGCTTAGTTACTCCTTTTTTCTTTGTCCTTTAGAATTCTTGGATAAATGCTGCACTATTTGGGGTGATTTATAGTCTTCTAAATTTCCCAAGTTCTTTGATTTCCCTTTTCTCAGTCTTCCTAGAGCTTCACCTCCACTGCCCTAAAAAGAAATGGGAGGGATTGTTGAACTATCAATTCCCTAGTGAAGACAGGGGCAAAGGAATTATTTACAGGAGCTTTTCTGTAATCTCTTCATCTCTCTTTGATTGTATCTGTTTCTTCCCAAGGAAGCAGACAACTTCATCTTTCTTTGTTAAAGATTAACAAAAATGCTTCCACCTTCAGTTTCAACCCCCTTGAAAAGTGTAGTCTTAGTCTGCTGCCACTTTATTATTTTCTCAGTACTTTTTCTATCTAAGGTACCTGTGTGTCTCAGATGTTGCAAACATCTTAACTGCCCTCATCTAGGCAAAGTATTAGCCACCTTTTTGTTGCCTTTGTTGGCCTCCAGGCTGTGTTTAATCCAATTGGGAGGCCTCAAAGATGTAGGACAAGGAAGGTAAACCTGGAATCCAAGGCCAGGAATTAGTTTCCAGTTCTCACTTTTCAATAGATCAAACATAGGAAAGGCCCTTCACCTTTCTATGCTTCAGTTTCCCAATTTGTAAAATGGAGATAATATATCACTACTTATAGTATACATTCTATAAATCTTAAATTTATGCTACGTTCATTTTTTTTCTTCTCTTGTGGTTTTCCCTATTTTTGATTTTTCTCTCTCAACATGATTCATAGGAAATGTTTTGTTAAAAAAAAAAAGTATATGTATAACAAAAAATGTACTTTTTACTTGTAACTAGGGAAAATAAAAATGAAAAAAAATTGTATGTGACTCTGGACTGTGACTATCTTCCTGATATTAGTGTCACTATCTGTGTGACCCTGGATAAGTCACTTAACTTCATTTGCCTCAGTTTCCTCATCTGTAAAAATGAGTTGAAAAGGAAAGGGCAAAACACTCCAGTATCTGTGCCAAAAAAAAAAAAAAAAAAAAAAAAAAAAAAAAAACCCAAAAGAGATCACAAAGAATCAGTCATGATTGAAAATCAACTCGACAACAAATACCTTCCTGAAACTTTTTAACCTACATTTCTAGAGTACTTGTCTTTTTCTGTTTACTTTATATTCCTTAAGTGTAGTTTCCCTTTTCCAAGGGTCTCTTTGGAAATCTCTAGGAAATCTTGAAAAAAATCTCCAGGTCTATTGCTTTTTTTTCTTCTTCTATGATTGTTCCCTCAGAGATTCCTGCCTCCTTTATAGTTTCAGATATCATCTATATACAGATGATTCCAGAAACTACTTCCTACTTCCTACTACTTGTAAATTATTTCCACTTGGATCTCTTTATTTCTAAAAATGATACAATCATTCTTTCTGCCAATATAGTAAGAAGAATGGGGGAAATCTTAATATGTAGATATCTCTGGAAAAGGCAGATGTGAAGAGGTAAAAAGATGGACAATGCCAAATTCTTAATGAAGGCCTTTGTTCAGAGGCTAGCACTTTGCTCCAAAACAGTCTGATCCCCTGAGAGCCAGAACTAACCCATTATGTTGGAAGAAACCCCCATCAATCAAACCTATCTTCTTGGAAGCATCAAGGGCTGGCTCTAAGGAAAGAAATCATGTCTTTTTAAGGTCAGTCAGAGGGGAACAGCTGTGTGCAGTGAAAGTACATTGCACTAATATTTATTTTAGTTTATTTAGGGGCATCAGATGGTGGAATTGAACCTGGCATTTTATTGATTATAGAAATGCTTATGTCAAGGATCATATAAACTCTTTGTGTTGACCACAGCACTTAAAATGATAGCTTTGTGCAGTAACTAGGTGACCCAAATGATAGAGGGCTGAGTCTAGAGTCAGGAAGGACTGAATTCACCTCTGGCCTCAGACACTTATTAGCTGTGTGACCCTGGGTAAGTCACTTACCCTGGAATTTCCTCAACCATTAAAAAGAGAATAATAATAGCACCTGCCTCCTTTGGTTGTTGTGAGGAACAAATGGGATAATATATTTATAAAATACTTAGCACAGTGTCTGGCACATAGATGCTTATTTCCTTCTTCCTAGTTTAGAGGAATTTAAATAAATGTTGGTACTATTAACCATCCTTGTCCTAAAATATCTTGTTGATACTTCAGACTCAATATATCAGAGAAAGGAAATGCCCTGAATTTATTTCCTCCACCTTACCTCAATCTTTTGTTCATTTTAACAATTTAATGCCAAATTAATGTCATTTCCTTTTTGGATAGAGCTATTAGATTAATTTAATTTTCAGCACTTTTTTAATGATGTGTTTTCATCAAGACAGACAGTTGAATGACCACCTATTATTGAAATTTAGTTTTTGAGGGGCTCCATGAAGAAGTTGGAATAGTATTTTGTAAGTTGGAAAGAACAGCTCATCTGGATTATTGTTGTGGTTCGACCATTTCAATCATTTCTGACTCTTTGTGACTTCATTTGGGGATTTCTTGGCAAAGATACTGAAAGATACTGAAGTATCTAAGGGAAGTTTTCATTCCCTTAGACTCTATTGTCTCACTACTCTCAGGAAATTTTTAAGGGGAAAAAAAGACACCCATACAAAAGTATTCATACTATTACTATTTTGTATAAGTAAAAAGTTGAAAACAAACTATATGTCCAACAATATGTGTGGGGAGTAGCTAAATAAATTGTGGTTTATCAATATAATGGAATATTAGTGTTCTAAGAGGAATGACAAAGATGATTAATTCAAAAAATTATGGGAGGATTGATGTGAAAATGATTAGAATGAAAATAGCCAAAAGAACATTATACATACTTAACAATAACTATATGAAATAAGACAACACCAAAATTCAAGTCAAATTCACTATGCAATATTGGTATCTTCTTAAAGTTAATGTACCTCATTTCTTTTAATATACAGCAGACAATATGTGTATGCACAATTGTTCATAATCTTTTATTGTCATTTTACCTAAGTGTTCTTGGGAATAATGTATATTTTTATTTTGTTAAGAAAAAAATCTATCAACTAAAAAAAGAAAAAGGCATAGCAGTTTTGTTTGATTGGATGACTTTAAGCTCAACATGAATCAATAATAGAATGAAACTGCTTCAAAAACTAATTAGTTATAATATTAGTTTGCATTGGTGGAAGTAAATGTTCAGGGGGAAAAAAGTATTCATAATAGTCTTGTACTCGAGTTTTTCTGAACACATTTAGAAAATTGTGCTCAGTTCTGACCTTAGAACAGATATATTAAAAAACACCTAGAGTATAATAAGCAGGAGATCTTATTGGTCCTATTGGTTAAAAGGCCTGGCAATACTTAGGAAGAAAGGAAACAAACATTTATTGAGTATCTACTATGTGTTGGCACTATGCTAAGTGCTTTATAAATTATCATCTTATTTAATCTTTACAGCAACCCTCCCTGGGAGGTAAATACTATTATTATCTTCATTTTACAAGGGAGGAAACTGAGAAACCAAGGTTAAATGTTTTGCATAATTGGTCTAACCTGAAGCTAGATTTTAATATAGGTCTTCTTGACTTTGAGTCTAGTACCACTTAGATGCCATGGGAAGGATATGATAAATGATTTCTAATACTCAAAGGGTAGGTAACTGGGGTAGGGATTTGATATATTTTGGGTGATTATATAAGATATGGCATGAATTAGCTAATTCCTGGCCATTAACCCTTCTTACCTGTTTTTCCCTTCTGCAGCTCACATCTTTACCAGTTGTTGGGCTCATGATGGGGTGATTGATAGCTTGGGATAGTTTGGACTCATGTATAAATGAATTTCATTCAAGATACCCCAGAGTTCTCTCTCCAGGCTTATCCCAGCCTCATTCCTAAATTCTTTGTACTAAAAGAACCTTGTGCCAAGGATTTATTTTTACTGTGTTAAAGTATTTAATTGAAGCAAAATACTGCTTCTGCTTAGGCTTGAACTCTTAAGGATAATTTATATTGTGGGAAATTATCTTATGTTTGTCTTTCTTGACAAATCTTCTAACAGAAAGAACTGTCTCTTGTCTGTATCCCACAGGTAAATATATGATTCTCGGAAAACACTTATCCTTTAAACAATTCAAGACCAAACACTGTCTGGACAACTAAAAATCAGTTTATTAACCAATGGATTGATGAAAGTAATCCTGATAGTGAAGATTACCTTTAAATTAAAAAAAAATCCACATTTTTTTTTCAGGCTATCTTGATGTCCAAATCATCATACTCAAATAATTTTATTCAGGACAGACTTCCTTTGTATAATAAAATTACTTGTTCAACCTAGTAAAGGAAATTTCTCTCTATTTTGGCCATATGGCCTTTTGGTGCTTCTTTTTTTCTAGGGTGTAGACACAAGCAATAAATTTAATATAGGATTCAAAGGCAGTCTCCAGACCAATTATGCAAATTACAAGTCTCCAACTTTACCCCTTTGGGATCTCTTTAATTAATTAACTTAATAAACAAACTCCTCTTGAGGAAAAGTTAGGTAATAACACTGCTCTGTTTTCTTGGGGGGAGGAGGTGGGGCACGATTCTTTTTTCTAAGGTTTTAGAAAATATGATAGTATAGATAATGGATAGAATCTTGGACTTGGAATCATAAAAATTAAGATTCAAATTCTACCTTTGACACTTACTGATTGTGTGATTATGTGTATAAAATACTTTATCTCTCTGTGATTCACTCTCCTTATCTGTGAAACAGGATAATGGTAATAGTAGTATCTACCTCATATTGTTGTGAAATTCAAATGAAAATCATGTTATGGAAAGTACTTTTCAGACTTTGAGGTGTTATAGAAATATTAGCTGTCACTATAATTATTGGTTTAAGTACACTGGGGCTCAATCATAATCAATTCAGAAACTATTTCTATGAATTTATTTCAGTTTATAATAACACACATTCTCATAGGATTTTGTGATTATAAAGAGTTTTATAACTATTGTCTCAAGAAATCTGGGAAAGAAGGAGTATTAGATTCTATTTTTGTAGATGAGGAAACTAAATTCATAGATGTTGTAACTTATCCAATATCACTGTTTTTTTTGTTTTGTTTTGTTTTGATTAACTCAGATACCACCATTTGCAGTTTCCTCCAACCCAATTAGGCAGACATTTATTAATTGCCTACTCTGGCACCACGGACAGAGTACTGAGCCTAGAGTCAAAAAGACTCATCCTTTTGAATTCAAAGCTGGCCTCAGACACTTAATAGTTGTGTGATCCTGCACAATCAACTAATCTGGTTTACCTCAATTTCCTAGTCTATAAAATGAATTGAAGAAGGAAATGGCAAGTCATTCTAGTGAAATTCCCAGATGGGATTATGGAGAAGTGGACACAATTGAAACAACTGGACAACAACATGGCACAAAGCCAGGCTAAGTATTGGAAATATAAAGATGGAATAAAAGAATAGTTGCTGGCCTCAGGAAGCTTACATTCTACTATTTGTAGCCCTCTCTGCTAACCTTTGAAGCATAAGGTTTCCAGAAACAATCTGGTTCAGTAAGAGCTTCTCATTTTTGTTCTCCCTGGTCTAGCTAATAAGCAGTCCATTCTTTTATTTATATCTTCCCATTTATTTATTTATTTATACATCTATTCTTTAATTAATTAATATATCATATGCAAAATATATAAATGTAAGTATATTTATATATATGCATAGATACACACATAAAATATGTGCCATAAATATATTTATATCAATTTACATATTAATATTCTTTTGTTCACAGACTTTTGGAAGGAAGGGAAAGAGAAATTAAAATTTATTAAGTGTTTACTATGGCCAAGCACTTTGCTAAACAGTTTAATAATACTATCTTATTGATTTCACAACAATTTTTTCAATTAGATGGAAGCCTCCCCCCTTGATACTACTTGTGTGACTTTGGATGTCATTTAATTGTTCTTATCTGTAAAATCAAAGGATTGGACTATATTTGGCTTCTGAAGTAACTTCCAGCTTTAAAGAAATGATTCCATTATCCATGGATTTTGAATTGCTTCTCTTCTATATGTTACTATGGCATAGATATATAGCTGTCAGATATATATGCTCTGCAAGGCACATACAATTGGCTCTGGGAAGAAAGCTATTGATTCCTGCCAGCCATCTCTCCCCATTCTCCTTGGCTTAGTCATACATGGAAAGTGTTAATATGGAATATTGTAGAAAACCATTATTTAGCATTTATAGCATGCCATGTATTTGCCAAGCATTTTATAAATTTTTTGGTCTGTTATTTCTCAGAGAAAAGCAGGTGGTCACAAACTATAAATCCAGTTCCCCATCTCCCACCATTTTTCTTTGTGGAGATGAATCAAATCTCCAGTCTCTTATCCCAATACTTCATGCTCTTCATTTATTAAATCAATGAAGTAACTGAAAAACAAAAGAAACAACCAACAAATAACAACAAACCCAACTTGTTGCTTGCCTCTTCCTCGTAAGCACTAGAGTTCTATATATTTGAGAAATAGTCAGAGGACCCTAAAGAAAAGAGAGAGCTAAGCAGAGGTGAACAGATAATTGGGCTATGGTAATTTTCTTTGATGTCTCCATTGCTAAAATGGCACCAAGGGGAAGGGAGTCGGGGGAGTTGACAGGGTGTTGAATGTCAATGCCTCTGGTTTAGCTATTTGGGGAAAATGAGCTATAACAAGACTGTACAACATTATTAGACAAAACTGTTCCAGCTGTTTGAAAGAGGCAACAAAGACCTTGAAGGCTGGGAGAAAAAAATTCAACTTCAATCACAGTTGGGCATCCATGGTTAGACTGTGAAACAATGAATACCAAAAGTATAGAGAAGTCTTGCTGAACAGAGTGACACTTAAACATGACCTGAACTTAATAAATTTTTGTTGAATAGGCTTGAATTGTACAGAGTGGGACTGTTGTGAAGAAAGTTCCTATTGAATGTTTCTTAATGAAGTAGAGTTGCAGATGAGTTTTGTAAAAGGGAAAAAAGACCACTTAGATTATTAATAATAATGATACAATAGTAATAATAAATTGGAGAAGGAAATGGTAAATTGCTCCATTTTGCCAAGAGAACTCCAAATGGGGTTATGAAGAAATGAACATGACTGAAATGACCAAACAACAAACAATAGCTAACATTTATACAGCATTATGTGCTAGGAACTGTGCTAAGTACTACGAATTTTATCATTTGGTCGCTCAAAGACTGTTCTGTAAGGAATGATATTTATTTTTCTATATGATTTGGTAAGCAGCAATAGGCTTTAATGAAAATTTAAATCTAGTTTATTTCTATGTAATATTCAACAGCCCAATGGTTTGATGGGGAAAGATAATCCTTTTGTCTTACTGCTGGTTATTTTTTCTTACTGTTTACTCTTCTTTTATTTGGTAAATTTCTAAACTAGACTATAAATTCTATGAGAACTAGGCCTTTTATTTAGGTGGTCTAATGAAAAGCTTCTTAACTGTGGGTCATTTTTCCATATGTGGTTTTGTAACTGAATGAGGGGGTTGTGAAATTGTGATTAATTATCAATAAATGGTAGATTTGTATACCTATTCTATATCCCTATATACCCAGGATTGTGTAAGAATTTCTCAGATGAAAAGAAGTTGTGAGTAGAAAAAGTTTAAGAAACTTGGTCTAGTAAATAGGGTAATGCTGTACTTGGAGTCAGAAATTGTGAATTCACATCCTGTTTCAAACATTAACTGTGGGATGCTGGCTAAGGCAACCTCTTTGAATGTCATAAACTAGAATAACAGTAGCATCTATTTCATATGGTTATTGTGAAGATCAAAGGAGATGGTATATGAGGCTCTTTGCAAATGTTGGTGACTGAGCATTCCTGAAATCCAATACTCCAGAAGTCCAAGCAAGGAAGAGAAGATGGGACAAGGAGTCAAATGAGAAGCTAATTCATTGTCTCTTTTTATCCTTAGTCCCATCAAACTCCTGTGAATTACATCTGTGCCTTATTTTTGCTAGAATCTTGGGATTGACCAAACTTTCTTAGCTTTTCTCATTGCTCAAAATCTAATCATGAATTAAAAAAATAAATGACTATTTTAATATCTCTGAAATTTGTATTCATGAGTTCTTAAGGTTGGAGTATTTGGGGAAGAAAAACACTCAATCTTAAACTGTGTCCATAGATTCCTTAGCTTTACCATTTTGTTTTGGATATAGTAGGAAGGCCATTAGGATATATGGAAATTACAGCACTGTAAGTTTTTTGAAGGTAAAATTCTAGATATTATTTTTTAATTGTTAGCAAATTATCTCAATTGCCCATTCATTAAGTAATCATTAATCAAAAGCTGGGAATATCATAGGTATTAGTCTCCTAAGGAATATTTATTTGGCAGCCTTTTTTTCCTTCTCTATTGTTGGATTCATCAAAGAATGGCTGGAGTCTATTTTTCTGAGATTTCCACCACCATCATTTAAAGTATAATTAGGTATCAATGACAAGTAACCAAGATATGCTCGCAGTTCTTAACAGATCATTTAATTTATGTGGTTTTTTGAACATAGGGTATAATTTTTTAAAAAAGATGACACTTAACCTGGTAGAAACCCAGTGGACATTGAAAAAACCCAAACAAGAACAAGAAAACTTTATAGCTGTCTACCAGATGTTTCAAAGAATTTTTCTGAAGAAAAAAAAATTGGCTTGGTTTACCTCCCAATTATTTTACCCATTGGAGTTGCCATTGTACAAGATCGAAGCAGCAGTTTTATCTCTTTCTTGATCTTGGTTATTTTTGACCCTAGTAAGTTGAAATAACTTAAAATAACTGCAATGTAAACAGCTTAGTCAAGTCCACTCTTTGTTTTATGTCACAGATCTCAAATAATAATATTATAATGACTTCATTAGCGAGTAGAAAAGACATGCCTCAGGACTGCATAAGAAATTGTACTAGAAAGATTCTGAGGGCAGGAGTCAGAATGGAAGGAAGCAGCTATTTTCCAAAGAATCAATTAAGCATGTTCTTCCTTCTTTGGTAGTCCGAAAGAATTTCTAAGCACAACCATTGAAGATTCTCCTCTTTATGCAATGGCTTTCATTTGACTTAGCCCCACATGCTGGCCATGTCGTGAGGTAGCATTAGTCAGTGTTTCATTTAAGCCACACTGGGGGATGTATACTCTTGCTAAGTTTCCTATAAGGAAAATTTTAAATTGAAATCAACTCCACTGACAATACTCCACATCATTAAGGGATCTGAGAGCCTTTGAAATTATGATAGTTGCCCTCTGGTCTTCTGCCTGAATATTTTGTTTACTTGGCAAGACTCAGAATTTTGTTGAGATCCTGGACAAAATCCGGTGACCCTCCTCTGGATTATACCAAAGATGTGGCCTGTATGGATTAAGTTAAAGGTTATTTCCTTTAGTAATGGGAGATTTAATGGCAAAAAGTGGAGGTATATGAACTTATGTGAGGGATTGAGTTCCTGGAAGAAAAAAATACAGACCTACTCTAGAACATCTAGGTATTGTCCACTTTACTGGTATACATTTTAGTTCATCATATTTGCCATTAGAAGCATAGAAATATCAGTCATAAAAGGAAGTTGAGATTTTCTGGATCAATTCCTTAATTTTAGAGACAAGAAAACTGCAGTTTGGAGGATTTTTTTGTCCAGGGTCACACAGCTAGCTAAGTTGATATAGCCAAGATTTGAATGTGGTTCATGATTCTTAGTTCCATGTCTTTTTCACTACAGCATGTTGTCTTAATTATAATAAAAAACAATTCTATTCAATTCAACAAGCAACTATTAAGTATCTGCTGTGTGCTAAGAACTGAATTAGGACCTTAAGCTCCAGTGAAAACACATCAACCATGGAGTGTATGATTTTTCAGGCAGACTTGCACCTCTGGTGTGAGGGTTTGATGAGCCCTCAAGGCTGCTCATTCACCTTTGATGTGTACCTTCACACAGCTCACATCTGTGGCTCCAAGAAGCCATAGTATTCACAGTGGCCATACCTCATTAAATGGTTTCAACAGACACACTTAAACCAGGTTGAGGGTAATAAACGGGCCTCAAATCTGTTGGTGAGTTAGGGGATAAGAACAATTTGTTCCAATGGGCCATGAAAGCATTGAAGCAAGCATTGTGAAGCACTCAGAGCTTGCTTAGACATCAAACACCAAGGTTATCTGCTGTATCCTGGGCCACTGATGGTCATCTTGATTTTTGTCTTGCCCCTGGACTTTGATCAATGAAATCAGCGGGGCTGATGACTGTGTAACTCTACCTTGCTTAAATACAATTTATGCTGATTCAAAAAAAAGACATCAGGAACTGGGCACTGAGAATACAAAAATAAGATAGTCCCTATCCTCAAGCTTATATTCCCTATTATGGATTATTATTGTTCTATAAGAAATGACCATTATGATGCTTTCAGAGAGACCTGGAGAGACTTACATCAACTGGTGCTAAGTGAAATGAGCAGAACCAGGAGATCATTGTACACTGCAACAGCAATATTATACAATGATCAATTCTGATGGATGTGACTCTTTTAACAGTGAGGTAATTCAGGCCAATTCCAGTGGTCTTGTGATGAAGAGAGCCATCTGCATCCACAGAGAGGACCATGGGGATTGAGTGTGGATCACAACATAATATTTTCACTTTTTTGTTGTTTGCTTGCATTTTGTTTTCTTTCTCATTTTCTTTTCCTTTTTGATCTGATTTTTCTTGTGCAGCATGACAATTGTGGAAATCTCCACAGAAGAATTTCACTATTTAATATATATTGGATTACTTGACATGTAGGGAAAGGGTAAGGGAAAAGGAGGGAAAAAATTTGGAACACAAGGTTTTACAAGGGTGAATGTTGAAAATTATCTATGCATAACTTTTGAAAATAAGAAAAAGTTTAAATTTTAAAAAGCAGCTTACATTCTCTTGGAGTGAAACATGTACACATATAAGTAAATATGAATTGAAGCTAGCATTTACAAAACATTTTCAGGTTTTCAAAGTGCTTGCAAATGACACTACTAACTATCTAGGGAATCAAAAAAAGATCTTTTGTAGGAGGTGATACAAACTAAGTCTTGAAGGAATTTAGGAGTTCCAAGAGGCAGATGTGAACTGACAGAGCCTTTCAGGCCTTGAGACTAACTTGTGCCAAGGCAAAGAAGTAATAGATAGATATAATGTACTGCGAACAATAAAGTAATGTAAAATGAGGGGAAATAATATGTAATCAATCTGGAAAGTGAGACTGGAACCAGATTTTACTGTCAAACAGTAGAGTTATTTTAGGTTAGAGGTAATAGAGATTCTTTGAAGCAGCCATATGAAATGGACAGATCTCTATCTGAGGAATGGACAGGTTGTTGTGTATAGTAGTATAAAAGTCATACAATAAAATTATATAAGATTTCAAGAAAATTTGATTATTAACAACATTAGCTAATGTTCTGATCAACTTCTTTGGGGAATCCAGAATTCTGCTTCCCTTTAAGGTAGGGAAAGTCCCTTTAGTAATGAAGATTTTCCAGTTTTACAGAATTGCCTGAATCACTGAGAGGCTAAATGACTTGTTCATGATAATTCTGTTAGTATACATCAGAGGCAGAATTTGTGTGTGTGTGTGTGTGTGTGTGTGTGTGTGTGTGTGTGTGTGTGTGTTGAGGCAATTGGAGTTAAGTGACTTGCCCAGGGTTACACAGCTAGGAAATGTTAAATATTGGAAGCCAGATTTGAACTCACATCCTCCTGACTGACTGAATGCTGTTTGGGAGTTTTAAAGCTCCATTCTCTTATGTGCTGAAGGTTGAGTTTTAACTGCTTATGTTATGTTATAGTTATGTTCTTGCATTTTTTCTTCCTGTGACTGATTTCTATGATCAGAGATTGCTCTGATGTTCAATAGAAACTGTTAATGCAATTCAATCATGTCATACCTTGTTGTTTCTAATCTGATTATATGTAATAATTATATTCTAAATGCTTAGGCAAATAAGTATTTAGCCTGGTCAACCGTCTGTTACTGGACATTTGTGTTTTGTTTTTAAAAGACTTCTAAATGATAAGACAATGGTCTGTGAAATCTAACTGCTGTTTTATTTATTGGGAATATAACTGACAGTCGTTTGCCTGCCTTGTGAAGCAAATTCAGTTGCTAGCTCTTCACATTTGGCAGCAGTCTGGTGAATCAAGTCTTTCTATTTCAGACTGTTCTAATCTTGTTAGATTTGGTTTTGTTATTCTAGATCTTGGTCAAATGACAGATTATTGAACCTATTCTGAGACATGAATCGGCCCATCTGAAGTTTTGGTAGCTGTTAGCATGCCACACCCACCCCCTGCATGGATTGAGAGCTTTCACCCATTTCTCAGCTTGAAGCAACTTAGATTGAGACCATTGCTCCTTCTCCTAATGTAATTTGGACTGATGTGGGGGAAGTAGGAAAGTGGTTGATGAATTATTGTCAAAATTACAACTGGATTACTGTGTGTTTAAGATTTGGAATGAAAATTGTTAAATTGTACAATTATTGCTGCTATGGATGTATAGGAACTTTATATGTGAGATGGTTATTTCATGCTTTAGCTTTGAAATCCCTTATTCTGTTGGAATTGCTCTGGCAGACTATTCTCTGATTGCCTGTTTTTAGGAAATCTCCAAGATATAGACAGCAGTCTTGGGACAGGCAGTCTCCAGTCCTGTAACCCCAATTTCTTGGTATCTCAGCATTTTCAAAGGACATTGCAGTTTTGAGATCAAGCCTCTAAAGTTTGGGGTTTGCCTGCCTCCATGGTCTAACTGTGTGTATTCTGCTCAGAAATCCTTTCTGGATCCTAGTAGCTGCTCCTGTTCTATCAGAGGAGATAGATGGAGCTACTCCAGGCCCCACTCTTTTCCTCCTCTGAAACCCCTGACAGACTTGGGGTGCCCTCCTAGCATGGGCAGCATGACTGTCTTGAACGCTGCTACTCCCTAAATAAGCAGAAGCTGAGTTAAGTGCACAAATGACTGAAGACCACCTAACACAGTGAACTGTCCATCTCAAACTGGATTCTCTAGCTGAGATAAGGGCCTCTATACTGCCAATAACTCTGGGGTTGTCAGGACAAGACTTGCCTTTGCCATAAGTTCTTGCATTTCCTAGTTTTATTTTTTATTTATTTGCTTCACATTTCGTTGGCCAAAATTATGGTGCTGAGACCTCCCAGGTATCTAGGGGAGTTAATTCAAATATTCAGAAGGAGAGTGTGTCTCAGTTTCCCTAGATTGTCATCTTTGTTAATTTACCTTTGAATTTTTATGTCTGTCAAATGCCAATCTGTTCTGTGATAATTGTTTCCAAGACAGTTGGTGGAAGCAATTTTTATGGTATGGATTTATTGCAATCAATGATATTATCCTGTTGCCACTATGTCTACCCTGTATAATTACATTAGTAACCAGACTAGTTCAATGGTCCCTATCAAAATATTGCATACAGAAAATGTTATTAAAATGATGATTCTTCAGAGAAAAGGCTGGAATGTATTAGAGAGGGATGATCTTGATGATGAACTTGATAAACAATGTATAGATATGTTAACTGATTTTGAACAATGTGTAAGTTCTTCATAGAAATATGATAAAAATCATTTACATATAACAAGGGGGGAATTGTGTGGAAGAGAGATAAGGTGAAGAACTTACAGGAATGTATGAATTCTTTTTCTGTATTTTATTTTTATTATTTCTGTGTTTCTCCTGTGACCTGTATAACATGTGCAGGCCCATATTTACTTGAGCCTTGGTCAGCTATAAACATATTTACTTAATCTGAGCTGATGACATTTATCAGTATTTGACATTTATTGATATTTAGTCTATAAGCTTGACCACTATCTGCTTGATTAAGCCTGAAGGCCTGATTTTCTGTTTCCTAGAAATCAGGTGATTTTGGGGAAATAGAAACCTTCCATTCCAATCTCTCCAGATAGCAACAACCAATTAGATGCCTCCCCCTTCTCAATGCTCTCTTACTTGTGATGTAATCTCTTATATAAAAGCTGTGTATCTTTACTACTTCCTTAGTTCTCCTACCACGAGCTTTCTTTTTCCCTTATCTCATGATAGAAGGGCTCATCTTCTGGAGGTTTTAACCTTTCTGCTTTCCACTGAGTGATCTCTGAGTAGTCATTTTGGGTAAGGGTCTTCTACATTCCCTCACAGGTCCATGAAGATTGTGACAAAAAACAAAAAAGTCTTTTAGAACTTCTGATAATTTACCCCAAAGAAGTAGGGGTAGTGGTCTGTAGAGTATACTGGGAGCTGTTCAGTCATGTTTAATTTTTGATGCCCCATTTGGGGTTTTCTTGGCATAGATACAAGAATGATCTATCATTTTCTTCTCCAGCTCATTTTACAGATAAGGAAACTAAGGCAGAGGGCTAAGTAACTTGCAAGGGTCCCACTACTAGTGTTTCAGGTTGGTTTTGAATTTAAGAAGATGATCTTTCTGATTCCAAAACAAACGTTCTATCCATTGCAAGACCTGACTGCCCTCAGACATTGGGAGACCCTACTTTCCTGCCTGTAATGCAGTAGGAGAGCAGGTTCCATGGGTAAAAATTATCAAGAGAGCCAGATTCATTTCTCTGAGTTCCTTTCCCTCTCCATCTCTCTTTCCTTCCTCAGTTTTCTCCTCCCAAGATAGGCATGTATTTTTGATCGAAACTGACAAGCTCTTTCTGAAGCCTCAGACCTTGAAATACTCAGGAAGACCCAAACTTCCTAGACCTGGCTAATTGGGTAACAACATCCCTCAAAGAAATTTAACAAAAGCCCTGTTGGGACCCATTCCATGTAGTGACCATGCACAAAACACCTTCCCTCCATTGGCCTGGTTTTCCTTGTAAAAAAAAAAAAAATAAAGGATTGGACTAATTGATCTCTGAAGTTCCTTATCACTGTTCACTGAAGCAAAATTTTTCAGTAGGAATAAACCTATGCCCTTTGGTAGCTCCCTCCTCCCCAACTTGCCAACCACTTATTCTCTTTGAACACGTTGGGTCTTGAGATTGAATATACTCCTGAAGAAAAAAAGGATAATGACAATGAAAGAAAATTGTTTTCTTATAGATTTGTCTCAAGCTCATAGGATGCTTGAAAAATAACCAAAAGAATCAGGCAGCTGCCCTAAATAGCGGGCACGCTAACTCACACAAAAGGTCCTAATTTTACTTTTCCCATCTTTATTATCAACTTGCCACTTCTGCTTCCTTTCCTTGCAAAGTTGGAAGGGTAGGGGAAAAGGGTGGAACATGGGGGAAGGGGAGATAAGGAATAAGGGCCGAAGGATGGGGGAATGAGGTGGGGGGAACTCCAAGGAGCAACATTCTTTTTGACTGATTTGCTTTAAGCCAATTAACTGAAGAGCCCTGGGATGATGCAGAAGCACTCCTCTACTCCTTCACAAGCAGCACAGGGGTTTGCTAATAGCATCTGCAGTGGGAAACTAAATGACAATCTTTAAATGTAAACAAAGGGGAAAGCTGGGTTTCATTTATTGGTCTTTTTCGTCCCACCTGCACACTAAGATAGTGATTGGCATCAGCTCTAGCTGGAAAGAGGAGAGAAAATTTTATAAGCAGCAGGAGTAAAAGGAAAAAAAAAAACCCACTCGTAGCAGCCAGCTCCCCCCTCCCTCCTTGTTCTCTCCCCCTATGGGTTTGGGTGCTGTGTGGCAGTAAATTATGTTATCAGCTGCACAGCAGGAGCCCAGCAAGCACTAAATATGAACAATATATAAATTATAGGGGTCATCAAACTAGAAGATCAAATGCAATTAAAATGCAAACACTTCTTTTTCACCTGACTCAGAAAGAGGAAAAAAAAAGTCCTTCAAGTCCTGTTCCATCCCAACATCCTTTCTTGAATCCCTGACTACCTAGCTCTCTCCATCTCTTCCTATAGCCCTTGCTTGCATCCCTCCCTGCAACTCTCACTGCATCCTTCTGTGCTTTGGTGCTAACCAGAATGACATACTGTAAAACCGAAAAACTGCTTATTAGACTAAAAAAGGCTAACCTGCAATTTCTGTTCTTTTTATGTATATTAAATGTATTCACTGTAGCTTGTACAGTTTAGATACGCAGCAGGGAGTCAAAAGCTTGGGTATCAGTCAACTGCAGCTAGCAGCTAAACCACAGGCCAAAATCTGTTGTTGCATGTTAGTCACTTAATCAAGTCTAATGGGAGTGAGCTCCACTGGACAAATAAATGTGCATTAACATCATCAAGTTAGTTGTGATGTTTGAAAAAGTGGTGATAACCTAATTAATGACTTATTCATCCTTCTTGCATTTCTCAGCATTCAGGCCTTTAAAGTGCTGGTTTCTAGCAAACAACTCTCATCATAACAGATTCTCCTCTTGGAATTGGAGGCTGAAAGGAAGCTTAGAGGTTATCCATTCCAGATCCTTCATTTTAGAGATTTGAAGGTATAATCCATTCATAGATCATAGAACCATAGGATAGAAGTGTCATAAAACATCATGTAGTGTAATTTCCCTGTGTTTCAGATGAAGAAATGAAATAGTAGAGAGATGAGATCATTTGCTTAAGATCAAGTTAGTAGTAATCAGCTTTACTACTTGGATTTGAAACAAAGTAAAGATTTGAATCTAGGCATTTTGCCACCAACTTTAGTCCTTTCTACTGCCCCACTTTAGTGAAGGAGTTTAATGAACTAAACCAGTGAAGCTTCAAACTCAAGGAGTACAAATGAGGCATGTTATTTTGGACCTCATGGATTTACTCCTTTTCATAGCTAAAGATTGCCAAAAGTCTCTAGATAGACCTTTTATCCTGGCGGCTCCTGATACAAATGGACCTATAGTCATCAATGCTAGAAAAACAAAATCCATGCTTTAGTTACTAATTGGCACAATTGGACAGTTATTTACACAAAAAGACATTATGTCTTATCCATGGTGACTTAAGTGGGAAGGAAAGGAAAGAAGACAACCCAAATGTAGAAATCATTTAGTGTCTTTTTCTTCAAAAAATAAGAAAATTAGCTTATGGCAACAAATTGTTTTCATATATATCATCTCATTTTATTTTTGATAACTTTTCTCTGCTCCTCAGAGCTATTCTGATTTTTTTATTGTTGTGGGTTTCATATTTTTAAAATTTTTCAAAGGTATTTGATTTTACATTTACATGTGAAAATAGTTTCAAACATTCATTTTTGCAATTTGCTCCAAATTTTTCTTCCTCCTTTCTTTCTATTCCTCTTCCCTAAAATATCAAGTAATCTGATACATGTAAATGAGAAATGTGGATTTATGTTTTAAGAATTGCACATAGGTTAAATATGCACAATTTTAAAAACATATTTCCATATTTGTCATATAGTGCAAGAAAAATCATACCAAAGAGGGAAAAATCACAAGAAAGAAAACAGCAAACAAACAAAAAATGAAAATACTATGCTTTGATCCATATTCGGTTCTCTTTCTGGCTGCAGATGTTGTTTCATCTCAAGTTTATTGGAATTATCTTGATTCACCACCTTGTTGAGAAGAGCCAAGTCCATCACGGTTGATCATCTCATCATCTTGTTATTGCATACAGTGTTCTACTGGTACTGCTCACTTCACTTGGTATCAATTCATGTAAGTGTTTCCAGGCTTTTCTGAAATCAGCATGCTTATCGTTTCTTTTTCTTTTCTTTCTTTCTTACTTTTTTTTTTTTTTGTGCGTCTAAAGATAGCTTTACTGATATTTCTCTTTTTTGATTTTTATTTTATTTTTTCAAATACATGCAAAGATAGTTTTCAACATTCATCTTTGCAAAACCTTGTGTTCCAAATTTTTTTCCCTCTTCTTCCCTCACCCTCTTCCCCAAGACAGAAAGCAATCTGATATAGGTTAAACTTGTGCATTTCTTCTAAACATATTTCCATGTTTACCATGCTGCACAAGAAAAATCAGATCAAAAGAGGAAAAAACATGAGAAAGGAAAAAAAAACTCAAGGAAGCAACAAAACCAAAAATGCTTTGATTCACATTCAGTCTCCATCATTCTCTCTCTGATGTGGATGGTTCTCTCCATCACAAGATTTTTAGAACTACCTGGAATCGCATTAATTTTGAAAAGAACCAAGTCCATCATAGTTGAAAATCACATAATCTTGTTACTGTGTACAATGTTCTCTTGATTCTGCTCACTTTACTTAGCTTCAGTTCATGTAAGTTTTTCCAGACTTTTCTGAAATCAATCTGTTCATCCTTTTTTATAGAAAAATAATATTCCATTACATTCATATACCATAACTTACTCGGCCATTCCCTAACTGATGGACATCTATTCAATTTCCAGTTCCTTGCCACTACTAAAAGGGCTGCTACAAATATTTTTGCACATATGGGTCCTTTTCCCTTTTTAATGATCTCTTTGGGATACTGGCCTGGTAGATCAAAGGGTATGCACAGTTTTATAACCCTTTGGACATAGTTCCAAATTGCTCTCCAGAATTGTTGAATCATTTCACAACTCCATCAACAATGCATTAATGACCCAGTTTTCCCACATTCCCTCCAATATTTATCATAATCATCATCTTAGCCAATCTAAGAAGTATGAAATGGTAGCTCAGAATTGTCTTAATTTGCATTTCCCTAATCAAAAATTATTTAGAGCACTTTTATATGACTAGAAATGGCTTTAATTTCTTCATCTGAAAATTGTCTTTTCATATCCTTTGACCATTTATCAACTGGGAAATGACTTGTATTCTTATAAATTTGACATACTTCTCTCAGAGCTATTCTTTAGGGATGATACATTCACCATGATTCTTGAATTTGTTTTTTTTTTTTCTTAAGAATATCTGAATTTAAACCCTAAAAGAGGAGAAAATTTCCATATATACAACAAAACATGAAAGCATGTATCCATTTTATATCATATACTATTTTTAAAAAGGACATATATTCTACATGCTACTTTCAAAACTGTTCTGTATTTCCTTTATTCTTTCTATTATTCTCTGGGTATTTAAAATACAATGGCCTCTTTTTTGGGGGAGGAAGGGAGATGTCAGTACTGCTAACCTTCTCAACTCCTACCCTCAACAAGGAAGGAAGGATGGAAGGAAGGAAGGAAGGAAGGAAGGAAGGAAGGAAGAAAGAAAGAAAGAACATTATAACAAAGTCACATAAAATGAGCCTCATACAATGACCTTGTCTAAAAATATATTTCCCTGTAAATTTTATGTCCTATCCAATCTGTTTGAAGGTGGGTAAAATGCTCCATGACAGATCTTTTTACAGACATGATTGGTCCTTGTGTTGATAAGAGTTCTTAAAAGTCTTTCAAAATTTTTGTTGTTATGTTTACAATGTTGACATTCTTGTAAAAATTACTTTATTCTTTTTTATTCCAAAATACCCAAGATTCTCTGAAATGATTTCTTCTCTAATTTTTATAGCACAATAATATTTCATTACATCTACATAACACAATTTATCCAGCCATTCCCCAATTGTCTGAGATGCATTCTCTTATAGTTTAGTTCTTTGCTTTTCTTGCCTTTTCTTCTCCTTTTAGATCAGGAAGTTTATTTTGCTTGTAATTATTCCTTTCCCAAAGTTATTTTTGAGCACCTTTTGAGTTTTTTGAGCACCACCTTAACTTCTTTCCCTGTTGAATTTGATTCATTTCTACACCAACCTGTGTTCAACCCTGTTTTTTATGCTGTTTTCAATAAAAATGAGGATCACCTGATACCCATTTCCTCTATCCCTTCCTATGGGTGTTTTCTTAATCTTATGTATCCCAGTTAAGAGAGTAATTTTACCTTTCTGGGTTTCTTTAGATTCGTGTTCTTTTTTCCAAGTTTCTACTCATCCTTGAGCTTTTCATTAGAAATGTTTGAGGGTCCTCTGTTTCATTAAAGGTCCATTTCCTCTTCATCTTATCACTCTATTCCACACTCCCCCTAGTAGGTTTTTTTTACTTTGTGAGGTATTCTTGGTTATAAGCCTTTCTCTTTTGCCTTTGAAAATAGTGTATTCTAAGAGTTCTTATTTATAGCAGAGAGCTTCCAGGTCTTATGTGATCCCAATTCTAGAACTATATTTCATGATCTTGGCTGTGATCACATTGAAACAGACTTGGAGGCTATACCTGTCCTGTCACTGGTCATTCTGGCTCTTGTTTTGCTGGAAGACTCATCTTTATTAGTGTTTGTTGACTTCTGGATGGTTTTTGTGCAGTTCTGGGGTGAAAAAATAATTTACTTCAGTTTCTTATTGGATTTCTTAATTATTATTTTGTTCTCCTTCAAGCTTTAAAGTTTTGCTAGAACAAATATTTGGAAGATGAGTAATCTGCCTTGAATTCAGACAACCATTTTGGAAGGAGGCCAGTGTTGGTGTTCTTTTTCCAAAACACAGCCAGGTGATAAAAGTTCAGATCTTTTATTGTGTCCTTCAATATAGCTCGGTTAGCTCAGGCTTATCTCTCTGCTTGATTCCAAGAGCTCCCTCCGAATGTCTACAAATCCAAAGGTTTGTCCTTCCGACTCCAGCCAGCCCCAAGGTAGAAGATGCAATGAAATCTCTCTTGCCTCAGAGACAGGGCTTGGGGGCTTCCTCCCAGAGTGCTCCTCTCCAACTCCTGGGAATGTTCCCAAGTAAACTCTCTCAAGCTCTTAAGAGCTTCCTGTATATATATGATCTCCCAAAGGTTAACTCCACCTTTTGGAGAGAGAGGGATTCTGGGTTATCTCCCAGAGTGCTCTCTGGCCCTAAGGGGGGTGTGAATTCGGATATCTCATACTAAGCCTGAAATCTCCCAAACATGTGAATAACTCCTTCTAAGATCAAATCAATCATATTGAACCATGCCAAATTCAATAATTATTGTCTCTATCAACTCCAATGGCTTAACAGTTTGTAAAGATTCCAACAGAGGCCCACTCCTAGGCAGTTAGGTGGTGCACTGGATAGAGCACTGGGCTTGCAATCAGGGAGAGCCATCATCATGACTTCAACTTTGGCCTCAGATATTAACAGCTGTGTGACCCTGGGTAAGTCATGTAACGCTGTTTACCTCAGTTCTTCATCTATACAGTGAGCTGGAAAAGGAAATGGCAAACCATTCCAGTATCTCTGCCATGAAAAACCTAAATGGGACTATCAGGAGTCGAACATAACTGAATAACAGCAACAACAACCACTCTTGAACTTCAGGTGATGGAGACAGTAAACTTGGAAAAAATTTCAGCCTCGAAGTTAGGAAAATTAGTCTCAAATCTCAGGTTTGGCACTTAAATCACAATTTGGTGTGTGCAAGTAGGCAATGTAGAAACCCCGAGGAAGATTAAGGCTGTGATGACTTGGGTAAAAGAAATAATATAAAAGTTAGGGTATCCTGTTAAATAGTTAACTATTGATTCTCCAAAAGGGAAAAAGTATGCATGAAACACATTTAAGATTCATCTGCCTTATTTTTACTTTTACTTTCTTAAGTCTAAACAATCAATAACACAATGAATCTAGTCATGGTTTGGAATTTTTGACATTTTTCTAGGTGTAAATACTCATACTGAAAATTTAACAATTGGCTCTCCCAAGCTGCTATGAGCTTCTTATTCCTTTATATATCACTTGTTCAGTCAGTAGTGTCAGACTCTTTGTGAACTCATTTGGGGTTTGCTTGGCAAAAATACTGGCATGGTTTGTCATTTCTGTCTCTAGCTTATTTTGCAGATAAGGAAATTGGATGACTTGCCTAGGATCACGTAAATAGTATCTAAGTATCTAAGGTCATTTTTGAACTCAGGTCTTCCTGCCTTAAGGCCCAGAACTCTGTACAAATAAGCTGCAATATTTGAAAATATATAAAGGAAGGAAGGGGTGAGCTTCATGGATAGTGACATATTTTCCTATCAAGAGCGTCATGAGAAAACATTCTTTTAAATGCACAGAAGAAAAAAAAATTAAATACAGGAGACACAAATAGAGCAGTTTTGTTACTACCTTGTTAAATTAAATATATATTTCTTTAAAAACAAAACAAACCCAAAATTCTGAATATAAAGGCAGTTGGGTGGTGCAGTACAGAACACCGGTCTTGGCATCAGGAGGACCTGATTGCAGATCCAGCCTCAGATACTTATTAGCTGTATGATCCTGGCCAAGTCACTTTACTGTTTTTTCCTCCCTAACCTCCCCCAAAATTGATTGTAACAAAAGCCTTTTCCTTGTCTTTTTTTTTCATACTGTGATGTTCATATTATTTTTAGAAAGTTTATAATAGTTAAAAAATAAAATTTTTAAAAATTAAAAAAAAAAAGAAATAGAAATAGATTAATGAGCAGACTAGGTTTGAATTCCAATTCTACCACATCCTAGTTGTATAACAATGAGGAAGGCAACCTGGGCTTGCCTTTTAGATCTCTAAGATCAGAACTCTCTAAGGTTCTTTCCAGCCTTAAATCTTTCTTTTTTTCACTTGACAAAAATTATTTCCTAGTGGCCAGAAAAGAGACACTTTGTTTCTCCCTAAATTCAGGATTAACTCCCAAAGGCCTTTGGACACTGGGTAGAATTCCTGCCACATTTTGTAAAAAACGAAATATCCATGGCCCCTAGGCACTGATTAATCTTCCTAATCACAATTATTACTATTTCTTGAAAAACTTGAACTGATTATTTTTTTAAGCATTTGTGGATAGATTCTTTGAATGGTGAGAAATTTGAGAAAATAGATTAAATCTGTCCTAATTTTTTTTTTAATGTGTGGAAGGAGCTAAGGGTTTATCATTCATGTCAAGGGTTCTGTTTGTTATACTCTTCTGACCCTAGACAGTAATGATCTGAATTCCAATCTAAGGGTAACTTTACATTTTTGAGGCAGATCAGTGATGCAGTAATTAGAGCATTAGTCCTGGGATCAAAAAGTCCTGAGTTCAAAGTCAACCTCACTTACTAATTGGGTGACCCTCAGCAAGTCACTTAATGTCTGTTTGCCTCAGCTTCCTCAACCATGAAACGGGTTAATAATAGTACCTAATTTGTAGGGTTGATGGGAGGATTAGATGAGTGGACTCTATATATACTTTTCCCCTTCTCCTTTTCTAGATTGCTTTATGAAATGGGATATGGGAATTCCCTCTCTATTCTGGCAAATTGTTGATAGTGATAGTATTGCCTAATAAAGTTATCCCAAAATACAAGTATGTTTGTCCTAGGTAATTTACAACTGGGGACCCTAATATTAATATTTGTAAAGGTATTTAGGTATGATTCTGACATGCCAATCCAATCTGGTCCAATCCAACAACCACTTCTTAAAAGGCTATTATGGTTGAAACATAGTGTTATGGTGCTGAGGTGTCAAACATGTAGCCCCACTTACATGTGGCCCACAATAGTCAGATGTGTGACTTGAATGAAATTAAAATGCAAGGATTAAATGTTTAACAAAATAAATAGAAATACAATGAAACAGATAATGTTATTATGTGGCTTTCTATGTCAGTATAGTCTTTGCATAGTCTTCTATTTGAGTTTGATATACTGCTTTAGAGCAAAATTGTCCTTTGAGATAGATATCTAAATTTATGTATCCTCAGAAATCTGTATTTTTGGAGAGAGCCTGGAAATATTTTTTTCTTCCAAAACTATTGAATGGTATGTTTACCTAGAAAAGCAATAGAAAAAGCTCTGAATATGGAATCAGAGGTACTGGAATCAAATATTGTCTCTGCTACTTCTTGTGTGATCCTTGATAAATTGATTACACCATAGTTTCCCCATCTACAAAATGAGGGGATGAATTAGATGACATCTAAGTTCTTCTCTAGCACTAAATCTATGAAGAAATTATCCACCTGGGGTACCTAAATCCCATATTTGTTACTTTTTCTGTAGAACCAGAGAGACAATGGAATTCTTTTTTAAAATTTAATAGCCTTTTATTAACAGGCTATATGTATGGGTAACTTTACAGCATTGACAATTGCCAAACCCCTTGTTCCAATTTTTCCCCTCTTTCCTCCCACCCCCTCCCCCAGATGGCAGGATGACCAGTAGATGTTAAACATATTAAAATATAAATTAGATACACAATAAGTATACATGACCAAACCATTATTTTGCTGTACAAAAAGAATCGGACTCTGAAATATTAGCCTGTGAAGGAAATCCAAAATGCAGGTGGGCAAAAATATAGGGATTTGGAATTCAAAGTAATGGTTCATAATCATCTCCCAGAGTTCTTTCTCTGGGTGTAACTGGTTCAGTTCATTACTGCTCCATTGGAAATGATTTGGTTAATCTCATTGCTGAGGATGTCCAAGTCCATCACAATTGGTCATCACATAGTATTGTTGTTGAAGTATATAATGATCTCCTGGTCCTGCTCATTTCACTCAGCATCAGTTCGCATAAGTCTCTCCAGGCCTTTCTGAAATCATCCTGTTGGTCATTTCTTACAGAACAATAATATTCCATAATATTCATATACCACAATTTATTCAGCCATTCTCCAATTGATGGGCATCCACTCAGTTTCCAGTTTCTGTCCACTACAAAAGAGGGCTGCCACAAACATTTGTGTACATACAGGTCCCTTTCACTTCTTTATGATCTCTTTGGGATATAAGCCCAGTAAAAGCACTGCTGGATCAAAGGGTATGCACAGTTTGATAACTTTTTGGGGAGAGTTTCAAATTGCTCTCCAGAATGGTTGAATGTATTCACAGTTCCACCATCAATGTATTAGTGTCCCTGTTTTCCCACATCCCTTCCAACATTCCGCATTATCTTTCCCTGTCATTCTAGTCAGTCTGACAGGTGTGTAGTGGTATCTCAGAGTTGTCTTAATTTGCATTTCTCTGATTAATAATGACTTGGAGCATCTTTTCATATGGCTAGAAATAGTTTCAATTTCTTCATCTGAGAATTGTCTGTTCATATCCTTTGACCATTTATCAATTGGAGAATGGCTTGATTTTTTATAAATTAGAGTTAATTCTCTATATATTTTGGAAATGAGGCCTTTATCAGAACCTTTGACTGTAAAAATATTTTCCCAGTTTATTGCTTCCCTTCTAATCTTGTCTGCATTAGTTTTGTTTGTACAAAAACTTTTCAGTTTGGTATAGTCGAAATTTTCTATTTTGTGATCAGTAATGATCTCTAGTTCTTCTTTGGTCATAAATTCCTTCCTCTTCCACAGGCCTGAGAGGTAAACTATCCTGTGTTCTTCTAATTTATTTATAATCTCATTCTTTATGTCTAGGTCATGAACCCATTTTGACCTTATCTTGGTGTATGGTGTTAAGTGTGGCTCAATGCCTAGATTCTGCCATATTAGTTTCCAATTTTCCCAGCAATTTTTATCAAACAGTAAGTTCTTATTCCAAAAGCTGGGGTCTTTGGGTTTGTCAAAAACTAGGTTGCTATAATTGTTGACTGTTTTGTCCCTTGAACCTAACCTGTTCCACTGATCAACTAATCTATTCCTTAGCCAATACCAAATGGTTTTGGTAACTGCTGCTCTGTAATATAATTTTAGATCTGGTACAACTAAGCCACCTTCATTTGATTTTTTTTTCATTAATTCCCTTGAAATTCTTGATCTTTTGTTTTTCCATATGAAATTTGTTGTTATTTTTTCTAGGTCATTAAAATAGTTTTTTGGGAGTCTGATTGGTATAGCACTAAACAAATAGATTAGTTTAGGTAGTATTGTCATCTGTATTATGTTTGCTCGTCCTATCCAAGAGCATTTAATATTTTTCCAATTGGTTAGATCAGACTTAATTTGTGTGAAAAGTGGTTTGTAATTTTGCTCATAAAGTTTGTGATTTTCCCTTGGCAGATAGATTCCTAAGTATTTTATACTATCAGTAGTTACTTTAAATGGAATTTCTCTTTGTAACTCTGACTGTTGGATTTTGTTAGTGATATATAAGAATGCTGATGATTTATGTGGGTTTATTTTGTATCCTGCAACTTTGCTAACTTTGTGGATTATTTCTAATAACTTTTTAGTAGAATCTCTGGGGTTCCCTAAGTATACCATCATATCATCAGCAAAGAGAGATAATTTGGTTTCCTCATTGCCTACTCTAATTCCTTTAATCTCTTTCTCAACTCTTATTGCCAAAGCTAGCATTTCTAATACAATATTGAATAGTAATGGTGATAGTGGGCAGCCTTGCTAATTCCTTTAATCTCTTTCTCAACTCTTATTGCCAAAGCTAGCATTTCTAATACAATATTGAATAGTAATATAGATGCTGCTGATTATTTTAAGGAAAAGTCCATTTGTTCCTATACTCTCAAGTGTTTTTAATAGGAATGGATGTTGGATTTTATCAAATGCTTTTTCTGCATCTATTGAGATGATCATATAATTTTTGTTAATTTGATTATTAATATGGCCAATTATATTGATAGTTTTCCTAATATTGAACCAGCTCTGTATTCCTGGTATAAATCCTACTTGATCATAGTGTATTATCCTGGGGATGATTTTCTGTAGTCTTTTTGCTAATATCTTATTTAAGATTTTAGCATCAATATTCATTAGGGAGATTGGTCTATAATTTTCTTTCTCTGTTTTCAACCTACCTGGTTTAGGTATCAATACCATGTCTGTGTCATAAAAGGAATTTGGTAGGACTCCTTCGACAATGGAATTCTTAAATCCAGAAGTATAAAGGTAGAGGGAGTTTCCTAACTCATTCATGAGGTATGAGGGCCGTTCCTCATAAGAATGAAATCACAGATCCAGTTTATCCATATAACTAGCTGATGAGGACAGAGTACTGTGGCAGGAATGGGTAAGGGGTCCCTTGTTCTCCAAGACATGAGTTCGCAGCGAAGGAAATTCGCTAAACTCAGAGGCTGTGATAAAAGGCTTTTATTGTTAAAGAGAGACCAAGAGAAAGACTTCCATGGTGGGCAATATCATTCTCAAGAGAGAAGTGATTTGCAAAGAGACATTTTCTGAAGACATATTTTATATAGGAGTCTAAGAATTGACATTCTGTATGTAAGACTATTTAAATTTGTATATTAAAAGAGACATTTTTCTGAAGACTCATCTTTCTGTCTCCAGAGGATGTAAGACCATTCAAGTTTGTATAACTTTTTGTTGGTGATTTTATATAACTTTACAGAGCTGTCTTAGGTCAGAGTTTTACTCTCATCATTCCCCCCTCAAGCAATAAGCACAAATTCTTTTGGAAAAGGTCCAAAGGTCTCAGGTCTTCTGTAGCTACTTCTGCTGAAAAGATGGCCATAGAGCTGATAGTAACCAGGGATTGAGGAGATAAATGAGATCTGAAAACAGCAGCCACAGCATCCAGTGGATGTGGAGTTTGCACATCATTTGTCTCTTTACACCTAAAGGGATAGATCCCTGAGGTTTCCAGGTTTTCAAATACACCATATCACCTGAATTAACAGTAGATGTGATCTGGGCCTGAGCCTCCAAGGGCCTAGTGAGGTGCTCATTTGCATATTCAGAGAGAGCCTTTTGAAATGCACTGAGTTTAGTAGTAAACTGAATGACTCAGTTCAGCTCAGAATCCACAGGGATGTCAGTGATTAAGAAAGTTCTCCCATACAAAAGTTCAAAAGGACTTAATTTAATTATTTTTTTTTTTGGGGGGGGGAGGTGGAGGAGAGATCCTGACTCTGAGTAGCCCCAATGGGAGATATCTCTATTGTCCTCTGTTGTCTCCAGGCAGAGTTCAGTAAGGACTCCCTTAAGTGTATGATTCATTTTCTCCACCTTCCCAGAGGCTTGAGGACACCAGGCAGAGTGGAGATGATAAGAAATGTTAAGTGCCTTGGTTACCCCTTGAGTTACCTAAGAAATGAAGGCTGGCCCGCTATTGCTCTGTAAAGAGCTGGGTAAGCCAAAACACACTATGATCTCTTTCAGCAGGCACTTAGTCACTTCCTGAGCCTTCTCAGTCCTGAAAGGAAAAGCTTCTATCCAGTTAGTGAATGTATCAACAAATACCAGAAGCATCTTGAAACCTCTACAAGGGGGCATATGCTGAAGTCAATTTGCCAATCCTTACTCCTCTAGACTGGCTTCAGGAGAGGTGGGGGCTTAACAGCTCCCTCAGGATTCCCCTGAGCACAGATTGGGCAGGCCTGGCAGACTTGTCTGATCATTTCTCCTAGCTTGTGGCCAGTGAAAACGTGCTTCACCAGGGAATGGAGAGTATTTCTCCCCAAGTGCGTGGCCTGATGGAGACCAGAGATCAGTTTCCACTGATTTGCCTCTGGGATTAAGAGGTGGTCTGAGGGTGTTTGGAACCAACCAGAGGAAGAAAGGATGTACCCCCATTCCTTTGCGAAAGCTTTTTCCTGTGAACTATAGGAAGGGATAAAAGAATCAGGGAGCTGGGGAATTAAAGGTGCCATCAGAGGCAAAAAAGGCAGCTGAATCTGCCAGCCTGTTTCCCTTAGCCTGAAGTGAATCTCCCTTCTGGTGCCCTTTACAGAATATGACTGAGACCTCTCTAGGTTCACAGACAGCTTGCAATAGATGCAGAATTTCTCCTGCATGTTTAATGGGAGAGTTTTTCACTGTCAACAAGTCCCTTTCTTTCCAAATAGCTCCGTGAGCATGAAAAATATGAAAAGCATATTTGGAGTCGGTGTAGATGTCGACTCTCATCCCCTTCCCCAGTTCTAAAGCCCTGTTAAGGCTATGAGCTCAGCCTTCTGAGCAGAAGTCCTCGGGAGGTAATGGTTTAGCTTCAAGTGTGGTATGAAGAGACATCACTGAATAACTTGCTTTTCTCTCTCCATTCTCAAGAAAGCTAGACCCATCTGTAAACCACTCCCCATCTAGGTTCTCAAGGAGTTCTTAAGTTAGAACCGCTGGAGTAGACAGAATTTATAACTTCCTTGCAATTATAGACAATCTCTCCTCATTGAGAGATGGTCAGGGAGAAGAGTAGCAGGATCTAAAGTGCGACAGACTCAGGGAGATAGGTCAGGGTATCTAGCAGGAGAGCCTGGTACCTAGTAAGCCTTCCACTCGAGAGCCACTGATGCCCTTTGATTTCTAGAATGCTTTGGACTCTGTGGGGGGGGGGGGTTAAAACCTCTAATGGCTTAACCAAGGTCAGTTTGGAGGCTTTCTCAATTAACAGGGCAGTGGCAGCCACTGCTCTGAGACAGGAAGGCCATCCTAGGGAAAACAAGTCCATTCTTTGAGAAATAAGACACGGGCCTGGGATCAGGTCCTAGAGGCTGAGTAAGGACCCCCAAAGCCTGCCCACACCTCTCATCCACATACAGGGTGAAAGGTTTCTGTAAGTCAGGGGTGCTGGTGCAGAGGGCAGTTGCAGAAGTCAGTTTGGCTTTCAGGGTTTTAAAAGCCTTTACCTGATCAGGTCCCTATTCAAGAGAAAGATTGTCGGCTCCTTGAATAGAATCATAGAGGGTTTTGGCAATAATCCCTAAACTGGGAAACAATAGGTCCCAAACCAGCAAGGCAGGGGGAGGGTTTCCAAACAGTTTCTATATTTCCCCTCTATTCCTATCATCTTATGGGGGAGGGGCGAGTAGGACTCAAATGCTCTAGCAGAACAGAAAGAGAGGGCCTCGTATCAAAGAGAAATGAGATGGGCATACCTGCTATGTCCAAAGTCACCCTGGGTTCAGCATCACTAATGGAGGAAGGGGAGCTACAGCCAAACCCAGGGCTTCCTCAGTCCAGGTCTTTAGAGACCTGAAGGATGAGACTGGGGGTCGTGGCCCTTTCCTTCCCTGGGCAATTGCTCTTCCAGTGTCCTTCCTGTTTGCATTTAGGGCAAGGGTCTGGAGGCTGACTTTTCAGAGGGCAATTCCTCGCCCAGTGGCTGTGCCTTTTGCACCTAAAGCAGGAACACTGGGGCTCCTTGGAAATAGCAGCAGCCAACTGGGCCTGCTCTTTGTTCTTTGTTCTGGCTTTTTGATCCACTTCTTGGTCCCTGTTATTGAATACCCCAAAGGTGACTTCCAATAACTGAGTCATGGGAGTCTGGGACCTTAGAGCCAATTTCTGTAGCTTCCATCTTATATATGGGGAAGACTGATTGATAAAATGCATGCCAAGGACAGTGGTCTCCTCTGGAGAAGTGGTCCAGATTAGTATATTTCCTCATGGCCTTTACAAGGCAACCCTGACAGAGGGCAGGGTTTTCATCAGCAGCTTGGGTGATTTCTCTAAGCTTGTTGTAATTCTCCTGTTTTTTAATGCCCTTTTTCATGCCCTCAATGAAGCAGGTTAGGAGATGATCCCTCTTCTCTCTGTCCCTGCTCCCCTCCTGATAATTCCACCTGGGGTCTAAGATGGGCACGGCTATGGGCCCTGCTTGATATCTACCAGGGAAAGAGGCAGCCATGTCATCTCCAAACTTCTGGGCCAGGTCCCAGATCCTTTTTTTCTCCTCTATGGTACAACAAGAGGAGATAATGATATTAACATCTCCCCAAGACAGTTTGTACTGGAGGGCAATGGCTTTGAATTCCTCAATATACTTAGTGGAATCTTTTGAGTATCTGCCCTGTTTCTCCTAAATTTGGGAAAGATCCCACATGGAGAAGGGCATCTGAACTCTAAGAATCCCCCCTCCCAAGGAGCAGCCACTTCCCTCAAGGGGCAGAGTTTAGAGGAGGTAGCCAAATCAAAGTCCTGAGCCACAGCTGTGGCAGAATCAGGCTCCAGATGGAGGCGTGGGGGCAGTGTGGCTTGAGAAAGAGGTGGGAGGGAGTGGGGATGAGGAGAAGGAAGCTCCCCTTCTCATTAGAGAAGGACTAAGCAGTGGGGTAGACCCAGAGTCCAGCTCTGGGGGGGGGGAGAAGGGGAGTTGGATAGCATGGAATCCAAGATCCCCTTTCTGATAATGGGGAGGCTCTGGAGGCGATTTGGGAGCGTCCTGCTGAGGGCTGCAGGAGGGGAACAGACACTCGTTGCACTCCTAAAGGAGTGGAAATAGGGGGTCATTCAGGGGATCAGTGTCTATCTCCAGTTCCCCTGCAGTAGACTTAGCTAGCAACATTCTGCAATTTAACCTTAATTTAGGATCCTGAGACAGACCAACATAGGAAAAAACATAGGGAATTTCAGTCCATTTACCTTGTTTCCTGCAAAATAAGTCCAGTTCCCTAATAGTAGTGAAATTTATTGAGCCATTAATTGGCTATGCCTCCTGATTGTCTAACATATTGCAGCCAGACAGTACTGCAAAAATGGATGAGCTTTTTTATTTTAAATCTTTCAAGCTGAATTTGTCCCTATTTTTAAAGAGACAGCCTAAGGAAGAATCTTTAGGAATGGAGGAAGGAAGCTGACCCATCCTGCCACAAGCCACAAGCTTTCCAATTCTATAGCTTTCATCTGAGCTGGGCATCCCCAGAGAGACAGTAAGATGTGACAAAAGCTCTCCTCAGTCAGAGGGTTATTTGTTATCCGCAGGAATTTGTCCAAGCGTCCTTGGAAAGACAAGTCTGCAGGAGTGCAAGGCTCTGGACAGCTCCACCTGTGTGCCCTGGGGAATTCGAGCTACCCTTCCTCCTCCCCCATCCCCATAGAAGGGTAATATGGTGGGCTTACCTCATTTGGAAAAACCCTCGTGGACGAAAACCTTGTGGAAGGGCCAACAAAATGATGAGGGCAGGGTACCGAAGGAGAAGTGGGGCAGGAATGGGTGAGAGCTCCCTTATTCTCCAAGGCACAAGTTTGCAGCAAAGGAAATGTGCTAAACTCAAAGGCTATGATAAAAGGCTTTTCTTGTTAAAGAGACATCAAGAGAATGACTTCCTTGGTGGGCAATGTCATTCTCAAGAGAGAAGTGATTTGCAAAGAGACATTTTCTGAAGACCTAAGGAGTCTAAGAATTGACATTCTGTAAGCTAGACTATTTAAGTTTGTATATGAAAGGAGACATTTTCTGAAGTCATCTTCCTGTCTCCAGAGGATGTAAGATCATTTGAGTTTGTATAACTTTTTGTTGGTGATTTTACATAACTGTGTTAACACTGGATGATGTATAAAAAGGTTTAGAGACATAGTTTCTGGGTAATTAATTATTTTATTAATTAAGGAGTAGATAATTAATAAAATTCAGTGGCATTCTCAAATGTCCTTCATAGAACCCACTCACTGCTTATACACCCTTGAAAAAGTAGATTTTCCTGAGATTGGCAATCATCCTTATTGGTTAACAAATAATGAGACACAATGAATATGATGAGAAGTAGATTTTTTCTAATGAGGTATTAAGGGATATGACTGATTATGTCCTTCATGACAAAGAGACACTATCTCAAAACCAACCACTGCAATCTAGCCTACCTGTGTAGAATACAATGGGCTAGAATTCACTTTAGAGTAATTTTTTGGTAAGGTACTATAATTGGGTGGGGTCTCCCATCCAGGATCAAAAGGCATGAACCCCAGGATTTGGGCAATCTTATCCATCAACATTATCCTTCAGTGCAATGTAATTCAATAATTGATTATCAATATACAAGGGTACACAAGAAGGGGTTTATAATCTAATGGGGCAGAGATGGAGAGGAAAAGAATGGGAGACAGCAAAGAAAATTCCCAGAGTGAAAGGGAAAAATCTCATGTAATTAAGTCATCCCTCTGCTTTAGGATGATTCTTCATTTTGGCCACCTATCCAAACAAGGCACATGTGATGAAGGAAATTTGGTTTTTACAAAATTTATATTTCCACACACTATGAAATGCATTCATTGAGCATAGCATCGCCAATTCTTACTGTTCCCAAGGTTTCTCTGGGGTGCCAAATTTTCTCTGAGTTATAATGTGTGGGATGCCCTGCTGGGTACACATAATCTGTCTTATCTTTATCCAGCTGGCCAGCTCACCCTTCATTGTATTGTGTACCACAATGAAGAGATTGCCCTTCTCCAAACCACTCCCTCTTCTGTTCTGTTGATAATCTCACATTTTAATGTTATCTTTGGAATAGAAGTAATTCTTTTTATACTTTGGGCTTTAAAAGTATTCTTTACTCTAGTGAGATGGTGCCAGGGCCTGCCTTATGCATGGGCTAATGGCAGGAAGATGAGGGATGTTCTGTTTAAAGAGATGTTATCTAAATGTAAACTTGGAGCTAGTTTATCTTTGGGTGGGAAGAAAATTGACATGAACCCTGTGTAGTATACTGAAAATAGGAAAATGATTAGAACAAAGAGGTGAGTCAGGGATAGTGCATGCTTTCTTTTTTCTTCCCCTTCTCCCCCTTTCATTGTTCTGTTTGTGACCTCTGCCCTTATTTGTGTGACATATAGAAAGTTTGAGAGATATAATTTCTGAGTAATTAATATTATTCATGCTAGCAATAATTAAGAAAGGGGTCAATGACACTCTCAAATGCCAAAGACAATTCATGGAATCCATTCAATGCTTATGCATCCTTGGAAGAGAGGAAGTTCCTAAGGATGGCAATCAACTCTGATGGTTAACAAGTAATTAGAAAATCAATATTATAATGAGAGGTGGGCTTATTCTAATGAGGATTAGGGGATGGGACTGATCATTCAGTCTTGGTCAGAGAGATTTATCTATACCCATAAAACTGGCTAGGGAAATCTAGACAAAAATGAAAATCCACTTTGTCTCATACCTGAGTACAAAACAATGGTCTATAATCCATCAACAGACCAAACTAAAATTTTTTCACCTTTTGAACAGATTTGAATTTTCTCTCTCATTATCAGCTGTTCAAAGGCATCAAAGGCTGTTTGAATAACCTACAGGGTATGATTTCTGAATTAGGAAGTAGAAAAGGAGAAAAAACTTAGCCCTAATTCAATCAATGGTTATTGATACAAAAGGGAAAAAAACATTTCTTTCATTTGACACAGGCAGTATTGCTTATCTCCACTGATATTACACAAAGCTGAAAAGCTTGCTGGTCATTGGCCCTAGGAGATATTTGTCAGCTTAACTCTGCCAATGATTAATTGGGGGTGGGAGACGGGTAGGGTAAATTAATAGAGTTTTGGATCAGTCCCTAGACAGCATGGGAAAAACAAAATTCAGTGGGGAGGAGTGGATCATGGTGACTTCACCTTTCAATTCTAGTGGTCAGTTGTAGAAATTTGTTTTGCTTAACTATGAGCATGTTTTTAAACCTTGACTTATCCAGGTCTGAAGAACTCATTGCTAGACTGGATGCTTCCTTAAATGGATTTCCTGAGAGGAACTCACCAACCAGAGATAGATGCAATAGAGCTAAAGGCAGATGGAGCAGAGGTGGAGAGGTGGAGAGGTGGAGTCAAAGGCTCATTTGGGTTGTTTATGAAGATTTAAAAAAATTATAATAAGTATACTTGCATCCCCAAGAAGGGAAATCTGTCACAGCATGTTATGGCTCCAAGTCCCAATATATCATTCTCATCTAGAGAAAAACCTGGGAGGGGGGGAACCATTAAAAAATTTCCTTGGCATAAGATCAGGAAAGAGGAGTGATTAGACCTGCAATGGCCTAGGTGGGGCCAGAAGCCATAAAGAGTGTCCCCGATTTCCTCAGGGAATTGGAAGCAGTTCAAAAGACTTAACTCTTTGTTGGCCTAGAAAAATAAACCAAACTTCCCTACTCAGTTCCAAGTCTCTGCCATATTATTTTGTCCCCATGGCTCATGAGTTCTTAATCTTTTTGTGTGTGCTCTAGACTCCTTTTGCAGCTTGGTGTAGCCTATAGACCCCTTCTCAGAATAATGTTTTTAAGAGGAAAGAAAAAACTAAATGTCTAAGAGAGGTTAATAAAAACAAAGCTTTCCTTCTCTCTCTCCCCCTTTTCCTCTTTCTTTATTTCTTCATTCTTCACCCTCTCCCACCCCTTTTCCATCCCCTGTCCTTCTCCCCTTCCTCCTCTCACTCTTCTTCCTTCCCTCCCTCCTTCTCTCTCTCTCTCTCTCTCTCTCTCTCTCTCTTCTCATTTTTCCTTCTCTTTCTTTCTCTCTTTTTCCCTCCTCTCTTTTTTCACCCTCCTCTTTCTCTCTCTCTGCATGTGTGTGTGTATATTTCCCATCCAAGCTTACAGATCCCCTGAAATTTATCTACTGATCCCTTTAGGGATCTGTAAATCTCAGTTAAAGAATGCCAGTTTTTTTGCATTTGCATGGTTCTAACACTTATATCTCACCTTAGCAAAAGATTTCAGATTTGAAAGAGAATTTCTATTCTATGGTAATGTAGAAAGAGACAGGAGGATTTCAGAGAAAGCATACTGATCTGGCAAGCAGGAAAGTCTAGTATCTATTTTGACATTAATTAGTAGTGTGATTTTCCATAAACTCTAGTGTTCTTCTATGCCTTAGGTTTCTCAGCTGTAAAACAGAATGAGAAAAGATTGAACTACAGAATCTCTAGAGTCTCTTCTCACTCTAAAATTCATTATGCTAAGATAAGATCTTTTTTCTTTAACTTATTTCTATGAAAAAGATAAAGTGGGTACTAAAATGGACAAAAGACTGCCCCTCTCATCCCTGGGTCAAGGGGCCTCAGGCTTATAGAAAAATGTTGCTTAACCTAAATTAAGGGAAGGGTTTTTTATGTTCAGAGTTTTTTATGTTCAGACAGAATGCTTGCCTAACAATGTCAGATATCCTGTAAACTCCCCAGCATCCCCCTTCTTGAGCGAGAAGTCGAGTCACTGTTGTAACTACAAGGCAGAGCAAGAATTGCTTATAAGCCTGTCTCTACTTGGGTTTGGCATGGAATTCGATCCAGAGATTCATCCTGGTCAGTGAATAAACTGCTCTCTAAATTGCAAAACACCCTGGCTGTCCTGAATTTTATTGCCTGGGCTATTTCATTTAGAGGTTCCCACCAAGATAAGCCTTTGGCTCAGTCTGACGGTCAGTCCCTCTCCCTGGAGGGCAAAAGAGGTTATGGATCCTAGGCTGTGGCCACCAAGAGATGTTCCTTGGCCCCAGGTTCCAGAAATCTCTTTCTGCGAACCAGGTGAGTGAGACCCAAATTTTTGAATTCAGTTCAAAATTGGTATAGAGCATCTTAAAAGCCAGTTCTGGTTAATAAGATTTTGAGGGGCCCCTGCAGCTGCCTAACTATCCTGAAGCCACCTGTCTGATTTGGTGAGTACCCCTGTATCTATAGCAAGTGGGGTAAGCTGGACACAGCACTAAAGCCCCCTTGCCCACCTCCACGGGACACTGTGTGATGATGCTGGGTGTCTACATCTGGACACATCTGGTCTGATCTGATTCTGAGCACCTTTCTGGGGCACTTTTCTAGTTGTATGTGTTCTGTGTGATTTGTCTGTTTTGTTAATTTAAGAGCTCTGTTAAGTTTTAAGAACAATGATTAAGAAATTTGGGAATTGGTTATTTGAAAATTTGCTTGTGATTTTAAACTTTTTAACCTGTTGTACTAATTTATAAGTAAATGGAACTTGCCCATTTTAAACTGACGGTAAAGTTTTTCCCTTAAAGCAGTTTTCAGAGCCTGCTAGAGTAGAGGGCAATAAAACCTTATCTCATTGAAACTTAGGAAGAAAAAAATTGATTAGGAACTTTGGGATGATTCTGAAAATTGTGAGAAATAATTTTGCTATTGCCTTTGCATGCTAGATCTGTTCATGCTGAGGATAAGATCTTAGAATTTGTTTAAATATCGATACCTTAATTACTAAAGGGGGAAAAAAAGCAGCCTGATTTAGTTAGAGAGGAAGGGAAAGAGCAATAAAATTCAAGCTCTGTCTGGACAGATAAAAGAGATGCTAATTGCTGTCAGACAACACTCAGGCAGAAAAAAATTTTTTTTGTAAAAAGTTTGATTTGATTCAGTTTAAATGTTAACATTGTAAGTTATGTTTTATGGAGTTATCTAGCTATTCACTATATTGTGATGAAGAATTGGTTTGTAGGAACAATTGAAGATTTGCATGATTTTAGGAAGTAAAAGAAAGGTTTTTGGCAGCAGGAAGAAGAGGTGGGGGAGAGAGAAATGGGAAGAGGATCCTCTGTCTTCAAAGATAAAGATTCTACTCACCGCCCCCACCCCCCACTGCTTCCTGCTACTTTATCAGTGGAGCCTAGTTTGGAAAATTGTTGGAGATTATTTAAGTATGTAGAATGAAAGAAGGAGAAAGTTGGGAATCTGGTAGACTTGGGAAGAAATTGATGCGCTACAACTTGAGAAGGATTCCTGTGTAAGAAATTGAGTGGGGAACCTGAGGAAATTTTTGTCCAGGAGTGGTGGAATCCTCTCCTCCCCTCACCCCCCAAGTGTGTTCCAGCCAGTTTTTTTTTTTTTTAAATCAAGTTACTGCCAGTAAGCAGCAAAGGGACAGGCTTACTTTTAAGTTCATTGACTGAATATTTGTTTCTTGATACATAATGGTTTTCTTGTTTGAGGAATATGATCATAAATGTGATCCATATTTTGGTAGGATTATTTCTAAAAGTTTAAAAAATCTTTCATATTCTCTTATGTGGTATTTGGACATTCTGTATAAGTTTTAATTTGATTGTATTGGGTCATCCTGAGGTTATTTAAAGGGCCTCTGAAAATAATAGTTTTTCTTTGTCCTTTTGAAAATGTTTCTGTTATGGACAATATGCAATTTGGAATATTTTTCTACGTATTGGGTATTTTAAAAGCAAACTGATTTGTATGTATAATGTTCACTTATGAAACCTCTACTTGCATAATTGTTTAAGTTGTGAACTTATTGGGACAAATTTCTTTCTGTTATCACTATAAAATTATGGTAAATATTTGTTTAGGATTTACCAGAAATTTGATTAATGGAACCTGTTATTGAAGGTAAAATTTCTTGGGCTTATAGTTAATTAGTTACTGCTTTATGGTAATTTTAAAGTTCCACTGTCTGACAGTTATTGGACAAAGTTATTGGAATAAAACTGGGTTAAAGCTATTTTATCCTGTATGTGTTGAAGGTTGAGTTTTGACAGCTTATATTATGCTATAGTTAAGTTCTTGCAATTTCCCCCCCCGTAACTGATCTCTATGGTCAGAGCAATGGTCAATAAAATTGTTAATACAATTCAATTATGTCAACCTTGCTGTTTTCAGTCTGATTATATGTAATCATTGTATCCTAAAAGCTTAGGCAAATAAGTATTTAGCCTGGTCATCTGTCTGTTATTGGGTATTTGTGTGTGTTTTTTTTTTTTTTTTTAAGATTTCTAAATGATAAGAGGACAATTAACAGTGGTCTGTGAAACCTAACTGCTGTTAAAACTTGAGACTACAGCTGGTGCCTGTCCTGTAAAGCAGTCATCTCTTCACATAGGAAGCTGCTGTCTCTTCATATTTTGCAGCAGTCTTGTGGACCAGTCTTTTTATCTCAGACTATTATAACCTTTATTTGTTAGATTCGTGTCAAATCACAGATATTGACTTGCTTCTGGGACCTTGATCAGCTTTGATTGTCAGCATGGCACACCCACCCTCTGCATGGACTGAGAACCACCAACCATCTTCGCCAGGACGCAGTTTTGACTAAGAAGCTTTGTCCCCTCACATCTGATGTACTGATATGGGGGACTGTGGGAATAGTTGTTGACTGATTGTTAAACCTTGACCCGGGTCATCTGTTACTGTGTGTTTGAGATTTGGGTTATTAAAACTATGTAACTGTTGCTATTATGTTTGAGGGATTTTTAGGAAATGCTACTGTACTAGTCTGTTATGTATAGGGATTTTGATTCACTCTTGGGATTTATATGTGGAATGGTCATTTGATAATTCCTTTCCATGAGGGAAAAAAAAAAGGGAGGAAGAGATAGAACATTGGGGAAACTGGTATTACTTTGCCTTAGGCAATTCTGCCCCACCTCCTATCTCACTAGTTCAGATGCTTTAGCTTTGGAATCCTTATTCTGTCAGAATTGCCCTGATGAACCCAGTTCTTGGGATTATTATTATTATTATTTTTTTTAGAAACAATCAGAACTTCAGCAATCTCCAAGGACCTTGTAGTTTGCTATCAGGCATCTAAAAGTTTGGAGTTTGCCTGCCTTGATGGTCTAACTATGCATAATCTGCTCTGCAATCTGAACCTTTCTGCAGCCCTGTCTGTTCCTCTGAGTGGGGACAGGTGAAGCTACTCCAAGCCTCACACTTCTCCCATGGAGAGGGTTGCCTCTCTGAATAGGCCTTGAGCCCCTGAACCTTGCTGCTTTGAAAGCAGAGACAGAGTTAAATGCACAAATGACCACAGACCTACCTCAGACAAACTGGATTCTCTGGCTGAGATGATGCCCCAACTGCAGAGAACCTGACATGCTTGCAACAAGGGAGCCTTTGTACTGCTGTTAACTCTGGGGTTATCAGGAAGAGACTTGTCCTTGCATTTTTTTTTCCTAGTTTTATTTTAGTTTATTTGCTTCACATAGGATTCAGAAGAGAGAGAGTGTGAAATGTTGTGCCACAGTCCTCTTTAATTGTCCTGACTCAGTTTCTCTAATTGGTTCTACCTCAGTTTCCCTAAATTGTTCTGCCTCAGTTTCCTTAACTGTTCTGCCTCAATCCTCTTATTTGCAACCCACTGCCTCTGGTTCATTAAGACTGAGGGCCACTTGCTCTAAGGTTATAAATTGTTAATCTTGCCTCAGTTTCTCCGGCCTTACATTTGCCTTCTTAGATCTCAGGTTGATGCAGACTCTAGAGAGTCTCATCACCTGTTTAGAAAAATCAGTGGACTCCCTAGTGGAGGTTGTCAAGTTGGTTGGGGGTCATTAGGGAATCACTCGCCTCCTTGTGTAAGTGGTTGGATGACCAGGAGGCCAGTTATAAGGCTTCAATGTCCTGGTATCAGTCACTCTAATTGCAGGTCCAGTCCTCTTGTTCCTTCTCCTCCTCCTCATAGCTCTCTGCATACTTATTCTCTCTTGGCCTCCAATGAATCACAACTATGAACATGAAAAGGGGGGAGTGAAATGAACAAAAGACTGGCCCCCTCATCCTTGGGTCAAGGGGCCTCAGGCTTATAGGAAAATGTTGCTTAAACTAAATTAAGGGAAGGGTTTTTTATGTTCAGACAGAATGCTTACCTAACAATGTCAGACAGCCTGTAAGCTCCCCAGCATCCCCTTTCTCGAGCGAGAAGTCGAGTCACTATTGTAACCACAAGGCAGAGCAAGAATTGCTTATAAGCTTGTCTCTACTTGGGTTCGACATGGAACTCAATCCAGAGATCTGTCCTAGCAGATGAATAAACTGCTCTCTAAATTGCAAAACACCCTGGCTGTCCTGAATTTTATTGCCTGGGCTATTTCAGGTACAACTAAAGTGATTCAAATAAATGACAAATTTCTGAATTACCATTTAAAGAAGGACTTTAGATGACCATTTAAATTTCTGAGAAGGTAGTGGATATTTTACAACCCTAGATTCTAGAAACTTTAGAGCATACTCATACCTGATTGAGGGTAGCTTGGTGGCATAATGTATAGAATTCCAGGCCTGCTCATTTCCAAAATATATAGAAAATTTATTCAAATTTATAAAAAATACAAGCCATTCTCCAATTGATAAATGGTCAAAGGATGTGAACAAATAATTTTCTTTTTTTTAATTAAAGCTTTTTATTTACAAAACATATACATGGGTAATTTTTTAACACTGACCCTTGCAAAACTTTCTGTTCCAAATTTTTCCCTCCTTCCTCCCACCTGAGATAGCAGCTAGTCCAATGCATGTTAAATATGTTAAAATATATGTTAAATCCAATATATGTGTGCATATTTGTACAATTATCTTGCTGCACAAGAAAAATTGGGTCTAGAAAGAAAAAGAACCTGAGAAGGAAAACAAAATGCAAGCAAACATCAACAGAAAATGTGAAAATGCTATGTTGTGGTCCACACTCATTTCCCATAGGCCTCTCTCTGGGTGTATATGGCTTTCTTCATCACTAACAATTGGAACTGGTTTGAATCATCTCATTGTTGAAGAAAGTCATGCCCATCAGAATTGATCATCATATAGTCTTTTTGTTGCCATGTATAATGATCTCTTGGTTCTGCTCATTTCACTTAGCATCAATTCATGTAAGTTTCTCCAGGCCTGTCTGAAATCATCCTGCTGGTAATTTCTTACAGAATAATAATATTCCATAACATTCATATATCATAATTTATTCAGCCATTCTCCAATTTATGGGAATCCATTCAGTTTCCAGTTTCTAGCCACTGCAACAAGGGCTGTCACAAACATTTTTGCACATGTGGGATCCTTTTTCCTCCTTTATCTCTTTGGGAAATAAGCCCAGTAGAAACACTGCTGGGTCAAAGGGTATGCACAGTTGAACAGATAATTTTCAGATGAAATTAAAATCATTTCTAGTCATTTGAAAAAATGCTCCAAATCCCTATTGATCAGAGAAATGCATTTTAAGACAATTCTTAGGTACCACTACATACTTCTTAGATTGGCTAAGATGACAGGAAAAGATAATGATGAATGTTGGAGGGGATGTGGGAAAACCAAATACTAATACATTGTTGGTGGAGTTGTGAACTGATCCTATCATTCTGGAGAGCAATCTGGAAATATGTCTAAAGGGTTATCAAACCCTTTGATCCCTTTGGGGCTGTATCCCAAAGAGATCATAAAAAAGGAAAAGGATCCACATGTGTAAAAATGTTTGTAGCAGCTCTTTTTGTAGTGGCATGGAATTGGATACTGAGTAGATGTCCCTCAGCTGGGGAATGGCTGAATAAGTTATGTTATGTCAATGTAATGGGATATTATTTTTCTATAAGAAATGATCAGTAAGATGATTTCAGAAAGGCTTGGAGAGACTTACATGAACTGATGCTAAATGAAGTGAGTAGAATCAAGAGAATGTTGTACACAGCAACAGCAAGATTTTGTGATGATCAACTCTAATGGATGTCAGAATTGTCTGACAGATAGCAGTGAGATGATTCAGGGCAGTTCCAATGGTCTTATGATGAAGAGAGCCATCTGCAACCAGAATGAGGACTGAATGTGGATCACAACTTAGTATTTTCACTTTTTTTTTTATTGTTGTTTGCTTGCATTTTGTTTTCTTTCTTACTTTTTTCTTTTTTGATCTGATTTCTCTTGTGTAGCATGTTAATTGGGGAAATATATATACACACACATATTATATATATATATAATATGTGTATATATATATGTATACACAAATATAGAATTGCGTATGTATAACATATTGGATTAATTGCCATCTTGGGGAGGGGTGGGGGGAAGAGAGGAAGAAAAAAAAATTTGGAACACAAGATTTTGCAAGGGTGAATGTTGAAAACTCTTTTTGCATGTTTTGAAAATAAAAAGCTTTATTTAAAAAGGAAAGAAAGGAAGGAAGAAAAAAGCCAGATCTATATCCAGGAAGACTTATTTTCTTGAGTTCAAAATCAGTCTCAAACATTTCCTAGCTCACAGTCACTTCCTGGGTATTCTGTTCTCCCATTTGTAAAATGAATTGTTGAAGGAAATGACAAACTATTTCAAGTATCTTTGCAAAAAAAACAAAACAAAACAAAACAAAACAAACTAAACATCCTTAGTGGCTTTACAAAGAGACACAACTGAAAAGACTGAAAAACAACAGAATACCTAATTGAATAATAAATTAACCCAGAAGATTTCCTTCTCTACACTGTAATTCAGAATGAGCCAGAAAAGTAGCAGCTTTGGCCCAATTTTCAAAAAGGAAGTGAACTTGTTGACTTGACTGGATTTGAAAATAAATGTAAAAACATTTAGTAGATTCTTATCATGTACCAAGCACTGTGTTTCAGCATTGGATTATTAAATTTATGGTTGCATCATATGAAGATTATTGAAAAGAGACAACTTTTGGTTTAGTATATATTTAAAAACACCCTGCAACTTTATAATAATTTTAGTTTTTCTTTTCCAAATGGAGTGTGGTTCCTTAAAAAGCAACAAGTTAGCCCATCAAAGGAAATCTCTCTGTCTCTGTCTCTGTCTCTGTTTCTCTGTCTCTCTGTCTCCTCTGTCTCTGTCTCTGTCTTTCTCTCTGTGAGGCAACTGGGATAAAGTGGCTTGCGCAAAGTCACACATGTAATTGATAGGCCAGTGGTTCTCAAATTTTCATTCTCAGAATCTCTTTATACTATTAAAAATTGAAATTTTGTTCAGAGTTTTTTTTATATGGGCTATATTTATAGATATTTACCATATTAGAATTAAAAACTGATTTTGAATTTGTAAATTCTCTAAAAGAATTTCAGAAATCTCCAGGAGGTTTCTATAGACCACACTTTGAGAACCACTGCTTTAGACAGATGATAAATGGCTGTCACTCTGGGGATATTAAGTAGGGAGTTAGATTCAGTTATATCTGAAGTTATCCTTAATTCTGGGGATAACCTGTCTTTCTTATTCTAATTATTTGAATTCAAAATTAATTAAAATAAAAAATCTCACCTCCATACCAAAACCTTTCTTGATCAATTAAAAGAGAGTTGGGTAAATCACTTAATATCTCTGAGTCTTGGTTCTCCCATCTATAAAATGGGATTAATAATAGCATCTGCCTTGCAGGAATATTATGAAGATGAAATGGGATAATTTATGAAAAGCATCTTGAAAATTCTAAAGGATTGTATAAATATTAGTTATTAATGGTGTCATCATAATCATTATCAATATAGTTATTTCTTTCTAATCCTGCCCAGACTAAATATCCAACTTCCCTACTTCTCAAATTGTTCATTCTTTAAATGAAACACATTCTTTCCCCACATAATAGAACTATCTCTGTGCCTTTTATGCTGCTTATTTGTCTGTATGTACTTTTGGTAGTTTTTAGGAGAAAAAAAAAGTACCAGGAGTAGTTTCTGTCTCTTTTCCCTCCCCCTTTCCCCATTTCTTTTATGCTCAAGTCTATCTACCTTCTCAGAGGGATAATAAGATAAATTCAGTTCCACAATTTTTCTCACCAATTCAGAAAGTAGAATGAAATTAAAAGTATTAAGAGCAAAGAACCAAACTTGTCAGGTATGCCTTTTTATTTTAATTTTTTAAAATTGATTTTAAGTTAGAATATTCCTTGCATCTAATCTTGTCTACTGATTTATTGACTTCAGGACACATTGCCTTTCTGGTCCTCAGTTTCTTACTTGTAAAATGAAATGGTTGGACTCAATAGCTAAAATCTTTTATGATTTTATTTCAGAACTGGGAGGGATTGTAGAGATCCACTGAACTCAAAGCCCTTATTTTAAAGAGGAAGAGAGTGAGTTTCAGAGATGTTAAAAGCTCAAGGTGATTAGGGGAGTCAGTAATAGAACCAGATCAAGGACAGAAATTCAGGTCCTCCCAGTTCCCAGTCTGATATACTTTCCATTTAACCACCCTATCTGTCTGTAAAGGGCATATATAAAGACAAAGTCTGGCTCCATTGCAAATCTTATTTTTATTATTCAGTCATGTCCAACTCTTTGTGGGGTTTTCCTGACAAAGATAATGGAAGGGTTTGCCATTTCCTTCTCTAGAAGATTCAGGCAGACAGAGGCAAATAGAGTCTTGTTGACTCCAAATCCAGCATTTTAACCACTGATTCACCTAGTTCTTATAGGAGCATTCAAATCAATTCAATAAATATTTATTAAGTACCTACTATGTGCTAGGTACTGTGCTAAGCTCTCAGGATATAAAAAGAGACAAAAGGCAGTTCTTGCCTTTAAGGAGATTCTAATCTAGTGGCATATACAACCCAATAGCATGAATCTAGGGTTGATAGCCACCTCATAGGCCATTTATTCCAAACCTTCATTTTACATATGATAATACTAAGTCAGAAAGACCTGAGTTCAAATGTGAACTCAGACGCTTCTCAGCTGTGTAATCTTGGACAACTGGCTTCACCCTATTTATCTCAGTTTCCTCATTAATAAAATGAGCCGAAGAAGGAAATCACAAACCACTCTAATAACTTTGCAAGAAAACCCCAAATGGGGTCGTGAAGAGTCACATATGACTAAAAATTGAAGCATTCCCAAAGACTTGTTGGTTCAGGAGAGTAAGGGGTCAGATGGTTGGAATCATTAAAAAAAGATGATTTGCCCAAGTTCATACAGTAATAAGCACCAGATTTAGTATAAAAAGTCAACTTTTCTGACTTCCTGTGTCATGATAGTTAGTACAACTTTTAAAGGGCAAGAATCATTTTCAAATTGCTTCATATGAAACCATTATTATAATGACAGGAATGATAATGCTCAGAGGCACATTGAAGGACTTTAAGGACCAAGGAGTCCAGGCTTATCATTTTACACATGAAAAGATTGAAGCCCAGATTAATATTTAATGGTATTTGTTTAAAGAACATAATCTCTGCTCTAATAATAATCTTGATTCACCTTATTTTAGAGGGTTTTTTTTGTTTTGTTTTGTTTTTTTAAACAGGGACTTGACTTTTACAGTTGTAAGGGTCTGGAGAGGAATCTAGCACAGTGCAATGAGGAAGTAAAGAGGCTTTGATGTCTGAGGTACCCGGTTGTGATTTCTGCAGCTAGTAGGGACCGCCTCATGCGCGAAAGCTCTGTCACATAGAGAATGCATTATCAATGGGAGAAGTCTCCTTCTCTTGTTGGCTGTGTGTGTGACCTCATACACCCAATATAAGCTGTGGGACCCAGGAAGTAATGAGTTCAGCAGGAGTTCAGTGGGATACAGAGGAGTGTGAGGAGTACAGGATGTGATCAAGTGGAATAAAGTCTTGCGCTTGCAAGCTGTTGTGTCTGGGCATTCTGTTGGACATGAGAACACTGCTTGAAGAGGCAGTGGTCAGAGATCTTTGAAGACCTATGATTAGGTAAAATTGGTAAAGAACCTTGGCTAGAAGAGACAGTGGCCAGGGATTTCTGAAGGCATGGGATTAGGCAAGACCTCTGAGAAGGAGGTTACAAGTGGCAACCAAACGTGGGGGCAGCACTTTTAGGGTTATCAGACCCTGCAAGGGAAAGTTCAACAGCCTCCTCGAGAGGCGAGAAAGCAGGGAAGCATAATAGCTCTGGGTCTAAGTTTATCCATGATCAGCTGTGCATGCAGTTCAAATATATAAGTTAGAGAGCCAGAAGGGTGATTCTCTAGCAGAGAACACATCTGATGAGGAGCAGGAGGCTTGCTCCTGGGCTCCAAGGCATCTACTCCCATGCCCATTGAGTACAGCTCAGCAAGGAAAAAATCAGGAAGTGAACAAGGCGATTAAGCAGTTAGAAAAGAGCTGAGGCTTTTTTTCAGGCTGAGGAAAAGAAGAAACAAAAGATTACAACAGAACAAGAAGTGCAAGAATTACAGGTTGAATTAGAAAAGAAACAAAAACTTACTTTACAACAGTTAGAACAAAAAGTAAAAGAGCTCAGTCTACAGTCTGAGGCAGAGAGGGAACAAAAAGCTACTTTACAGCAGTTAATAATGGGAAAACTAATTGAATACAATGGGTTAAAAAATTCCACGAGTTTTAAAACTAGAAAAGATTTTAACTTGGGCAGCCAAACAAGGAAGTTTCAGGAGAGAAGCAAGCAAAGGGTTGGTGGCTGTAGCCTCAGAAGGTAAAGCATGTAGAACATAGTTAAAGAAATCTTTTTTAGTATTTTATTGATTTATCTTGCCTGTTACAGCTCTGGAAGATCTTCAGGGTTTAGCTATTTGGTAGAGAAAAGAGTTAAGTATCATAATTACCACGGTGAGTTGGGCAGAAAAGGAATTAGGTATGTCAAGTACCTTGCTGAAGGGAAGGTGTGTGGTCCTTTTCACATTCAAAACTCGGTTTCAGTTTCAATTTTACCTACAACTGAACATGTGCCCTTAGAGTACTCCCCATTTCCTGACCCTCCTCCCTCAACTCTGCCTTTGTGGATGGAAGGAAGAGGAGGAAGAGTGGGAAGGTTAAAGCTATCATCAGCATCACCCATGAAGCAGTTCTGCCCACTCCCTATGTTCTCGTTATAAGAGGTGGGGCTCGGCTTCAGGGTCCCAGGCAAAAAACACTTATGTGTAAATATATACAATTCTCTTGCTGCACAAGAAAAATCAGATCAAAAAGGAAAGAAAATGAGTAAGAAAACAAAATGTAAGCAAACAACATCAAATAGAGTGAGAATGTTCCACATTCAGTTCTCACAGTCCTCTCTCTGGGTATAGATGGCTCTCTCTATCACAAGACCATTGGAGCTGGCATTAATCATTTCACTGGAAAGTGTCACGTTAAGATTTCTTTGATGGAAATCAGCCTATATATATCTAAGTATCACAGGGAGAGACAATATGGAATTTTTTACTATGGGGGGGGGGGAAAGAATTTGTCTTTTTCTTACACTACTTGAGCAATTACATTCATTAACATAGAATGGAAAAGCTGGAAGAGACTTTTCAGTTTATATCCCATCCAGTATTCTCATTTTATAACTATAAAGGATAAAGCTCACAGGAATCAAGAAATTTACCCAATATCAATACTTGAGCAGACCAGACCTTGATACTCAATCAAAAATTCTATTTCTCAGATAGGCTCATGACAGTCAAGATTGGTTGAATTAAGTTGAATTGAATGAAATGAAATTGATTTCTTACAGAGGGATTTCAGAAAAGCAGGTTCTTTTGAAGGTTATAAAAGATGGAGAAAACATTTACTTTGGGGAAGGAAGAGAAGAAAGTTAAAATGTTATGAAAAAGGTCAACTGTTTATGGTCATTCCTGGAGTTAAAACATGAGGAAATGGGCTTAATATACTGAATGAAGCTTTGAAATCTTTGGAAGCAAAAGGAAGAATTTCCAAGTTGTACTACAAAGGGGAGTCTCCCTGACAGTGTCTAAAATGAACAGCTATCTGTTGTCAAAGGACAGTTTTACCTGGAGAATAAAACGTTTTTACCTTATGAGTCCCAAATTTGATACTTGGAAAAATAATCCTAATAGGAGACTTTCTCTCACTTCTAAGTACTGATTCTGATTTTTACTTTAATATGTGGTGGTTTTCAGAATGTGATCTGGGACCCCTGGTAATACCTGAAGCCTTTTTAATACTAAGTTGTTTTATGTCTAATAAAATATCTATAATATCTATATTATATATTATAATAATATATATCATATATATAAGATATCTTATATCTTATATCTTATATATCTTATCTTATCTTATATCTTATATATCTTATATATAAGATATAATTCATCTAAATGAATATTTAGATATATATTCATCTATAATGATATAGATCATTATATGATATAATATATTATTATATATTATATAATATATAATTATATTATTATATTATAGATATTATATTATCTATATAATTCATCTAAACAGAAACTCTGTGAGAAATTTTATGTAGTGACTCTCCATGTGCCATAGCTTCCTTTTCACTATTTCTTACTTCATATGAACTTATCAGCATAGGAACTCCCTCCAGTGTGCAGACTGTAATTTATGGATGGGTCCTCATCTTATTTGACTTTTATCTATATCCTTCTATAAATCCTCCATAGAATATACCAAAGGCATTCTGCTACATCTTTTGTCATTTTGTAGGGGTAACCAGTGTACTACTTGCACTGCCTATCTGTTATCCCTTATTTTATACGTGACTGGCCCATCTCCCTCTCCTTTCATAGATCTCTTGAATGTTGTCTTCCAGGCTGTTTCTCACACTTTTATATCAAAGCTTACTTGTGATCCCCTAATATCTACCCATTGCCCTTTGAGTCACCCAAAATTTGATTCTTTGGAGATTTTTAGCTCCCATGATCCACCACCATATAAGCATCAATGGGAGGGTATTTCTTTTTTATTTTAAAAAAAATTATTTAAAAAAAACAGAATAAGAAAAACAGAAAAGGAATACAAAACAAAATAAAACAAAACAAAAGAGAACATTGTCATGTCATGCTCAGCAGAACATTAGGGAGGATTCAAAATATATAACAACAAATTACCAGATCCAAAAAGTATATATTTCAGTAGAAGTAATTATGTTCATAAATATGCATTTTTTTCTTTATTTCTTTGTTCTCTGTTCTGCACAGTAGGGGGAAATTTCTGTAGAGAATCAGTTGAAACTATGAGGAAAGCATAATAAGCAATACTTTTTAACTCTGAGACTTTGTTTTATGTTGACCACTTACTTTGTCTACAAACTATTTTCTTATTTTTCTCTGTTGAAGTTGGCCATCAATTTCTAAACACAATTGAAAATAAAAGAATGATGTGATACTTAGCCAAGAATGAGATACAAGTAATGAGGGTTGTTAAATATATTTGATTGAAGTCTTGTGAATTTAATAAAAGTAGCTTTAAACTGAAAAAGGAGATACTTGACTACTATAGAGAGGAATCTAGTCTTGTCATTTCTACTTTCATAACATCTGTCACATCTGTCTTCTTCATTTGGCTCCACTTTGCTCTAGGTCTCATTACTTCTCTTCTGGACTATTTCATTGAGCTGATATTCTTAAAAAACATAACCATAACATGTCATAACCCTGACCTAATATTTGTAAAGTGCTTTATTTCAGTCATGTGAATAACTCTTTGTGATCTCATATGGGTTTTTTGTGGGGGGAGAGAGCAAAGATAATGGTTTGTCATTTCCTTTTTCAGCTCATTTTACAGGTGAGGAAACTGAGGTAAATAGGATTAAGTGAAATGCCTAGGATCACACTGCTAGTAAATGTCTGAAGCCTATGAGGTGAAATTCCTTTAGATTTAAGAGGATGGGATCTATGATTAGACTGTGCCTCTGGAAAAATATATCTTATTTAAAAATAGGAAAGATTAAAAAAAAGATTGGTCAATATTTATTGATTTGAGGTAATTCAGGAACTAGAGATGGGCAAATATAGTGGAGAGCATTTGGATAAAGATGAGAAGAAACAGAAATAATATTATTATGAGAGTTTATTACAGACTACCTTATAAAAGAAGTAAATGGATAAAAAGTCCTGGAAACTGATTATAAGTTTGACCTCATAGTGTGATAGAACAGTGATGGGAGTAGGGAACTTATTGGAATTCTCTTTCTCTCATAAGCAAAGAAAGTAATACATTCTTGGGTTGCTTTGATTTGATTTGATTTTATCCTTTAAAAGATAGAAAAGGCATGAAGGTGTTCCTCTATCCTGGAAATAGTTCTGACATACATCAAAAAGAAATTGTTGATGAAGTAAAAAGAATAGGAATCTTAGGGGAAAGTGTCCATGACATCTTGGAATTGCTGATACAGAAGAGGAAAGTTGAGTATAAGTTAAAATGCACCCTAGCTTTTGGGAGAACAGATTTCAAAAGGTTCAAGAAAATAATAGGTATGATTCCTTGCTTATTATCATAAATATTTATATAGTGCTTTAGATTTTGCAGACTACTTCACTTAGTTTGTCTCATCTCAACCTCATAACAACCTAATAAGGTAGATGTATATTTTATTAACCCTATTTTAGAGATGAAAAATATGGATTTTAGGATGGTTAAATGCCTTGCCCACAGGCACACAGCTAGCATAGGTCAGAGAGAGGATCTCTTAAAACCAAATTACTTGGCTTCCAAGTCAAGCACTTTATTCCTAAGCCATGCTGAAAAGTTCTAAAAGGACACATAAGAACAGGAGGTTCAAAAATGAAATTCTGAAAACACAAACAATTCCATGTGAAGAAGAAAAGAGGAAAGTGTAAAAAGAACACCAAGATATATCCATAGGCAACTCTTTACCCAAATTAGATTTCAAAATGGTAAACAGAGGATGGAAGTAAGAACAGATAAGTGAAGAGAAAGACAAATAAATGGTGTGGTCCAGTAAAAACAGGACCACAAAAACAAACTCAGAATGAGCTGATACTAGTAGGGAAGGCTAAACAGTAAGAAAAGTTTGCTATATTGGAGAAAGGAACTGATCAAAGAAAGGATAGGGTGGATAGGGCTTCTGGAATATAGTACCGTGTTTCCCCGATAATAAGACCTATCCCGAAAATAAGCCCTCCCCTTAATGTGTAAGATTCCTCTAAAATAAGCCCTCCCCCGAAAATAAGCCCTATTGAGATTGCTACTGTAGTGAAGGTGATCCCCTGCGCTACACACTACATTACGGTTCCCTCTGTATGCACCGTTCCCCTCTCCCCCCCACCCCTGCAGCAGTGAGTGCGTCATCCTGTACTTTCCCAGTGATTTGCTTGCTGGCGCCATTGAGAGCAGTGCCACGGAGGAGAGCTGAGGCAGGACAACATAAAAACCCGGTATGTAAGCGGGAGTGAGGGGGCATGATGGAGGATAAAAGAAGAACCCAGGAGGCATCATGGAGGATAGAAGGAGCACTCAGGGAGCATGATGGGGTTAAAACATTATTGAGGGGCATGATGGAGTGAAAAGAAGGACTGATGGTCATAATTTTATTATTCTGTCTGTTTTGACCCCCAGACGAGTACAAAAAGGAAAGAGCTATACTGTTGAGTACAAGAAAGCAATTGTAGAGGAGTCACATGGTAAGAATCTTGCAGTTTTCTGTAAAGAAAAACTTTTGGATCTTCGAATGGTTAGAAAATGGAGAGCAGATTATAATAACCTCAATCAACAGGTGGATGAGGGAAAAGGGAAAAAGCGCAGGTCTGGATCAGGTCCGCAACCCTTATATCCTGACTTGGAGATCCTCATTGGTGAATGGATTGCTGACAGGAGAGCAAAGGCCTTGGTTGTGCTGTCAATGTTCATTAAAATAAGCCCTCCCCCGAAAATAAGCCCTCTGGTGTTTTTCTGTCCAAAAAAATAAATAAATAAATAAATAAGACAATGTCTTATTATTGGGGAAACATGGTAGGTGTTTAATAAAGCCTTATTAGATAATTGATTGCTTAACTGTGATGAATGACAGAGGGAAGGCAGAAATAATCAATTTCTCTTTTGCTGTGTCATAGAGAAAATTTCATTAACAAATTGGCATTCAAAATTACTTTCTAAGCCAAAGAAAAGTATATAGTGCAAGAGAGCTTCTGAATATGTCATTTCCCACAGGTCTGTAATATACAGAAAACAGAAATGTTGGCATTCCAACCGTCCAGTCACTGCCTGGAGGGCAGTTTGTTATGTTCCAGAGGAAGGGACAAAGGCTTCCAAATCTGTTAGCCTGTTATTGGCCTCAGAAGCCCAAGACAGTGTGGATTCTGTTTGTCTTTTTTTGTTGACCTTCCCTAAGATTGGTGATAAAGAAAGGCAAAACTCAGGGGTAGATGTGACTGCCTGATTACACTGAAATGGAATTTTATTCTAAAATGACATTACTCAAGGAAAGGGAAAATAACCTCTTTTCTTTGTCCTCAAAGGTTTATTTTCTTTTGTTTTCTTCTTATAAATAACAACCTTTGGTCAGGAAAAAGTGAACAAATACGAAAGTGAAATCAGAGATAAAATAAAGATCATCTTATTGCCATTGATGTATACAAGTCACCAGGCACAGGTAAACTATATATACACCAAGGTACTAAAAAGGTTGGAAAGTGTGATTGTGTTAAGTCATTGTTGCTAATTATTAAAAGGAGAACAAGAAGGAACTTTTGGATTATGAGTAAAAGAAGGTAAATAAATATTTCATATTAATTTTCATAATTTTCATAAACCAATAATGACTCAAATTTCAGATGCAACTTATAGAACATATTATCAGGGAAGTGATTAGTAAAAATTTATGAAAGAAAATGGAGATCACAAAATGCCTGATTGCTTCAATAAGAAAACTAATCTCATTTCACTTTTAGATAGCGTTTATACTTTACACTAGGGATATCATAAAGATGTTAATCTAAATTTCAGACACTATCCTTGTGAATAAGATGCAGAGTTGTGGGCTATAGTTTAGTTAGATTCATTCAGAGCTAATACTTGGTCCCAAAGAGTAGTTATGGAGCAGATTAATATCATTTTAGATATAGGTCTTTACTGGAATATTATAAGAATTTACCCTTAGTCCTATGCTTTTTAACTTTAAAAATTTAGACTTGAATAATTGCATATATGGCATGCTTATCACATTTTGAGATGACATAGAACTGGGAGAGATAACTAAAATAATGGTGCAACAGAAAGAGCACCAGCCTGGAGTCAAGAAGAACTGAGTTCAAATCTAACCTTAGACACTGATCTTGGGCAAGTCATTTAACTTCTGTTTGCTTTAATCCATTGGAGAAGGAGATGGCAAACCACTCCAGTATCCTTGTCAAGAAAATGCCATATGAGATCACAAAGAGTCAGAAATGACTGAACAAAAACAAAAATGAGATTTGCAATGGATTTAGTAGGATTTTGTCTGGCTGTTAGGTTTAGTCACTTAATCGTGTTTGCCTCAGTTTCTTTGTCTATAAAACAAGCTGGGAAAGGAAATGGCAAGCCATTCCAGTATCCTTGCTATGAAACCCCAAAAAGATCCACAAAGTGTTGGATACAATTGAAAACAACTAAACATCAACAAAAACAACTAAACACTATCAGTAAACTAACATGAAAAGTTAAAATATTGGGCTGCATATAAATTGAAATTTACTAGTATAAAATTTTGTACTTATATTTTTAAAGAAATCAAACATACATGTATGGAGTGGTGTTGGATGGATAGATAATAACCTTTGGAAAAAATATGTTTAGGATTTTTAGTGACAAGTTAAATATGAGTTAATAATGCAATAAGGTAAACAAAAAAATTAATATGAACTCAGATAACATTAACAGAAGCACAGTGTTCAGAATGAAGGAGGTGATAATCACACTTTACTTTGCTCCAATAAGATCACATCTATATTTTTCTGTTCAATTCTGGGCACCACATGGTAGTCATCAAGAGGTCTGGGATATGTTCCTGAAGTAGAAGTAAGATAGCGGTAAGGTAAATAGTTGGATTCACTGCAGCCATTGTTATTTGCATAAAATAGAGGAGCATGATGGGAAAATTTTTAAATGCCCTTATCACTTTATTTGGTTCTCCTTTTCTGTTTAAGGAATAGGATATATATATATATATATATATATATATATATATATATATATATATGTAGAGAGAGAGAGAGAGAGAGAGTATTTATCTCAGCCAACAAGTCTTACAAGAGCCTAGAGAAGAGATCAAGTGAAAAAAAGAAAAAAAAAATCACAAAGAGGGCTTTGAATAAGTGTTCCAAGAAGAAGCTTCTACTACATTCTGGTATAGCCTGACCATGAGAAGTTTTTTCCCCCATATAACAGCTAAAAGAAGATGACTAAAAGTTGAAAGTAACTTTATATTGATGAGATGGGAGGGATGGTTGAGAAAATATGCAAAGAGTTTCATAGTCATTGACTAAAAAAACATGAATGAATAGAACTTACATCCTTTCCTGCAGTCCTCCATCTGGCAGAAAATGGCTGATCAGGTGGTAACTGAAGATAGCACCTCATCTGAGGGCTATACCTGAGGTACAGTAAGAGGACAAAAGATAAATATTTCCCAAATTTTCCCAATGATATAGCCCTTTGTTTAGAGAGGGATATTTAACATTCACAATACTTCCCAGTGGATAGTGGAAGTAGTTAAAACAACTAGTTAATAAGTCTGTAGACTCTTCTTCAAGAGAGAGGCTTAATAACCACAACATTGCTAGTGGATGTTGACAACATATTAGGGGATGCTAAAAATATCTGGATAAATGATAACCAGATAGAGTCACAATTATGTCTAGTGAAAAGCAACTGAGATGCAACAACAGTAGGGAATAGTTGAGATACAATTCCTAGCTGGGAACAATGGAGTCTTCTCTGGTGGAAAACATATCATCAGAGTTAAAAGTATTATAAGAGTAGAAACCAAAAGAAACTTTGCACTGTGAGAGACAGGAGTTAACTGTTTATGTATGAATGCATATGACCCGAAGTCCTAGTGTATGAGTCCCTTTACTGGACTATACTGACCACATCTCTGTGTGTGGATTCCCTCCACAAGATTCTTATGCAGATTCAAATATCTTACAAAGATGTGTATAGGCAAGTGAACTGAAGCTTTGTGTTCTTTTGTTAGATAAATATTCTTTTGTTATGGTTATTGCATTGCTATTTTACTAAAATGACTTTGTTGTAAATTAAATGATTCCACAACAAAAATAAATATATCAAGTCTTATGGGCTATGGGTTAAAGTGTATATTGACTTACAAAGTGCCCAGGACCTGGACTATATAATGAGGAAAGTCTGTAGGTGAAGGAGCTCTCTGGTACATTTTCAAATGTCTTTAGAGAGATATTGATCAACTATAAGCATCCAGAAAAAGGTGATCAGATTGGTAAAAGGCTTCAAGATTATGTTTTGTGACTATATAATGAAAAAACTGAATAAGAGAAAACTGGGGCATGCATAGATAGTAGCTGTCTTCAAATACTTGAAAGGTTGTCATTTGGAAGAGCAATTTGACTTGCTCACTTGTCCCCAGAGGGCAAAACTATGAAGAATGAGTGGAAGTTTTGGGAGATATATTTTGGTTGGATGTAAAGAAAAATTTTCTAACAATTTAAACCATCCAAAATTTTGAATGTTCTACTTTGGGATAAGTTTGCCTTCCAGAAAAGTCTGACTGGACACTTTGGGGGGATTTTCATTCCCATATAGGTTAGATTGGATGGCATCTGTGGTCCTTTCCAACTCTGAGTTTCTGTGGTTCTCTCATTCCAGTTTAGAATTGAGGCAAATTAGGCAGACATGTCTTAATGTAATGGAGATAGAACTACATCCTACTGGTTCCTTAATCTTTCATTAATTTCCACAGTTCACTTTCTAGGAAGAATCTAACACATATTATACATAGAATTATATAATTTTAGGAATAGAACAGAATTTACAGATATTTTAATTAATTTCTCTTTTTGGTGAGAACCAGAGAAATGAGGTGATTTGGGACTAGATTTTCTATTTGCTGAAAAAATGCTAACATTTAAAATTTTTGTTGGTATCTTTTGCTTCCAAGTAATTTTCATTTTCAAATATATTTTGATCTCTCCCCACCTATTTAGCAAACAGTTCCTTGTAACAAAAAACAACAGATGAAAGAGAAGATAGGAAAAAGTTAAAACTGAACTGAATCTAACAATATATGCAACATCTCATGTTCAAAATCTTCTACATCTGTCAAGAAGAGAAAAAATTAGATATTCTTAACTCTTTTTAACTTTTTAAAAATTTCCATAAATTTGATTAGTCATTTAAAATATATTATCTTTTTCATAGTTACAATTTAGTTTATATATATATATATATACATATATATATATATATATATGATCTAATATTGTTAAATTGTATCATTATGGAATATCTGTCTTTTCCTGCAATTATGTGAAACATACTTTTCTTTTTTTTTTTTTTTTTAATAGCCTTTAATTTACAGGATATACATGGGTAACTTTACAGCATTAACAATTGCCAAACCTCTTGTTCCAATTTTTCACCTCTTACCCCCCCCCACCCCCTCCCCTAGATGGCAGGATGACCAGTAGATGTTAAATATATTAAAATATAACTTAGATACACAATAAGTATACATGACCAAAACATTATTTTGCTGTACAAAAAGAATCAGACTCTGAATTATTGTACAATTAGCTTGTGAAGGAAATCAAAAATGCAGGTGTGCATAAATATAGGGATTGGGAATTCAATGTAATGGTTTTTAGTCATCTCCCAGAGTTCTTTTTCTGGGCATAGCTAGTTCAGTTCATTACTGCTCCATTAGAAATGATTTGGTTGATCTCGTTGCTGAGGATGGCCTGATCCATCAGAACTGGTCATCATCTAGTATCGTTGTTGAAGTATATAATGATCTCCTGGTCCTGCTCATTTCACTTAGCATCAGTTCGTGTAAGTCTCTCCAGGCCTTTCTGAAATCATCCTGTTGGTCATTTCTTACAGAACAGTAATATTCCATAATTTTCATATACCACAATTTATTTATCCATTCTCCAACTGATGGACATCCATTCAGTTTCCAGTTTCTAGCCACTACAAAAAGGGCTGCCACAAACAGTGAAACATACTTTTCGAGACAATTTAAAAGCATTTATATTTTCTAGAAATTTAGAATTTTACTTAGTATGTACTCAGTTCAATATTTAATTTATAAAATCCTTACTTCCATAAAAATCTTTCTAAGCAAGTTCTGTTTTCAATGCTGCTTTTTCATTTTTTACTTAAGAAAAAATAAATATTTACTAAAGGCAAATATTTTTAAAATTTTTTAAGGAAAAAAGAGCAAGACAATTTCTCTAAAAACATTACTAAGGCAAGAAACTGAAAACTGACTGGATGCCCATCAATTAGAGAATGATCGAATAAGTTATGGTATATATATGTTATGGAATATTATTGCTCTCTTTGAAATGGATCAGCAGGATTAATTCCAGAGAGTCCTGGAGAGATTTACTTAAACTGATGCTAAGGGAAATGAGCAGAACCAGGAGATCACTGTACACAACGACAAGATTATACAATGATCACTTCTCATGGACATGTCTCTTTTCACCAAGGAGGTGATTCAGATCAGTGATCTTGTGATGAAGAGAGCCATCTATACCCAGAGAGAGGATTGTGGGAATTGAGTATGGATCACAGCATAGTATTTTCATTTTGTTGTTGTTGTTTGCTTGCATTTTATTTTCTTTCTCATTTTTTTCCTTTTTTGATCTGATTTTTCTTGTGCAACAAGATAATTGTATAAATATGCATGCGGATATTGGATTTAACATTTTTTTTTTTACGATGTTTAACATATATTGGATTGTTTGCCATCTAGGAGAGGGAGTGGAGGGAGGAGGGGGGAAAATCAAAACACAAGGTTTTGCAAGGGTTAATGTTGAAAAATTATCCATGCATATGTTTTGAAAATAAAAAGCTTTAACATAAAAAGTAAAAATATTACTAAATATCTGTATAAAACTGAGTGTGAGGAAAAGACATTGATGGTGTAATAAATGGATAAATTCTGCAACTAATATATTCAAACACATTTTCCAGAATTTAATAAAAATACATAAAAAAATGAAAGTATTTTGGAAAATGTCAATTCAAATTATACCATAATCTATTTTCTTCTTATTATTATTTTTAAAAAATTATTAAAGCTTTTAATTTACAAAACTTATGCATGGGTAATATTGACCAATTTTGACCAATGGGTAATATTGACCAATTCAAAACTTTTTGTTCCAAACTTTCCCCTCCTTCCCCCCCTACCTAGCTGGCAGGTAGTCCAATACATGTTAAATATGTTAAAATATATGTTAAATCCAATATATGTATACATATTTACACAGTTATTTTGCTGCATAGGAAAAATCAGGTAAAGAAGGAAGAAAAAAATTGAGAAAGAAAACAAAATGCAAGCAAACAACAACAGAGAGAGTGTCCACACTCAGTTCCCACTGGCCTCTCTATCAGTGTAGATGGCTCTCTTCATCACTGAAGAAGTGGCACTGGTTTGAATCATCTCATTGTTGAAGAGAGCCATGTCCATCAGAATTGATCATTGTATAGTCTTGTTGTTGCCGTGTATAATGATCTACTGGTTCTGCTTATTTCACTTACCATCAGTTCACTAAGTCTCTCCAGGCCTCTCTGAAATTATACTGCTGGTTATTTCTTACAGAACAATAATATTCCATAACATTCATATACCATGATTTATTCATCCATTCTCCAATTGATGGGCATCCACTCAGTTTCCAGTTTCTTGTCATTATATAAAGGGCTGCTACAAACATTTTTGCAATGTTGGGTCCCTTTCCCTCCTTTAAGATCTCTGTGGGATATAATCCCAGTAGAAACACTGCTGAATCAAAGGTATTCACAGTATGATGACTTTTTGAGCATAGTTCCAAACTGCTCTCCACAATGATTGGATCCTTTCACAGTTCCATCAAAAATGTATCAGTGTCCCAGGTTTCCCACATGCCCTCCAACATTGGTCATTATCCTTTTCTGTCTGTAACCTCCTTCCAAGGTTACTGATTGCCAGTCTTGCCTAATCCCAGGCCTTCAGAAATCTCTGGCCACTGCCTCACCAAGCAGTAGTTCTATGTTCAACGAGCTCAAGTTGTGAGCTCAAGTCTTTATTCTACATGATCACATCCTGCACTACTTCTGCACTCCCCTGCCTTCCTGGTCCCCACTACTTATATTGGGTCTATGATGTCTATATTGGCCAATAAGAGAAGGAGATGTCTCCCATTGATAATGCATTCTCATTAGGACTAGAGTTCCCACTCATGAGATGGTCCCTACTAGCTGCAGAAATCACATCCAGGTACCTCAGGCATCAAAGCCTTTTTACTTCCTCATTGCACTATGTGAGGTTCCTCTTTGGATCCTTATAACTCTCTTTTCTTGTTTAGCAGGGACTACTCATTGCATCAAACTAGCTTTGACATTAATAATATCTCGCTTAATTAATGAAATTACAAGATATATGAAAATAGGACAAAGGCAAACAAAAAGTAAAATTGTAAGAGCTAGACCCAACAAGGGCCAAAACTCAAGAAAAAGTAAGATGGTGTTCAACCCACTAATTAAAGGCATTCCTTACAAGTGGAAAACAGAGTGAAGCCTTTCCCCAGCCCATCATATGAATAGCGGGGGGCCGCAGAAGAAGCACACAAGTCCATTGTACAATTTTGTTAGCCTCTAGGCCTTGCACATCAACCAGGACAATCCAATTCTGCTGCGATTCTGGTGCTGTGTTCGCTGTCTTTGGTGTCATGGTCAAGAGGGACATGGCTGTAATCAGCGACTGAAGGGCTGCTGACTTCTGGCCAATCTTTCTGGGCTATCATTGGGGATGACATCATCTGGTCCTTCTCTTCTTGGTTCCCCAGGTCATGGATGTGTCTGGTTGGAATCCACTCCTCTGGTTTTGGGTCTGCATCTGGAATGACAAGAGCATACTTAGGTCCCTAAATCCTGACCCAACCTGAACCCTTCCAGATGCCATCTAAACCCTTCTACAAAAATGTGTTGAGAGAACTCTTGTCCTTCTAGGCCAGTCTGTCAGTTAGCTGCACTTTCTGTGTGTGCCAGAAGCACATTGCTGGTGTAAGGTCCAAAGAATGTGAAAATTGCAGGTAATTATATGTATATATTGCTGCATCTAGTGAGCATGCGTGAGTCCGGTGAAGGATAGTATGAACCTCAATATTCCCTTTTCTTGTTTAGACAGGATCATCTTGAGGGTACAAATAGCCTGTCTAATAATGACTTGGCCAGTGGGATTACATGAGATGCAAGTGGAATGGCAATGCTAAATTCAATGCAGAAGGACCAAAAGGCAGAAGATGTATAAACTGGTCCATTATCTGTCTTAAGTGCACATGGGACTCTCACAATGGAAAAACAATGATAAAGGCAGCTCATCACATGCCTAATTGCTTCTCCAGATTGGAGTGAAGCAATGAGGAATTGAGAATGTGCATCACTGGTTACATGGATTCTCTGCCTCTTAACATGGGTGATGTTATTTGCCAAATTTCACTGGGTCTCTAACCACAAGGATTCTTCCCTGGAGGGGAGCGTAGGAGTGTGGAAAAGAAGGCAAGCTGTACAGGCTTTTATAATGCTCCTAGCTTCCTCTTTTGTTATCCCAAATTGCAGTCATAAAGCTCCAGCAGCCTGTTGATATTTAGAATGAGATTCTTGGGCAGCCTGAAATAAAGGAGTATTGGCCAACATGGTTAAAAGGCTATTAAAAATAGAATACTTACCTGGACGTTTTCTCACTTGCTCCTGAAGTTTCTAAAAGAGCTGATATATATTAGAAGCTACACATTTTATTTGGGTTGTGGTTATTCTTTGTATCACACCTACTAAATGGGCTGAATCAGATGTTATATTTACATCTCCTGGATAATAATTAAAAGCTAGAATAATTGTAATCAATTCACTCTGGTGAGTGGACTGAAAGGAAGTTCTGACTACTTTCTTTATAGTTAAGTCATGAGAATATACAGCACAAATATTATGTTTGGATGCATCTGTAAAAATAGTCCCGCAAGAGGAACCTTAGAAACCTTTTCTTCAAAAATCCATTGCCAATCATGCAATAGCAGGGTTATCTTCTAAGGAGACCCATGGGTAGAGTCTGGAGTTTTGGCCAATAAAATTTGCCACTCTGAGATGGTTTCACAGCATAAATTAATTTGTACATTGATATAAAGGGTATTCATCTTATAAAGTCTCTTAATGGCCTTTAATAAGATTCTAAGCATAAGCACTGGGTAAGGCTTTGGTCTGATTGTGCTTGGAGGGTCACCCATTTGATTACACTATCTCCTTGATGAAGGACTGCTGTGGGTGCCTCTTTTGTAGCAAAAACTGATATTTCCAAGAGTTTTTGAGTGACTCAACCATATTTGATAAAAACAGTTCAATCTCTCTTAAAGTCTCTTGAGCTTCTTTTGTAAGCTGGCGTGGTGAGTCTAAAGCACTGTCTCTCCTTAAAGTGTCATACAGTGGTTGCATTTAATAGGTATTTAAACCTTACACTGGATGCATCCATTGGCTGACTTCTATCAGTTTCTGAAAGTCATTTAAGATGTTCAACTTCTCTTCTTAAGGAAAGTTTTTGTACTGTAAGCACCTTAGGATATACTTCATATCCTAAATATTGAAAAGGAGTGTGTCTTTGAATTTTTCTGGGGCTATATACAATTGATAGTTCCTTAATGTTTCTATGGTCTTTTATAGACATCCTTCTAACATTTGCTCCTTAGGTGCACACTCCAACATAGTCATGTAATGTAACAATATAACTTTTGAAAATGCTTTTCTTACTGGAGTAAGAGCAGCAGCAACATATTTTTGACACATTCCCTGTGGCAAAACTGTCCATTCATATCTTTTATAAGGCTCAGCTAAATTAACACTGGGCACTGAAAAGTCAATTTTTTAATCTTCCTTATCTAGAGGGGTAGAATAGAAACAATCCTTAATCCAAAGAGGCCATTCCCTAGGCAATTGAGTAGGAGATGGAAGCCCAGGCTGAAAAGCTCCCATTGGCTGCATTTGTTCATTTATTTTCTCAAATGAGTCAACACCCTCCATTTTCCAGATTTTTATGGCAAATACAGGGGAATTCCAAGGATTTAGAGAAGGTTGTAAATGTCCTTGGTCAAGTTGTTCCTGTACTATATCTAATAAAGCCTGAATTTTTCACTTTGTAAGATGTCTCTTCCCCACAGATGGGAATTTTTTTCAACTACAAATAGAGTAAAAATCCCGTTTCATCGTCAAATATCCATCTCAAAGGGATAGCACTAATTTCAGCTGATATTGATCCTCTTATGCCAAACATATAGGTGTCTGCCTTAATCTTTGGCTAATGATTGGACCAATTGCCACCCCTAATGATTGTATGATCTGCACTCATGTCTACTAACCCTTTCAATGATATGCCATTTACATAGATAGTGAGCATAGGATGGTTAGCTATAACAGCTGCAATCTAGAATATTCCTGGATTCTGTTGTTGGGAGTCAAAATCTGGATAAATATCACCAAATTACATTTCAGGAGTGTTTATCAGGAAGCCTGATGCTACTATTTCTCCTGGGTGATAGATCACACAGTGTCTACCTATATCAGTGATTAAGACATTAGCTGTACATTTCCCCATTTCCCAAATCAGTGTATGGATAAACACTGTTTTGTAAGCCCTCTCAGAAGGTGAAATGGTCAAGCTGATTGTGTGTGGAGGCAAGGGATCCATAGGCCAGACAGGGTCAGATTTCACCTATCCAGGGGATATCTTAGTAGTCTTGGTGGCATACAGCTCTATTCTCCCCAATTGTAATCCCCTTCCCCCACCAGGTTGCTTCTCAGCTAACTGATCAGGTTGAAGCATTGAACTTTTAAAGACTCTCTGAGCATAACTGCAGCTGCCATCAAGCCCCAAGTGTTTTTTGTTTCTGGCCCTGGAACCCAGCCCCACCTCTTGTAATGAGGACATAGTGAATGGGCAAAACTGCTTCATGGGTGGTGCTGATTGTGTCATTGCCCTTCCCACTTCTCCTCCTTTTCCTCCTCTTCCTGCCATCCACAAAGACAGAGTTGAGGGAGGAGGATCAGGAAATGGGGAGTACCCTAAGGGCACATGCTCAGCTGTAGGTAGAATTGAAACTGAACCTGAGCTTTGAATACGAAAAATACCACACCCCTTCTTTTCAGCAAGGTACTTGATATACTTAATTCCTTTTCTACCCAACTCACCATGGTGCATAACATACTTAACTCTTTTCTCATCCAACTGGCTAAGCCCTGAAGATCTCCTAGAGCAGTAACAGGCAAAATAAATCAGTAATACGCTAAAAAAAACAAAAAAAAAAAAAAAAAAAAGAGTTCTTTAGCTCTGTCCCAGGTGCTGTACTCTCTGGGGCTTTGGGCCCCAACTTTCTGCTTCTTTTTCTCCTCATACTTCCTTGTCTGGCTACCCAAGTTAAAATCTCTCCTAGTTTTAAAACGTGGGATTCCTTTGATCCAGCAGTGTTACTACTGGGCTTATATCCCAAAGAGATTTTAAAGAAGGGAAAGGGACTTGTATGTGCAACAATGTTTATGGCAGCCCTCTTTGTAGTGGCCAGAAACTGGAAACTAAGTGAATGCCCACAATTGGAGAATGGTGAATAAATTGTGGTATATGAATTTATGGAATATTATTGTTCTTAAGAAATGACCACGGATGATTTCAGAAATGGAGAGATTTAATGAACGATGTGGGGGAAATGAGCCAGGACCAGAAGCAGAAGATCATTTAATACTTCAACAATAATATTATTGATGATAATTTTGATGGACCTCCATCCTCAGCAATGAGATAACCAAATCAGTTCCAATGAGCAGTAATGAACTGAAACCAGCTACACCAGTGAAAGAACTCTGGAAATGACTATAAACCACTACATAGAATTCCCAATCCCTCTATTTTTGTCCACCTGCATTTTTGATTTCCTTCACAGGCTAATTGTACACTATTTCAAAGTCCAATTCTTTTTGTACAGCAAAATAACTGTTTGGACTGTAAATATTTTATTTCTTATACTTTAACATATTTAACATGTATGGGTCAACCTGCCATATGGGGGAAGGGGTAAGGGAAGGAGGGGAAAAGTTGGTACAAAAGGTTTTGCAATTGTCATTGCTGAAAAATTACCCATGCATATATCTTGTAAATAAAAAGCTATTAAAAAACAAAACAAAATTTGTGGGATTCCTTAAAGCCAATTTTACCTTTTGTATTCAGTTAGTTGTTCTCCCACTAACTTCCACCTATGGCTCTAATCTTGCTTCCTTTTATTCTAACAGCTTTAAAGTAACTTTTCTTTTCTTTTCTAACTCAACCTATAACTCTTGCACTTCTTGTTTGAATTGTTGTAAAGTAATCTTTTGTTTCTTCTCTGACTCAGCCTGTAGGCAAGATTCTTGCACCTTTTGTTGTTTAATCAACTTAATCACATCCTCCTAGTTTTTTCCTTGCTAAGCTGTACTTAATGGGTGTGGAAGTAAAAGGAGCCCAGGAGCAAGCCCCCTACTCATCAGAAGTGTTCTCTGATAGAGAATCACCCATCTGGCTCTCTAACATATACTTGAGCTGCATGCATGGCTGTGTCATCGGATATAATCATAGGTAAACTTAGACCCAGATCCATTATGCTTCCCTGCCTTCTTGCCTCTCAAGGAGGCTGTTGAAACTTCCCTTGTGGGGCCTGGCAATCCTGAAAGCGCTGCCCCTACATTGGGCTGCCACTTGTAACCTCCCTCTGAGGTTACTGATTGCAAGTCTTGCTTAATCCCAGGCCTTTGGAAATCTCCGGCCACTGCCTAGCCAAGCAGTAGTTCTACGTTCAGCAGAGTGCCTGGACACAGTGGCTTGCAAGCTCAAGTCTTTATTCTACTTGATCACATCTTGCACTACTTCTGCACTCCTCTGCCTTCCTGGTCCCCACTACTTATATTGAGTCTATGAGGTCACACACACACATACACACACACACACACACACACACACAGAAGGAGACATCTTCCATTGATGATGTGTTCTCAATGCAACTAGAGTTCCTGTTCACAAGGCAGTCCCTACTAGCTGCAGAGATCACATCTGGGTGCCTCAGGCATCAAAGCCTTTTTACTTCCTCATTGCACTATGTGAAGTTCCTCTCTGGACCCTTATACCTGTCATCTTAGCCAATCTGACAGATGTGTAGTGGTATCTCAGAGTTGTCTTAATTTGCATTTTTCTGATCAATAGTGATTAAGAGTACCTTTTCATATGATTACAAATAGTTTCAATTTCTTCATCTGAAAATTGTCTGTTCATTTCCTTTGACCATTTATCCATTGGAGAATGGCTTGAACTATTATAAATTTGAATCAATTCTCTACATATTTTAGAATTGAGGCCTTTATCAGAGCCTTTGAATGTAAAAATGTTTTTCCAGTTTATTGCTTCCCTTATAATCTTGTCTGCATTATTTTTGTTTGTATAAAACCTTTTTAACTTAATATAATCAAAATTATCTATTTTGTGATCAATAATGATCTCTAGTTCTTTTTTGGTCACAGATTTCTTCCTTCATAGGTCTGAGAGGTAAACTATCCTATGTTCTTTTAATTTATTTATAATACTATTTTTATGTCTAGATCAAGAACCCATTGGTCAGTGCCTAATTTCTGCCATACTAGTTTCCAATTTTCTCAGCAGTTTTTGTCAAGTAGTGAATTCTTATCCCCAAAGCTGAGATCTTTGGGTTTGTCAAAGACTAGATTGCTATAGTCATTAACTATTTTGTTCTGTGAACTTAACCTATTCCACTGATCAACTACTCTGTTGCTTTATAATATAGTTTTAGATCTGCTACAGGTAGGCCACCTTCATTTGCTTTTCTTTTCATTAATTCCCTTAAACTTATTGACCTTTTGTTCTTCCAGATGAATTTTGTTATTTTTTCTAGGTTAGTAAAATAGTTTCTTGGGAGTTTGATTGGTATAGCACTAAATAAATAGATTAATTTAGGTAATATTGTCATTTTTATCATATTCGCTTGATCTATTCAAGAGCACTTGATATTTTTCAAATTGCTTAGATCTGACTTTATTTGCATGGAAAGTGTTTTGTAATTTTGCTTATATAGTTTCTGACTTTCCCATGGCCAATAGATTCCCACACATTTTATACTATCGACAGTTATTTTAAATGGAATTTCTCTTTGTATCTCTTGCTGTTGGATTTTATAGTGATGTATAAAAATGCTGATGATTTATGTGGATTTATTTTGTATCCTACAACTTTGCTAAAGTTGTGGATTACTTCTAATAGTTTTTTAGTTGATTCTCTAGGTTTATCTATGTATACTATCATATCATCTGCAAAGAGTGATAATTTAATTTCCTCATTACCCTTATTCCTTAAAACTCTTTTTCTTCTCTTATTGCCAATACCATAATCTATTTTCAAAGAAAATATTTTTATACATTTCCCACACCTCAAATATAATAATTGTTTTGAATTGTTTTGGACAGCTCCATCTTAGCAGAGTCAAACTTATTCATTAACTTTACATTTCAGTGTTATTCTCAGCAACATGGTTTTGAGATCATCATATGGGTTGTCTTTCTTGTCAGTGAGCCAGTGGTCCCACAAAGTGCTATTTCTTATTCTGATTTAATTTCATCATTACCCATGTGTTAATTCCCAACCATATTTGGCTCTTTTGGATACATTGGTAAGATCTTGTTAGCTGCACTCCCCATTGTGATGTGGGTGTCTCATGATAAAGATGATGTTCATCATTTCCTTCAGGTTTTTTCTTGACAAATACTTTGAAAGACAGAGAGTAGATAAGAATCAAGGAAGGAACAATATGCAAAATAGGCATACGATAGTTTCTGTGGCTGTCAATCTTGCTGAAGCACTGGACTATATCCCTAAAGAGACAGAGCCACCCTTCCCTTCTTCCTAAAGATGAATGATTGTTCTGTAACAATTACTCACCTTTGGTGCAAGTAGGCACAGGCTGGGCTAAGAGCCAAAGGCAGACAATCTTTCTCTACTCCAGCAGAAACTGATGAGATTTAAGAAAAACAAACTTCCAGAGCAGCTGGAGAATGGAAGGTTTTAAGGAATGTGAAGACCCTACCTTTACTTTTGATTTGTATTTGAAATATACTGGTCCAGAACACATCAAAGCTGAAAACAAGGAGTTCTTCACAAACAAGAATTCTTTTTATTTCATAACCTGTACATCTGACTTGGAATAATATAAAATGATATCTTTCATCAAAGTGACTTAATGCAATCCAAAATTCCTTGAATCTCTCTCATTTTCTTTCTCTTATAAGCAGAGAACTCCCACTTATCTAGTGTCTGAATAACCAAATATAATTTAATTAATTAAAATAATTAAAAAAACTTTAGTAGTACTTTTATTTTAAAAAGACAGATGCAATAATTCAAGCAATAATCATACCTGATAATTTTGTATGTTTACAAAGTATATTATTATTCCAATTTTTCAAGTGAGGAAATTGAGGCTCAAGATAACATAATTAGTACATAATTGGAGCTAGGACCAAACAACCTATTATCAAGAATTTATCAAGGGCCTGTTATATGGGAAATATAGTGCTAAGTGTTGGGTATGCAAGCACAAAAATCAAATAGTTCCTTCCCTGAAAGCAACTTCCATTATATCAAGGAAAACAATATGTGCACATATAGTATACAAGGTAATTTTGTATTCAAAATAGTTACAAGGTAATTTTGATGGGGAGTCACTAGCAGCTGGAGTAATCATGTTCTTATCAAGTGGTACTTGAGCTAAGACTGAAGGAAGTTAGGAATTCTAAAAGGCAGAGGGTGGAAGGGAATAAATTCTAGGCATGGTGGACAACCCATTCAAAGATATGGAAATGGGAAAAGATATGGAGATGGTCTTCCTTGATTCTAAGAGCCACAATCTTTCCACTATTGTCAATAACTTGGAGGCTGAATTCAGAAAAGTATCTTAATATTGACATCATATGATTCATATCAGTGATTTCAGTTTGATTCAGGACCCCCAGAATTCCTAAGATCCTTTTAAGGAGTCTGCAAGATGAATATAAAACTAAGATGTTTTAATTTCTAAAATGGAAAGAATTGATAGATATCATCCACATGATTAAAGCTCTTTTTTTATCCAGAATAGTTTTTAAGAGTATAATGGAACCTGAAAATAAAACCATATCACCCAAACTGAATCACAGAATAATAGAAAAGACCCTTAAATACATCTTGTCCAACTCCTACATAAATAAGAATCATTCTATAAGAGAGTGTCAAAAAACAAGCAGGCTGGCCCCATTAGGGCTAGCAACACCTCCAAATGTGTCTAATCAGATTAAAATGCAATTGAGAAATATTTATAACAAAAGAGATAAAAATACAACAGAGTATAGAAGATGTTTATATGTAGTTTTTCTAAGTCAATATACAGTCCAAAGGATACATGGTTTTCATGGCCTCCATTTTTATTTGTTTGATTCCACAGTTGAAAAGTGGCCATCTAGTTTTTACTCTAAGACTAGCAGATTCCATTCTTCCTTCTTTCCCAATGCCGCAGCCTATCTCAGTTCTTGAAACTCTCAGATTTTTGTCCAATCAGAGGATGATTGCATCCCTTGAATTATTTCTAGCATCTATCAGGCTCCAGATGATCTGGGAGCATAGTAATTCCAGGTTTAGCTCCACAGCTGCTCCTCCTCATCCTTCTTTGTATAATTTAAAACAGATCCCACCCTTGTAGTTCTTATAGATATGCTGCATTGAAGCACTAACTCTAGTGCTGCTATTCCCAGAATCCATGAGGCTCTAGAAAATTTAGGTCCATGAAAATACCAAACTGAGCCCAACAAATACTTCCTCTTGTTTTTTTGATATTATTAGACTTATTAGTCTTCTGTTTACACAGAGGGAAGGAAGGTATCTATCTGTCTTTATGTAAACAGGAAATACAGAATATCTCAAAAGTCTTAATTCAATTTTAAGCTTTAATATACTTTTGGGACATCCTGTATAATGTGGTTCTTTAAAAAATTGAATTCTAAGAATATTACAAAAAAGATATTCTTCCTGAACACCTTATAAATATCTAATCTCAAACATCTGGTATCCCCAGTGTTCTTATACATCTTATATATATTCTATATAAATTCTACAAGATTGTACAAATCAGAATTCCTCTTCAGAACAACCCTGAGCTACTATAAATTCTGAAGCATATCTTGAATCATTAAAGAAAAGATAAAAATCTGTTCAACCTAGGTCTAAATTTAAATATATCTAATTGTTAAATTCTAGGAAAATGGGTAATGTGTATTATATAGCAAGTTTCATTTAATTTGAATATTAAGTTAATTAAACTACCCCATCCACTAACCATTCAGAATCCTCGAATGTACTATATATATTTAATATACATCTACATATTGTACATTTTGTTTACTATTTATTTGTCAAAAGTTGCCTTTTATCTTTTTGGTAGAAAATAAATGTTCTAAGAAAAGGGAAATTAAGAATTATAAGTCTGATTTATTTTAACACATGGAGAAATCTATTTTCTGCCTGAGAGATGTACCTGGAACAAAGAATGAACAGTTATTACTTCTAACAAGTACAAAAATACTCTGCCCTCTCCCCCCCCCCCTCCAATTTGGAAGCTCCAAAATCTTTTCTGAATGAGATACATTTTGGCATAAGATATTTGTGATGGTCTTGTTGCTCTGAATTCATCAACTATAAATATACTGCTCAAACTACAGACCAATGACAATTAGTTAGTCTCTGAAAATGGGAGATAATTTTCATGTAATTGACATACTTAAACAGCAAGAGTTATAACAGGTCTCAAGTTCCTGAAAATGCCAGTTGTCTTGCCCTCAGAATTTACCAACAACATTTAATGTTAAAAAAAAAGTTGACTGGAGGAATATTTTTATTAAATTCATGTGAAGTATGTCCACATATATTCTCTATATATTTTACAGTCATCCTTTTCTTTCTGTGTACATATATGCACATGTATGCATGTTACATATGTCCTTGTGAGGAAATGCTACTTCTAAGAATGCTAATCTGTCTTGAACATAATGCCATTTATTTACATTAGCTAAACCATCTCATGGTATTTAAAAGTGACATATTCGCTGTAGAAATGAAGAAGATAGGCAATAAAATGTAGCTGTAAACAAGCCTTCAAGGTCTTATTTTTCACAGATAAATACACAATAAGTTCAAAGTAGGACTGGATGGCTAAAGCAATACTCCACTAATCTGTATTCGGGTCTCTAGTGTATTATCTGTAATTTACAACCAATTTAAATGGCATTAACAGGCTTCCCCTTATGGGAATTTAAATTTGCATCCTACCATTGAATTAAACACTGATTGCATATTTTCTATATGGGACATAATGCTCTTTGATACTTGTTTTGAATAATAAAGCATCTATTCAAGCTCATGGTGCAATGTGCTTCTTTGTCCTCCTTGTAATTGAAGGAAAATGTGAGTTAAAGGAATTTTTCTCTTAGCCAAAGGTTTGTTGATTGCTGTCTATTTCCATCTATTCAAAATTAACAAAACAGCAATCTCTGCCTACACTGGAAATGCATTTATTCACAAGGCTCTTGTCAGATAATATTGGGAATGAATGATCAAAGGTCAAGTTATTGCCTGATTTGATTTTTTTTCCCTAAAGATTGAATTGAACAACTGAAAACAACCTCTGAGAGAATGATATCATGAAGATGCAGCCATTATCATCAAGGACTGAGCCAAGAGAACCAGAAGAGAAGAGGAACAGAAAACTTTTTGGAGCAGGAAAGTTAAATAACATTGCTTTCCTCTGAGGAAGGAAAAATAAAGGATCACAAATCCTAGCACATTAGAACTGGGAAGGATCTTAGAACTCATCTAGTCCAACCTTATTTACACAAAAAGGCCCAAGATATGAAGAGATTGCGGCCAAGATCATCTAACCAGTAAGTAGCAGGACTAAGATTATCAATCAATCAATGAGGTTTTGTGCTTAATGCTGGTGATAGAAAAAGAAGGGAAAGATTCAAGGAGATTACATTCTAATGGGGGAGACCACACTAACAAATTTATACAAAGATAATAGGAAATAACAGAGAGAAAGCACTGGAATTAAGAGATTAGGGAAGGCTCTTGGTAGAAGGTGCGATTTTGATTGTGACTTAAAGAAAACTTCTTAATACCCATTTTGATGTTTCCCCACACTATTCTGTGCTGCCTCCAAACTAGACAAGTAACACTGTTTAGTGAACAATAAATTCTGTTTAGTGAACAATAAATTACTCCTTTGAATGAATGAATTCTACTAATTCCAAGTTAGAGGAAGTTGGACAGGAGCTGGACAGAAATTTGCTTTGTTCATAGAAATCCTTTGTTCACAGAGAGGGCAAAAGTAAACAACATGAGAGGTCAAATGTTTTAAAGCATTTTGTAGGATTTTGATGGGTGGGGGGAGAAGAAATAATACAGGTAATTTGGACTAAATTCTAACTTTTCATTTTACAACTGGAGAGACTGAGGACCACAGAAGTCAAATAACTTGCATAGTTAACTATCACAGAAGCAAAGTTAGTGCCCAAATTTCCTTAGCCCTACTTTGGTGCTCTTCCCAATACAACACAGACTTTTTCTTTAATTACTCTACATTTAGTGAGATTTTCCTGTTTTCTTAATATAGCAGGGGTTGAATTGAATTATACTTTCATGGAGCCTGTGTAGTCCTGAGTTTAGTTCTTAGCTATTTCTAGGGACACTTTTGTTCAGCACTAAAGAACTCTCTTGATTCTTACGAAAGCAGCACATCAAAGACTATTAGCCACTGTCCCAGGGCAAGTAGTCCACTCATTAGATTTTAAAAGGAGTGATTTCATTCCCTGGTACTTTTTCTTTTCTCATTTGGGGTGGGTGTGGGGACTTCTTGAAAAGTATCTCTTGTACTTTGGGGGTGGAGAGGGAAGGGAAGAAGAGAGAAAAAGAGAGAACAAGAGAGACAGACAACCCTTTCCTTTCTCACCCCTCTTAACTCTTCTTTGAAGCTGCTTATACATGATAGTGGGCACATGTGCTGCCTAATTTCAGAACTCTGACTGTGTCTTGTTTTTTCCCCATGAATATAGGTGATTGAATAGTATTCTTGAGATGGATATTTCCAGACTTAGAGGCAGCCTTGTGAATTCAAGACTTTGGCAACTCTTGGGTCCCTTTGTGGGAGCTGACTGGAAGTAGGAGTTTTCTATAAGACTTGAACCTTGAGGGATTTGTTTAAATTGTGACGAATATCAATGGAAGTCATTGGTGGCTTAGCAGACTCATAAAATGTTTCATGTTTTAATTTTTAAGGAGAACATAATAGTTGTCTTGACTTACCATTTAATGTTTAAAGTTTATGTCAATGATTGATTATGAGTGATTGTGTTTTAAGCATTTTTTTTTTTGTGCTAAGGAAATAAATAGCCATTCTATACCTAATCTATATTGTATATTGAGGACCTTTCTCCTCACTTCTCTGAAAATACTAGACATGAGCCAAATCTTTTTCTGCTGGGTTCTGCTTGGGGTCTAAAGATCCGGACAAAGAGAAAGAACTTGACACTTCTTTTTACTTTGTAGGTTTCCCTAGAACTAAATCTGGTTGCTCATGAGCCTAAAACTGAGGGCCTCTTTAGGAGAATACCCTGAATCCCCTGGGATCAGCATGCTCATATACAAAAGAAGAAAAACAAAACTTTTGAGGGAATTTTCTCTCTCCACAATCTCATCAGCAACCTTTTCACCCAACCAGAAACCATGCTCTGAATTTTTAAATCTTTCATCTCTTAAATTTCAGCCTTGGAGTCCCATTATCTTGTTTTTTTTTACTTTTATTCAAGATTTTGTTTTCCTCAAGTTACATTTAAAAATATTTTTTAACATTCATTTTTAAAACTTTGAGTTCCAGATTCTCTGCCTTCCTCCCTCCCCATCCCCCCTTATTAAGAATGCAAAGCAATTCAATATAAGTTTGATGATGATGAGTGAATGACATCGCTTCTGCTCAAAGACGCAGGTTCAGAAGTGAAAGAATTTGCTAACCCCAAAGGCTGTGGCAAAAAGAGGAGGTTTTATTTTATACTAAGAGGTTTTCCTCTTAGCGGGACTATTTCTTTTCTTTTTTTTTTATTATAGTTTTTTATTTACAAGTCATATGCATGGGTAATTTTTCAGCATTGACCCTTGCAAAAACCTTCTGTTCCAATTTTTCCCCTCCTTCCCTCCACCCCCACCCCTAGATGGCAGGTAGACCAATACAAGTTAAATATGTTAAAGTACATGTTAAATGCAATATATGTATACATATATATACAGTAATTGTTATGCCACAGTTCTCTTTTATTGTCCTGACTCAGTTTCCCTAATTGTCCTGCCTTGGTTTCCCTAATTGTTCTGCCTCAGTTTATAATTGTTTTGCTCAATGCTGCAAAACCATTTCTCCCTCTTAATCAGAATATTTGATAAGGATAAGACATCTTATATTTTAGAATATCAGAATGCCTCTCCCCATCCCAAGCTATTAGAATATCAGATACTGTCTTATCAAGATGCCTCTCCCCATCTCTGGTGCCTCACCCCACTCTGTCAGAGACCCTATTCTCAGCACCCTGACTTTGCCCCTGCCTCGTTCTACCCCCTGAGTCTGAGCCACATGTATATATATCATTGAGAACTCACATTGTTTGCTGGATTCTTGGAGACAATAGTCTCATTCAGCCTTGGGACCAAACCATGGATCCATTTGGTCCTAGTAAATCCCTCCTTTTTAAATAAATTATTAAATACTCTCTAATCTCTATATTGCCTCAGTTTCTCTGGCATTACATTATCTTGCTGCACAAGGAAAATCAGATTTAGAAATAAAGTAAAAATAACCTGAGAAGGAAAACAAAAATGCAAGTGGACAAAAACAGAAGGAATAGAAATGCTATGTTGTGGTCCACACTCATTTCCCATAGTTCTTTCACTGGGTGTAGCTGGTTCTCTTCATTAATGAACAATGGAACTGATTTGGTTCATCTCTTTGCTAAGAGAGCCACGTCCATCAGATATGATCATCATATAGTATTGTTGTTGAAGTGTATAATGATCTGGTCCTTCTCAGGATTAGTTCATGTAGGTCTCTCCAGGCTTTCTGGTCTCTAGACCATCCTGCTGGTTATTTCTTACAGAACAATAATATTCCATAATATCCATATACCACAATTTATTCAGCCATTCTCCAATTGATGGGCATTCACTCAGTTTCCAGTTTCTAGTCACTACAAACAGGGCTGCCACATACGGGTCCCTTTCCCTTATTTAAGATCTCTTTGGGATATAAGCCCAGTAATAACACTGCTGGATCAAAGGGTATGCACAGTTTGGTAACTTTTTCAGCATAGTTCCAAATTGCTCTCCAGAATGGTTGGATGCATTCACAATTCCACCAACAATGTATCAGTGTGCAGGTCTATTTCTTTTCTTTTTTCTTTTTTTTAATAATAGCCTTTTATTTACAGGTTATATGTATGGGTAACTTTACAGCATTAACAAATGCCAAACCTCTTGTTCCAATTTTTCACCTCTTACCTCCCACCCCTTCCCCCAGATGGCAGGATGACCAGTGGATGTTAAATATATTAAAATATAAATTAGATACACAATAAGTATACATGACCAAACCGTTATTTTGCTGTACAAAAAGAATCAGACTCTGAAATATTGTACAATTAGCTTATGAAGGAAATCAAAAATGCAGGTGGGCATAAATATAGGGATTGGGAATTCAATGTAATGGTTTTTAGTCATCTCCCAGAGTTCTTTCTCTGGGCGTAGCTGGTTCAGTTCATTACTGCTCCATTGGAAATGATTTGGTTGATCTCCTTGCTGAGGATGGCCAGGTCCACCAGAACTGGTCATCATATAGTATTGTTGTTGAAGTATATAATGATCTCCTGGCCCTGCTTGTTTCACTCAGCATCAGTTCGTGTAAGTCTCTCCAGGCCTTTCTGAAATCATCCTGTTGCTCATTTCTTACAGAACAAGAATATTCCATGATATTCATATACCACAATTTATTCAGCCATTCTCCAACTGATGGACATCCACTCAGTTTCCAGTTTCTGGCCACTACAAAGAGGGCTGCCACAAACATTCGTGCACATACAGGTCCCTTTCCCTTCTTTATAATCTCTTTGGGATATAATCCCAGTAGTAACACTGCTGGATCAAAGGGTATGCACAGTTTGATAACTTTTTGAGCATAGTTCAAAACTACTCTCCAGAATGGTTGGATTCATTCACAACTCCACCAACAATGCATCAATGTCCCAGTTTTCCCGCGTCCCCTCCAACAATCATCGTTATTTTTTCCTGTCATCTTAGCCAATCTGACAGATGTGTAGTGGTATCTTAGAGTTGTCTTAATTTGCATTTCTCTGATTAATAATGACTTGGAGCATCTTTTCATATGACTAGAAATAGTTTCAATTTCTTCATCTGAGAATTGTCTGTTCATATCCTTTGACCATTTTTCAATTGGAGAATGGCTTGATTTTTTATAAATTAGAGTTAATTCTCTATATATTTTGGAAATGAGGCCTTTATCAGAACCTTTGACTGTAAAAATATTTTCCCAGTTTATTGCTTCCCTTCTAATCTTGTCTGCATTAGTTTTGTTTGTACAAAAACTTTTCAGTTTGGTATAGTCGAAATTTTTTATTTTGTGATCAGTAATGATCTCTAGTTCTTCTTTGGTCATAAATTCCTTCCCCTTCCACAGGTCTGAGAGGAAACTATCCTGTGTTCCTCTAATTTATTATCTATTTCTTAATAAAGAAATATTTTGCAAAGAATGACTAGCAAAGACCCATTTTTAGAGCAAATCTGGGGCAGTTTGAATTGATAATCAGACTAGGATTTCTCAATTGAATGAAAATTTAGAATTTCCTGAATGAGGATGTGACTTCCCAAAAGATCAATGGGAGTTGATTTCCCCTTGAATAATGTTGCTTATCTCAAAGGGGACATGGTTTCAGTGATTATTTTACACAGTTTTTCAGTGATTATTTCATACAATTTTTACAGAGTTCATTTGTGTCAGATTATACATGTGTAGTCATGAAAAACATTTTCATAATAGTCATGTGATGAAAGAAAACACTGACCAAAAAAAAAAAAAAAAAAAAAAAGGAGATTCTGCATGACACCAATTATTTTTCACAACTGCCTATGGTGGTGGCTCACTGTTGGCTTTCCCATAGGTCTGATGTGTTCCCACTACCCATAGAACTAATTATTGCTTGCTTACAACTCTCCCTCCATCAAATGTCCATTTAATACAATAACTGTTTATTGAGTACTTACAAACTGTTAAGTCACAGTGCTAGATACTTACTGGAATGATTATTGCTATACTAACCTCTCATTTTTCTAGGACTCTCTTGGTAAATTTCCACTTTACATCTGCTGTTCTGCCTGATTTCAACTCTCTGGAACAAGATATTCATTCTAGGATAAGCTCATTACTTTTTATCTCAATATGCCATTTATTCAAGCCTTGACTGATATCATTTTGATTAGTCTCTTCTCTCCTCTGACTCGAGGCCTAAAGGGAAGAATACCAAATACCAAATAATTCACAATAGTTTCCTTTAGAGAGAGCAGAAACCTGATTCAGAGCTTACTTTACTTTGCATTTATTACTCTGACTAATTTCTAATCTATGAAACAAGATTTCTTCCGATTTCTACCCATTTCTCAGGTAACCTTCCTCTTTTTGTGTCTTGTCCTCTCCCTTCAAATTTTAAGGGACTTGAGGCTATGCCATCTTTCTTTTTATTCATTGTATCCCCAGCATTTAGCACAGCACCTAGTATATAACAGGCACTTAAGAAATATTTATTGAATTGGGTTAGATTGGATTGGATTGGATTGGGTAGAGCTCTAGCTGACATGTCCTTTGGGAATTTTTAATACTTGATTAAAGAAATATCAGGTTTCATCTTTGTGTTTTTTTCAAATAAAAACAAAAAGAAATATTATAAAAAACAAAACACCCCCCCCATAAAAACCATTGTAGCATTTTTGTATATAAAGGATAATTTATTATGTTCATGAAAGGAATATAGCATGGAGATTTTTGTAATAAACATGTGGTTATATCTTTTTTTTTATCATGTCAAATATCTCTTTTTGAAAACTAAAGCCGAAACTGGTGAGTCTCTCATAATTTCAAGCTGCCTTCAGAAATACTCCATTTAATAGAAACTTGGGAAAATATTACCCTTGCTTCTTCTTGCTGGCCAGCTTACAGGATAACATTACAACTCCTAGAGGGCTGATTGTTGATGAAAATCTGACAAGTAAGTTTTGAGGAGAGGTGGAGAGAGGAGGGGAATGGGGCCCACAACCTCCTTTCCTTGTCATATAATGAAGTCTTGGCCCCACATGAAGATAGTAAGCGCACAGTAAGGTGATAGAAATGTCCAGATTCTCTTGCCAGGCAATTTCAAGTTTCCTGCCATTAGTTGGTATTCCAAGCTTAGTCAAAACCCAAGAGTCTATCTGGCTTCTCAGGATGAGCTGCTGGGTTTAATGAGACACTCTCCACCCCTTTAATGAGGAGTTGAGATGATTTCCCAGTCACTCACACAGCATGCCTCAGCCCATCACCCTGGTCTCACAAAGATCTTTTGGTCAGGGCAGGAAAGAAATATGGCAGATTTGAACGGGCTGGTTCCCTGTCACAAGGAAACAGAGCTATCATTTTGTGTGAGCTTAGTGTGGCTGAGATTTGATAAAAATAAATTTATCTATGTCTGCATGTGTGGAGATTTACAACTGTGTCATGGCAGCAAGTTTATTTATGATTTATGCAGGGTCTTTTTTTTTTTTTTTTTTACCCTTTTTACATCTGATTCTGAGAAGATGAGATGAAGTTATTAAATATCCAATATCCTCATGATTCTCAATGGCAGTTGCTGCTTCCTCAATTTAACGCTTGTTCTCTATGCTGATGAACTAGGCCATGATCAATTCTGACCAAGATGAATAAATAGTATTTCAGTCTTTCCCAGAAGATATATCTACATATCTATTTCTACTTATCTCTACTATCTGTCTATCTTTATCATCTATCTATCTTTTTGTCTTCTGACTCCATAAGCCAGTAATTTTTCTTAGGGACCCATCTCTTGTAAAAATTTTTAAAAAAGATAAAAAAGGAGTAGAAAAAAGTAAATCAACAAAATTGACCAATATATCTATCAGATATTGATAGCAACATCATATATTGGCATCAATATCATCTAAATCTGATTACATATTCAACCCCTAGAGAGTAATGTTCTATATGGTACCCCAGTTCTATATAGAAGATAAAAAGATGTATTTTTTTTTCATTTCTTCTCCAAGATCAATCTTGGTCAATACACAATATTAAACTTCAGTTTTTTGTGTTTGATATTGCATTGTTATAGTAGTACAGTTGATATACTGGGGGGCAGGAAAACTTATCTTTCTGAGTTCTAGTATGGCCTCAAATCCTTATTAGCTTTGTGACCCTGGGCAAGTCACTTAACTCTATTTGCCTCAGTTTTTTCATCTATTTGCCTCAGTTTTTTTCATCTGTAAAATGAGCCAGAGAAGGAAATGACAAACTATTAGTATCTTTGCCAAGAAAACTCCAAATGGGATCACAAACAATTGGACATAAGTAAATAATCCGTTTATATACTATATTCCTGGTTCTTCTTACTTTACTCTATATCAGTTCATAAATATCTTCTTATTCGTCTCTGAATTCTTTATATTGATATTTTTGAAATCGCAGTAATATAAAGAAGTATTTTTTAGAGTAGTAGGTTGAAAAATAATTTTCCTTCAACTGTTTTTATTAATTTATTTGTAGTTTTATTCTGATCAATACCTATCTCTGGTGTCTGGAGGAATCTCTAGAAGCCACAGCAAAAACAGATTAGGAGAAATTATTGGAGGAGCTGGATTCAGGAAACTTTTAAGGTTCCTGCTCTTTTACTGGGATTTGAGGACACACAAAACTGCCAGTTCATTCTGTGTTGGAGGATATTTACATTATGTTTTATACTAGTCGTAAATGAAAATGGCATTAATCTGTCAAGTTGCTGTTAAAAAAGATAGAGAAAACAAAAAGGTGGGTGACCTCTCAAAGAAAGCCCTTTGCTGCCAGCGCTTAGCAGTGAGTGTGTATTTTTAAATAGCAGGGCAAAGGTGACAAAGCAGATTCAACCATCTCTATCTCCATGGCAACAGCAGCATTACTCTGACACAGCAGCAGAGACCAAAATACACATTTGCACAATTAGACTGCAAGTTAGGACATTTCCTAGTACTTTTAGATCTAGAATTTTGAAATTCTAGCAAGAACTGATAAAAGAGCAAACCATGCACAGCTGGCAGTTTGTCTGGAAAATGACTAATTGAAAAAGATGAAAAGCTAAAGATAGCATTGAAAAAATGGCATTGAAAAACCACCTCCCCCATCGATCCTACCTTTACTTAGCCTGAGCACAGAGGATTCAAGAATTAGAGGTGCTCTGAGTTGGTGCACCTGTGAAAGAATAAAGGTATATACATATATATGTATATATATGTTGAAAAAAATTTGTTAGCCTCCTTTTCCTGATTTTTAAAAATTCAATTTGCTTTTAGTATATTAGTTCATTTGCTCATTTAGTCGATTAAAGGGCAACTATATTTTGTAAAGCTGAGTAATAGGCATATTGTAGAAAGTGGAAACACAGTGTGCATTAGGTCAGACAGTGGAATAGATTTTTAAAGACCCCACCCACCTCTTTGTGGTATCATTGCAAAGGCTGCTTGTACTTAAACACTTAATGAAGATTGAAAAGAAGTATTCAGAATATTTTGCTCCTTTTTCTTTTTTAAAGAAAAATTTAAAAATAAGTATATTTTTCTTTGTGAACTGGTGAGTTTTGTGTGAATGAATACCTCTATAGGGTCTTCTGGCCAGGAATTTTGCTGAATTTTGGGGGAGACTGGCTTAACCATTGTGCCTGCTTAAACATTTTCATTCCAGAGAAAGGAAAAGAAATCCCAAGGAAATGTGAATGCATTATGCATTTCAGTATATGGGTGCTTCTGCTGAGTGTGCAAAATGCACACTTCATAATGATTTTCCCTATCCAGAAAATGAGAAGGTGGGTCTGGATAATCTCTAAGGTCCCTTCCAGCTCTAAATCCTACTAATTCCATGATCTTGTGATTGCTTGTTTGGTTAACTTTGGTTTCAAGGAATTACAATCAAAAGCAAAATGTTCCTAGAACCTTCTTTTAATTTTTATTATATGTTTTGGCCACATGTAAAGGTGAGTATTTTTATAACATTTTTTCAATAAGGATGTAAAAAAATGGGAAAATCAGAAATGATATGCAAAGTTTTGTTTTACTTTGTTTTAGAAGTGTATCTGATGGCAAAACAAGGTTAAAAAGTAATTGAAACCATAGTCATGTGCCTCTCTCCTCCCTCTTCCCCTCCCAATGACTCTAGAGGAGAAAGTAATTTGCCCTTATTTAAATACAATTCACTTGCAAGTCATGGCATCACCTTCCTGATGTATGGTTGTTTTCAATAATAAAAGACAAATAATAATCCCTAGGCACTGTGGTCATCACCCTCCCTCCCAACTTGTATTCTCCATTTATGTGTTTTTGTATCCCCAATTCGAATTCATAATTTTTGAGAAAGGGGACTTTTTTTTTTTTTAATTTAAAGGTGCATCCCTGGCATTGGGTATAATGATTGGAAGATTACTCTCTTCCAATCATTAATTAATTAATTAATGAAGTAATTAATGAATGTTAGGATTCTTACAAGGTGTTAAGTCAGTTATCTAATTTAGCATGGTACTTAACAGTTCTCTAGTTCACTAATGTACTTAGTACTTATTAGAGTTCTATAAGATTCACACCTTTAAGAAAGCATATATAAGCTAGGAGCCTCAACCAGGATTCAGTCTGGGACATTCAGACGTCAGAGAGGACCCAAGCTCACTCTCGGAGGAGGAGACCGATTCCTTCCAACTTCCACCTTTGTGCTAGCTGGAGACATTTGGAGGAAGCTAGAGGCAGAAGCTGGCAGAGACAAAGGACTAGCTGCAAGAGCTCTCGGAACCAAGGAGAGAGATAGGCCTCTAAGAAAGCTAACCGGGCCCAAGGAAGGAAACAATAAAGGATTTGGACTTTAACTCAGCCAGGAGTTTTTGAGGTGATTATTATTCTGAACTGAAGATAAGAAGCCCCCCAAGAAACCTACTCCCAGAGAAGATTACATTTTAGAGAAGAACATTACAAATAAATGCTCTCTTTCTATTTCTAGTAGGGCAGCTAGGTGGTACAGTGGATAAAATGCCAACTTTAAACTTATCTTTCTGAGTTAAAAATTGATCTCAAACACTTAATAGCTGTGTGACTCTAAGCAAGTCACCTAACTCTGTTTACTTAAGTTTCTTCATCTGTAAAATGAGCTAAGAAGAAAATAGCAAACCACTCCAATATTTTTGACAAGAAAACCCCAAAGTGAGATTATGAAGAATTGGAAATGACTGAGTAAAAATCTATATTAATGTCAATGGGATAATTTTTTTAAATGAATTTTTTTGCATAAAGAATCTTACCATACTTTGTTGAGGGAAATTCATTTTACCTCCAAATTTGCCTTCTCATTTGAATTTCCTCTTTGTCATTCTGTTTGCTTCATTCTTTGGGGGAGAGGAGTGAAAAAGGAAGGAAAGGGAAGAAGGGATTAGGAATAAGGTAGTGGGGGAGAGGTATGGACAGGTTAAGTGATTTGCCCAGAGTCACACAACCAGGACATATTAAATGCAGGATGTCAACTTTGGGTCTTTTCAAATCTATTCTGCACCATTTCTCTGATTGTGTTATTCTTACTAAATGAACATCCAAAGTGTAGAGTTATGAAAAGAGCATCCAACTGGATTTTAGTCTTATGACCATTACTTCTACACTATCTTTTCACACTGTTTAAAAATTTTTTATTTTTATTGTCTATTAACAACATTTTCACATTTCTATTTTGGAATTGATGATCACACCTTTTTTGGCACTTTATTTTTTTTCTAGAAAAATTTTTTTTGAGAAGAATCTGGGGCACTAAAGGGGAGGGGCGCAGAAACAGAGGAGACTTCACAAGAAAGGTGGCACCCAAGCAAAACCTTGAGGGAAGAAGATTTTTTTTTTTAATGATTTTTAAAAAAACATTATTGTTTTGGTTTTTGATAGAACTGGTATAGCAGTGACCCACTGAGTGCCAGGCTAATAGTCAGGAAGGCTCATCTTCTTAGGCTGAAATCAGACCTCAGACACTTAGTAACTTAATATTTGGGAAAGTCACTTAATTCTGTTTGTTTTAGTATCCTTATCTATAAAATGAGCTAGAGAAAGAAAGAAATGGCAAGCTACTTTGGAATCTTTGCTGAGAAAATTCTAAATGGGATCATAAAAAGTTATACACAGTTATAAATGAATGAACAACAAAAGCAATATAATAGTTTATTTATAGAAAGAACCGATCAAGAAAATCTGGACATGAAATACAGTTCAATCCATTAGCATTTATTAAGCACTGATGTACCAGGTGCTGTCTTAAGCTCTAGAAATACAAAGAAAAGCAAAAACGTGGTCTCTTTCCTCAAGAAGTTTACATTCTAATGGAAATGAGATGAGAGATGGACCTTAGTATGCAAAAATTAGGTATATTCAAGATATATTTCTAGAATAATGGAAGATTGCCTCAGAGAGAGTAGACAAAAATTCTATTCAATCATTCATTCACTTATTTATGTGTTTAAAAAATTTTTGGGGGGAGGAGGGAAAGCAATTCCTAACAAAGTAGGCAATTCCCAAGTCTACTTTTACTGTGCTAGTGATTGTAGTTGTTTTGTGGTACATACAAACACATATAGGAATAGTAGAGGCTATGTGTGTGGGTGTCTGTGTGTCTCTATGTGTATTTTTTTTTCCTCCATCTTTCTCTCTTTCTCTGTTTTTCCCCTTAAGGAGTTGTTTAGACTGCAGGTCTTCTTAAACCTTTACCACTTATAATCCCTTTTCACCCTAGAAATTTTTATGGGATCCCAGGTATATAAAATAAATGCTCCAGGCTTTCTCTTTAGTGCAGTTAACCTGACTTTCCACTCCATCTTGTCTCAACCTGTAGAACTGATTGCTTCTCCAATCCCTCTTGTAAAAACCTTGTGAAAACCAGAGTCCTGTGATCTTTGTCACAATTTGCTGTCTGCTTCCCATTACAACTTGCTTTCTGTGTTCCTAGTCTCAGCCATATAAATCTGACCTTGATTTATATTTATTCCCTTGTTGGACCACTGGGTCTGTTGTACATTCAGAGTTGTTTTTCATGTCTATTAATCTCACTGCAGTGGGTTTTTATTTTTTGCTTCTTGGACACACCAGCTAAAGTGACTCAGGTTACCCAGACTTTCTTATTCACAACGTCTATTTATGGAGCTTGAACACTTTTTTCAAAACAACCTCATTAAAATAGGATGCCCCTCAGGGCGGAGCCAAGATGGTGGAGAAGGCACACACGACTTTCTAAGTTCCTCTCATACCCTCACGACCAATTATTAAATTCAACCTCAAAAATAGTGCTTGACTAGTAAAATTCACAAAGATTAGAAGTACAACTTACAAGCCAAAGATAACCTGGAAGTTTGTCAGAAAAGGTTTATCCTGAGGGGCTGGAGCAGATCAGCACAAACAGGGAAATATAGGAGAAGCTAGCAAACGGAACAGACCAGGGGAGGGGGTGACTTTTGTGGTTAGAAAAATTACAGAGACGACTGACATAGGCTGATTGCTCTGTCTTGGTTGCAAAACAGCAGACCAGCAGAGAAATTAAAGCCAAAGGCAGAGGGTACTCTAAAAAACACCAAAACCCAACAGGATCTGGCTATACCCACCCAAAACCGGAAGTGACTCAGCACAGCTGTGCAGCCACATTCTGCAATACGGAGCTTTTCCTCAGGGCAGTTACAAGTCTGCAGAGCAGGGGGGTCCAGCCTGGGGCAGCTTTGAATCTGCACAGTGGGGGGCTCAGCCTGGGGCAATAGAACTTCCACAGCACGACTGTGCTTCCTTGGGCAGAGACACTTCCAATCCATTCGGGACTATTTGCTGGTCAGCTACTAATATCCGCAGCCCCACTAGGGGCTAGTGACATGTTCACTGCTCAGTCTCTAGCCTCAGGGCAGTCGCTAATCTGCATATCAGGGTTCTTCACTGGGCACTTTTGCAGTTCAGTCCATGCTAACCAGGTCTGAATCATTTTTTTTTTTTTTTGGGGGGGGGACTTTTTCCCAGAGCACTCCCATACTTCACGGCTCTTTGCAGCCTGTTGGCAGGACAGCTACTGTTCATATACCTATCCTTACTTTGCAGAGGAAGCTGGTAACCTCCTTGCCCTGAAGACAGACCCTACAGGCTTTAAAAAATGAGTTAAAAAATCAAAAGGACAATTGATACCTTTTATACAGAAAGAGAGCAGCTTTGCAACATGGAGTAGACTAATACCAAACAGTGTCCAGACAATGTTATCTGGCCCCCATCACATAATGCTCTCCTAGAAGAGACTATTAAAAATCTTAAAAGAGATTTAAAAGAAAAATGGGGAAAGGAAAGAGAAGCTATGCAAGAGAGTAACAACTTCCTGAAATGTGAATTGGAAAAGGTAAAGAATTCCCAGGAAGTACAGGGAAACAGAATTTGTGAATTGGAAAAGGTAAAAAAAATCCCAGGAAAATAGGATTTGTGAATTGGAAAAGATAAAGAATTCCCAAGAAAGTAGGATATGTGAATTGGAAAAAGAAAGTAACTCCTAAAAAATTAAAAATAAGTGAAATGGAAAAAAATTCCATAGAGCAAAACAACTCATTTAAAAACTCAATTGGACATATACAAAAAGAAGTAAAAAAAGCTAGTGAAGAAAATAACTCATTAAAAATCAGAACTGAACAAATAGAAACGAATGATTCATTGAGACATCAAGAATCAGTCAAGCAAAAACAAAAAAATGAAAAATTAGAAAAAACGTTAAATATCTACTTGGAAAAACAACAGACCTGGAAAATAGATCTAGGAGACATAATCTGAGGATTATTGGACTTGCCAAAAATTATTATGAAAAAAGGAGCCTAGATACTATTTTACAGGAAATCATCAAAGAGAACTGCCCAGATGTAATAGAATCAGAAGGTAAAATAGGCATTGAAAGAATTCATTGAACACCTTCTGAAAAAGATCCTAAAATAAAAACTCCAAGGAATATTGTGGCCAAATTTCAAAACTATCAGACTAAGGAAAAAATATTACAAGCAGCCAGGAAAAAACAATTCAAATACCGAGGTGTCACAATAAGGGTCACTCAAGATCTGGCTGCTTCCACATTAAAGGATCCAAGGGCCTGAAATCTGATATTCCAAAAGGCAAAAAAACTTGGAATGCAGCCAAGAATAAACTACCCAGGTAAAATGAGGATTTTCTTCCATGGAAGAAGATGGACATTTAATGAAACACATGAATTCCAGTTGTTTCTAAGGAAAAAACCAGATCTAAATCCCATGAAAAGGCAAAGGAAACCTATCATATTTGAGGGAATTTAGAGAGAGAGAGGAACATTGTGTGAATCTTACTCTCATCAGAGTTGGCTCAAAGAGAAAATAATTGATATATTTGTTTTACAGAGAATTTTCTCTCATCTCATTAAAAAGGGGGAGAGAAAAAGGGAAAAGGAAAAGAGTAATAAGGGGAAGGGTACAAGAAAGGGGAAGAGATTCAAAGGGGGGAGGGAAGGATACTAAAGAGGATGAGCGGTGTGACACAAGTGGGGCCCATTACTACTGTGAAAGAGGGTTGGGGGGGCAAGAAAAAAAAGCATAATCTGGGGATATTATGATGGCCGGAAATACAGAATTAGTAATTTTAATTGTAATGTGAATGGGATGAACTCTCCCATTAAGTGGAGGTGGATAGCAAACTGGAACAAAAGTGAGAACCCTACAATATGTTGTTTACAGGAAACACATTTAAAGCAGGGAGATACATACAGAGTAAAGGTAAAAGGCTGGAGCAGAATCTATTATGCTTCAAGTGAAATCGAAAAAGCAGGGGTTAGCCATCCTTATCTCAGACCAAGCAAAAGCAAAAATTGATCTAATTAAAAGAGATAAGAAAGGAAACTATATCTTGCTAAAGGGTAGCATAGACAATGAAGCAATAGCAATACTAAATGTATATGTACCAAGTGGTATAGCATCTAACTTCCTAAAGGAGAAGTTAAGAGAATTGCAAGAAGAAATAGACAGCAAAACTATAATAGTGGGAGATCTCAACCTTGCACTCTCAGAATTAGATAAATCAAACCACAAAACAAATAAGAAAGAAATTAAAGAGGTAAATAGAATATTAGAAAAACTAGGTGTGATAGGTCTTTGGAGAAAACTGAATGGTGACAGAAAGGAGTACACTTTCTTCTCAACAGTTAATGGAACATATACAAAAATTGACCATATATTAGCACATAAAGAGCTCAAAATTAAATGCAGGAAGGCAGAAATAGTAAATGCTTTCTTTTCAGATCACAATGCAATAAAAACTATGTTCAACAAAAAGTTAGGGGTAAATAGAACAAAAAGTAATTGGAAACTAAATAATTTCATCTTAAAGAATGATTGGGTGAAACAGCAAATTATAGACACAATTAATAATTTAACCCAAGATAATGACAATGATGAGACATCATACCAAAATTTGTGGGATGCAGCCAAAGCGGTAATAAGGGGAAATTTATATCCTTAGAGGCTTATTTGAATAAAATAGAGAAAGAGAAGATCAATGAATTGGACTTGCAACTTAAAAAGCTAGAAAAACACCAAATTAAAAACCCCCAATCAAATACTAAACTTGAAATTCTAAAATTAAAATGAGAAGTTAATAATATTGAAAGTAAAAAAAAAACTATTGAATTAATAAAAAAAACTAAGAATTGGTTTTATGAAAAAAACCAATAAAATAGATAAACCTTTGGGAAATCTGATTAGAAAAAGGAGAGAGGAAAATCAAATTATTAGTCTTAAAAATGAACAGGGAGAACTCGCCACTAATGAAGAGGAAATTAGAGCAATAATTAGGAATTACTTTGCCCAACTTTATGCCAATAAATTTGATAACTTAAATGAAATGGAAGAATACCTTCAAAAATATAACTTGCCCAGATTAACAGAGGAAGAAGTAAATTGGTTAAACAGTCCCATTTTAGAAAAAGAAATAGAATAATCAATTCCCTAAACAAAAATCCCCAGGACAAGATGGATTTACATGTGAATTCTCCCAAACATTTAAAGAACAATTAACTTCAATGCTATATAAACTATTTGGAAAAATAGGGATTGAAGGAGTCCTACAAAATTTTTTAATGACATAGACATGGTACTGATACCTAAACCAGGTAGGCTGAAAACGGAGAAAGAAAATTATAGACCAATCTCCTTAATGAATATTGATGCAAAACCTTAAATAAAATATTAGCAAAAAGATTACAGAAAATCATCCCCAGGATAATAGACCATGACCAAGCAGGTTTTATACCAGGAATGCAGAGCTGGTTCAATATTAGGAAAACTATTAGCATAATTGTCTATATCAATAACTAAATTAACAAAAACCATACGATCATCTCAATAGATGCAGATAAAATCCAACATCCATTCCTAAAAAAACACTTGAGAGTATAGGAATAAATGGACTTTTCCTTAAAATAATCAGTAGCATCTATTTAAAACCATCAGTTAGCATCATATGTAATGGGGATAAACTGCAACCATTCCCATTAAGATCAGGAGTGCAACAAGGTTGCCCACTATTGCCATTACTATTCAATATTGTATTAGAAATGTTAGCTTTGGCAATAAGAGTTGAGAAAGAGATTAAAGGAATTAGAGTAGGTAATGACGAAACCAAATTATCACTCTTTGTAGATGATTTGATGGTATACTTAGAGAACCCCAGAGATTCTACTAAAAAGCTATTAGAAATAATCCACACCTTTAGCAAAATTGCAGCATACAATATAAATCCACATAAGTCATCAGCATTCTTATATATCACTAACAAAATCCAACAGAGTTACAAAGAGCAATTCTATTTAAAGTAACTACTGATAGTATAAAATATTTAGGGATCTATCTGCCAAGGGAAAATCACAAACTTTATGAGCAAAACTACAAAACACTTTCCACAAAAAATCAGTCTGATCTAAGCAACTGGAAAATTACTAAATGCTCTTGGATTGGGCAAGCAAATATAATAAAGATGACAATAATAACTTATCTATTTATTTAGCGCTATACCAATCAGACTCCCCAAAAAACTATTTTAATGACCTAGAAAAAATAACAACGTTCATATGGAAAAACTAAAGGTCAAGAATTTCAAGGGAATTTATGAAAAGAAAATCAAATGAAGATGGCCTAGCTGTACCAGATCTAAAATTATATTATAAAGCAACAATTACCCAAATCATTTGGTATTGGCTAAGAAATAGACTAGTTGATCAGTGGAATAGGTTAGGTTCAAAGGACATAATAGTCAATAACTTTAATAATCTAGTGTTTGACAAACCCAAAGACCCCAGCTTTTGGCATAAGAACTCACTGTTTGAGAAAAATTGCTGGGAAAATTGGAAATTAGTATGGCAGAAACTAGGCATTGACCTACACTTAACACTGTACACCAACATAAGGTCAAAATAGGTTCATGACCTAGGCATAAAAAATTAGATTATAAACAAATTAGAGGAACATAGGATAGTTTATCTCTCAGACCTGTGGAAGACGAAGGAATTTATGACTAAAGAAGAACTAGAGATCATTATTGATCACAAAATGGAAAATTTTGTTATATCAAATTGAAAAGTTTTTGTACAAACCAAACTAATGCAGACAAGATTAGAAGGAAAACAATAAACTGGGAAAACATTTTTCAATCAAAGGTTCTGATAAAGGTCTCATTCCAAAATATATAGAGAATTGACTCTAATTTATAAGATCAACCCATTCTCCAATTGGTCAAAGGATCCAAATGGTCAAAGGATATGAACAGACAATTCTCAGACGAAGAAATTGAAACTATTTCTAGCCATATGAAAAGATGTTTCAAGTAATTGTTAATCAGAGAAATGCAAATTAAGACAACTCTGAGATACCATTACACACCTGTCAGATTGGCTAAGATGACAGGAAAAAATAATGATCAATGTTGGAGGGGATGTAGGAAAACTGGGACACTGATGCATTGTTGATGGAGTTGTGAACAAATCCAACCATTCTGGAGAGCAATCTGGAATTATGCCCAAAAAGTTCTCAAACTGTGCATACCCTTTGATCCAGCAGTGTTAGTACTGGGCTTATATCCCAAAGAGATACTAAAGAAGGGAAAGGGACCTGTATGTGCCAAAATGTTTGTGGCAGCCCTGTTTGTAGTAGCTAGAAACTGGAAAATGAATGGATGCCCATCAATTGGAAAATGGTTGGGTAAATTGTGGTATATGAATGTTATGGAATATTATTGTTCTGTAAGAAATGGCCAGCACGTTGAATACAGAGAGGCTTGGAGAGACTTACATGAACTGATGCTAAGTGAAATGATCAGAACCAGGAGATCATTATATACTTCAGCAATGATACTGTATGATGATGTATTCTGAAGGAAGTTGTTTTCTTCGACAAAGAGATCTAACTCAGTTTCAATTGATCAATGATGGACAGAAGCAGCTACACACAAAGAAAGAACACTGGGAAATTGTGGTATTCTCTTCTTTTGTATAATATAATCTTTCTCTCTGGGAGCAGGTTTCTTGGGGAGATTTTCTGGAGGCAGCCTTAGATTCAGTTCAGAGTAATAATCACTCCAAATGCAGTCAGCTAATAAAATCCAAATGTTTATTTTCTCCAAGAGCTCTTGCAGCTTGTCCTTTGCCTCTGCCTCTGCTTTCTTCAGCCTCCAGGCAGCACAAAGGTGGAAGATGGAATGAATCTGACTTCGCTTCTGAGAATGGGCTTGTCGGCTTCTATCTCTCCCAAAGTGCTCCTCTCCAACTCTTGGCAATATTCTGAACTGACTCTGACTGACTCACTGAAGCTCTTTTTATGCTTGGTGTAAAAGGTTGACTATTCCTCCGAGGGTGGGATTATGGGATCTGAGAGTGGGATTATGGGTTTCTGACTTGTGAATCTCATACTGAATACTGACTTGTGAATCTCCCAAAAGTGTGAACTCCAATGAGTACTTAAATACATTAGTGACCTAGAGGATTTGTTAAGTACCATGCTAAATTAGGCAACTGACATCACTTTGTGAGGATTCTAACAGGAAATTAATGTAAACTGTTGGCATTTTTTGTTTTTCTTCCTGGGTTATTTTTTACCTTCTGAATCCAATTCTTCCTGTGCAACAAGAGAACTGTTCGGTTCTACACACATATATTGTATCTAGGATATACTGTGACATATTTAACATGTATAGGACTGCTTGCCATCTAGGGGAGGGGGTGGAGGGGGAGGGGAAAAGTCGGAACACAAGTGAGTGTAAGAGATAATGTTGTAAAAAATTACCCAGGTATGGGTTCTATCAATAAAAAGTTATAATTATTAAAAAAAAAAAAAAAGAAATTCTTGACCTTTTGTTTGTCCAGATGAATTTTGTTGTTATTTTTTCTAGGTTAGTAAAATAGTTTCTTGGGAGTTTGATTGGTATAGCTCTAAATAAATAGATTAGTTTAGTTAGTATTGTCATCTTTATTATATTTGCTTGACCTATCCAAGAGCATTTGATATTTTTCCAGTTGTTTAGATCTGACTTTAGTTGTGTGGAAAGTGTTTTGTAGTTTTGCTCATACAGTTCCTGACTTTCCCTTGGCAGATAGATTCCCAAATATTTTATACTGTTGACAGTTATTTTAAATAGAATTTCTCTTTGTATCTCTTGCTTTTGGATTTTGTTAGTGATGTATAAAAATGCTGATGATTTATGTGGATTTATTTTGTATCCTGAAACTTTTCTAAAGTTGTGGATTATTTCTAATCATTTTCAGTTGATTCTCTAGGGTTCTCTTAAGTATACTATCATATCATTTGCAAAGAGTGATAATTTGGTTTCCTCATTACCCACTCTAATTCCTTTAATCCTCTTTCTTCTTTTATTGCCAAAGCTAGCATTTCTAATACAATATTGAATAGTCATAGTGATAGTGGGCAATGTTGTTTCATCCTTGAACTTATTGGGAATAGTTCCAGTTTATTGCCATTACATATGATGCTTGCTGATGGTTTTAAATAGATGCTACTGATTATTTTAAGGAAAAGTCCATTTATTCCTATACTCTCTAGTGTTTTTTAATAGGAATGGGTGTTGGATTTTATCAAATGCTATTTCTGCATCTATTGAGATAATCATATGCTTTTTGTTAGTTATATTCTTTTTCTACTTCTATTTACCTCACTTTATGTCATTCCACATTTCATGCTCCTCTGAATTCTTTGTGTGACTTAGGTATCAAATGTTACTCCTGTTACTCAACTATTTAACAGATTCAAGATGAGTCCCCCTCTTCTCTCTTTAGACACAAATACACACACATATTGTTCAGCTCTGTCTGCCTCTTTGTGACCCCATTTAGGGTTTTCTTGGCAAAGATATTGAGTTGGTTTGCCTTTTCCTTCTCTAGCTCATTTTTACAGATGAGGAAATTGAAACAAACAAGGTTAAGTGACTTGCTCAGTTTCACAAAGCTAGAAAGTGTCTGAGACTGGATTTTAATGTGGGTCATATAGGTGTCTCTATCTTTTTTTGGCTATGGCTCTTTTGTGGAATTTATTTGATATAGAATATTTATAACAAGGCTTTTCCATTTTAAAAAATGGGGATGAGAGAGAAAATTGATTTTTGGATATTAAAATTTTAATTTTAAAAGTGAAACTATTTATGAGATTATAAAAAATTTCATATTCAATGTAACATTAATTTAAAGGTGAATAGTTACTTTAAAAAAAGTTCATTTGGCTGTATTAATATACATTATTAAGTTTTTAATATAGAATTAAAAAACAAGTATAGGAAATAAAAAAGATGGGTTTATATTTTGGCTTTTATAATTACAAGTTGTTTTTTTTGCCTAATTTACTTCATCTCTGTGCTTCCTTCTATTCATCTGTAAAATGGGGCTGAGCATACATTTATTATCTACCTCAGAGGTTGTTGTGAGGAAAGAAAGTGGGTTACAGAGACTTCAAATGTTATATGAATATGAATTATTATTTATGAATATTCTCCACAGGGAAGGTTGGCATTTTGGCATACTATAGTTGTAATGGTAATCCAAAAATGGCAAAGCCTTTCCAGGAAATGCAGTAATAACAAATTATTAAAATCATTTTAGATAATAAAATATGTATTTTGAGAAGCAAGGGATTAGCAGGAAGAATAATAAGCTGCATAAGAATGCCTAAGTCCCTAGTGAAGAAAAAAAAAGAACTTTTGCAAAATTAAAAGAGCTACTTAGTAATATAATAGTGTTTTTTTTTAAACCTCCCCAGAACCGGTTTCCACAGAGGATTAAATAAATTAAAGCATGGTTTTTTTTTGAGTCATAGATTGATGCTCCTGCTCACTTTCCCCACCCTCTTATCCCCCCCATCTTCACTTCCAACACACTTCACACCTTCCTTAAATTGAACCATATAGCTGGCTTTAGTCATAGAGAATGTTCATGATTTACAAGCATAATTTTGAGGAATTAGATTATCTAAGGCCCTTGAAACAGTGACTCAGAACAAATCAGTGTTCTTCTGTACATTCTGCTCTCCCATCATATGTCATTAAGGAAAAAGATAAGTTTCTCTTAAGAACTGCCATTGTTATTTCAGCTCTGATAAAAATGCCCTTGAACCAAATAGAAGGCAACAGATCACTGTTCTCTGACCTGATTACAAATGCTAAGTTATAAGAGAAATAAATTTTTTTTTACTTCTGTAAGTTTTTTGAGAATTTAAACAAACTGTTTGATACATCAAAACATAGGGGAAAAGATGCTTTTCATTCCAATTAGCAGCTTCCTTTTCCTCTTCCATTTCTTTTCTTTTTCTTTTTTTCTGAAGTTCAAGGAGTTTGAAGATGGTCTTAGCACATTATGTCAGTCACTAATGTAGAACATAATACTATCCAGTTCTATCAAAGAAATTTTTACTTATTTCTTTTTACTAATGATTCTTAACCTGGGATCTGTGTACTTGGTTTATTTTTATTTTAAGCTTAAATACAAAATAGAAAAAGAAAAAATACATAAGAAAGGATTCAAAATATAAAGTCATAAATTTCTATTTCAAGAAAGTCTATATAATAAATACTACACATTGTGTTCAGAGCTATCCATCATTTCTTTACTCTCCTATAGGCTTTCTTTTGTTCTCTGCTATGCATTTTTAACTTTATTCCTTTTTTTCCCCCTTTCCTCTCCTCCCTTCCCCAAGAAAACTACAATTAAGTATGGGTAAATACACATATACACACACTCTCAGATATACATATGCATAAACATATGTATCTATAATCACACACACACACACACACACACACACACATATATATATATATATACACATGAACACATTCATGTGCATAGCATAGATGTAATATTATACTATGTGTGTTTGCTCTTTTTTTCTTCTTTTCTTCCTTCCTTCCTTCCTTCCTTTCTTTCTTTCTTTATCTTTTTTCTTTCTTTTCTTTTCTTTCTTTCTATCTTTCTTTTTTTTCCTTTTCCTTCCTTTTCTTTCTTCTTTTTTTCTGAGACATAAGAAGTTTCTTGTGTCCTTGCAAGAAGTTTTTGGAAGTAAATAGCAGAGGATGAGGTGAAGTATTTCTCCACCAAGTTATCCTTTGTTCAGTGATTGGAAGTAATTTAAAAGGTCATAAATGTAGGTTCTGCCTATTCTCTAATCTAATTGGCATTAGATATACCAATATTACAAATTGCAGTTATAATCAATTCATGCTTTTAAATTTCCTGTTTTAGCCTAAGTGCATAAAAGAGTGGAAGGTATAAATTTTTTTATTTTAGTCTTCAAGGGCTTATTTTAAAATTTTTCATATGAGTGTTATAAAAGTTGAACTAAAGGATCACTGAAGAATTTGTAGCCAACATAGTGTTTTTAAATCTTCAGACTATGGAAAATTTGTTTATGTTACAGAAATATAACACTCAGATGTCTATATTCACAATAAGTTCTTTGCATTTTACCTCTTGTAGAAAACCTAAGATGAACAAAGACAACATAGAAAAAGAGTAGAAAAGCAGTGATTTCTCTTAGAGTGGGTGCTATTTTTTTTTTCTTTTTATTTTCAAAACTTGCATGGATAATTTTTTAACATTAACCCTTGAAAAACCTTGTATTCCAGTTTTCCCCATTTCCCCTCACCCCTCCCCTAGATGGCAAGTAATCCAATATATGTTAAATATAGTAATAATATGTGTTAAATCCAATATATGCATATGTATTTATACAGTTATCTTGCTGCACAAGAAAAATCAAATAAAAAAGGAACAAAATATGAGAAAGAAAATAAAATGCAAGCAAATAACAAAAAGAGTAAAAATGTTATGTTGTGATCCACACTCAATTCTCACTGTCCTCTCTCTGGATATAGATAGCTCTCTTCATCACAAGATCACTGGAACTAGCCTGTATCATTTTATTGTTGAAAAGAGCCACATCCATCAGAATCGATCATAGTATAATCTTTTTGTTGCCGTGTACACTGATGTCCAGGTTCTGCTAATTCCACTTAGCATCAATTCATCTAAGTCTCTCTAGGCCTCTCTGAAATCCTCCTAATCAATTCTCATAGAAGAACAATATTCCATAACATTTATATACCATAACTTATTTAGCCATTCTCCAACTGATGGGCATCCACTCAGTTTCCAAGTCCTTGTCACTACAAAAAGGGTTGCCACAAATATTTTTCTTATTATGGCTTTTTATTGAAAGAATATATGCATGGGTAATTTTTACAACATTATCCCTTGCACTCACTTCTGTTCCAACTTTTCCCTTCCCTCCCTCCACCCCCTCTCCTAGGTGGCAGGAAGTCTCATACATGTTAAACACATTAAAGTATATTTTAGAGACAATATGTGTGTGCAGATCTGTACAGTTTGCTTGTTGCACGAGAAAAATTGGATTCAGAAGGTTAAACTATCCTAGGAAGAAAAACAAAAATGCAAGTAGTCTATATTCTTTTCCCAATGTTCCTTCTTGGGTGTAGCTGATTATGTCCATCACTGATCAATTGGAACTGAATTGGATCTTTTCTTTGTTGAAGATATCCATTTCCATCAGACTACATCCTCATACAGAATACAGTATTGTTGATGAAGTGTATAATGATCTCCTGGTTCTTAGCATCAGTTCAATGTAAATCTCTCCAAGCCTCTCTGTACTCATCCTGCTGGTCATTTCTTAAAGGACAATAATATTCCAAAACATTTATATACCACAGTTTACCCAACCATTCTCCAATTGATGGGCATCCATTCAATTTCCAGTTTCTAGCCACTACAAACAGGGCTGCCACAAACATTTTGGCACATATAGGTCCCTTTCCCTTCTTTGTTATTTCTTTGGAATATAAGACCAGTAGTAACGCTGCTGGATCAAAGGGTATGCAGAGTTTGACAACTTTTTGAGCATAGTTCCAAACTGATCTCCAGAATGGGTGGATCCATTCACAACTTCACCAATAATACATTAGTGTCCCAGTTTTCTTGCATCCCCTCCAATATTCATCACTATCTTTTCTTGTCATCTTAGCCAATCTGATAGGTATGTAGTGGTATCTCAGAGTTGTCAATTTGCATTTCTCTGATCAATAGTATTTTGGAACAGCCTTTCATATGAATAGAAATAGTTTCAATTTCATTGTCTGAAAATTGTCTGTTCATATCCTTTGACCATTTATCAGTTGGAGAATTGTAAAAGGCTGAAACTCTGAGTAGGTGCACTGGAATCAGACAATTGAGTACTTAAAGCAAATTACTCATTGGACAATACTTTATTAGCATATGCTTGGAAAATAGCCCTTGCCACTATTCTGTGCTGGCTTGATCTTTTGGTGTATACAGATAATTGTAGGAGGGATTAGGGGCTGGAGTAAGACAAGCCAGGGTCACTTTTGTAGTGGATGAGGAAAAGGGAAATTGTGGAGAGCTTGTGTCCATACCTTTCACTTTTCCCTCTAAAGATCAAGAATAAAGACCAAGGACTTTTGCTTATCCTGACTCCGGCTGATTCTAAGGCATCCAGGGTGCTAACTCAGTCTTCACATTTGGTGTCCACCGTGTGGATCAAGGACCCAAATTTCACTGAAGAATTCCCTGGTGACTAGGAAATAGGGTGAGTATTTTAATGGACAAACAGGGAATTTTGTTAAGGGTTACACTAGTAACCTTTTCTAGTTAAAATGGAGCAGATATTAGGAAAAGATTCTCCCTCATCCCCAGCTCCACCCCCACCTTCACCCTGAGGGGGCAGTATAGAAAGCATACTCAAGGTGATCAAGGGACAAGGCTTACTTGTAATTTGGGAGCAGATCGTTGGACTCTTGGGTACATTAAAACGCACGTCCACTTGGTTCTTAAAGGAAGAAGATATAGGGGCAGATAATTGGAAACTGGTAGGAGATCAACTATGGGAATACTATAATGATAAAGGTCCTGATTCATTTTCCAAGGAAACATTCTATATATGCAACATAATACAATTGGCCTTAAAGAATCCTGCAAGTTATAGAAAAAAGAAAAGTTTTAAGAATAGCCAGATGAGGAAGTGTGAGGAAAAAGAAGAAGACAAGGGACAGATTAATGGCAATATCACCAGAGGGCATGAGGACTTAAGTGAAGTTGAAGGGCGTTGTGATTTTCAGTCTCACAAGACAGCTTCAACCCCTCCTAAACTGGAGCAGGTTCTTGACATGCCCCCATCAACCTTCTGGGATGGAGGGAGGAGGAGTAGTGGGAGGGACAATGATACCACCAGCACCTCCTCCCCCCCCAGCAATCAAGTCCTCCTATGACTAGATTGCAAAAGGCACTACTCAAAGCCACAGAAGAAGGGCAGGATATAGCTGATTTGAGAATAGAAATGTATCCTGTGATTCAACAGTTTAACTCTTCAGGTCAAGAAAGTAGAAGATACACTCCTTTTGATCTAGAAATCCTCAAAGACCTGAAAAAGGCTTGTACTCATTATGGGGTTACATCATCTTATATTAAGATGTTATTACAGAATTTGGCTTATGAAGTCTTAACCCCTAGGGACTGGAAATCTATAGCAAGGGCATGCTTAGAACCTGGACAAAACTTGTTGTGGCTTTCTGAATATAGTGAGTTCTGTAGAATATAAGCCCAACAAAATAGTCATAGTGGAGTTAATCCTCCAATCACCTATGACCAACTAACAAGGGTAGGTTCTTATGCAGACATTTCAGTACAGATTAATTACCCCATAGCAGCATATGAGCAAATTGCTGCTGCTGCTATCAAAGGATGGTCTTTTATCCCCGGTAAACATGACAAAAATAACACAAGGGCATCCAGAATTGGATAGCACAAGGGCATTACAGAATTTGGCTTATGAAGTTTTAATCCTTAGGGACTGGAAATCTATAGCAAGGGCATGCTTAGAACCTGGAAAAAACTTCTTGTGGCTTTCTGAATATAGTGAGTTCTGTAGAAACAAAACCCAAATGAACCCTTTGCTGATTTTGTGGGACGTTTGCAGACAGCTGTCATACGAACTATTGGTGAAAATGCAGTAACAGACATTATGATAAGGCAACTTGCTAAAGAAAATGCTAATGAGGTTTGTAGAAGAATTATATTAGGACTATGCAAGGATGCTCCTTTAGAGGAGATCATAAGCTGCTGTGCCACAGAGGGCACAAATACCTTTTACAGCGAGGCTATGATGCAGACTTCCCAAGATCCGAACGTGGGAAGACAGAGTCCCTTTTGGCAAGGGACTTCCAGAGAGACCTGTCAATGCTTTCAATGTGGTAAAGTAGGACATCTGAAAGCTCAACGTTAGCATAGAGACAGAATGAGAAAACAGGGTGGGAGAACAAGACCCAAAATCCCATGTCCAAAATGCAACAGAGGCTTCCATTGGGCATCAGAATGTAGACCGAGTCAGGAAAACAGGATGAGGGGCCCAGCCCCATGCCCCAAGGTAAAAAATACTTGGGGCATGATGGCAGCCAATGCTACACCCAGAGAGCCTTTAGAAGTTCAATACCCAGACATGACCAACCAACCAGGAAGCAATCTGATGGGAGAAAAGGATTACATCTGGGAAGAATAGAGTTGTATGCAGCTGGGACAACTGAGAACCCCCTGGAGAGGTGAAATCTGTTCCTCTCCAGCCTATGGATCCCTTGCCTCCAGGCACAGTAGGCTTGACCATTTCTCCTCCTGAGAGTACTTACAAAACAGTGTTCATGGTTTGGGGAACTGATGTGGGAAACTGGGGAATGTGTAAATAATATGCCAGTCACAATTACAGGTAGACAATGTGTGACATCAACCAGGAGAAGTAGTAGCATCAGATTTACTGATATAAATTCCTAATAAGCAATCTGGTGATAGTTGCCCAGATTCTGACTCCAAGCAACAAAATTCAGGAATATACTGGACAACATCTGTGACAGCTGACCGACCTATGCTCACTATCTATATAAATGCCATACCATTAGAAGAATTGATAAACACTGGTGCAGATTGTACAGTCATTAGAGATGCCAACTGGCCCAGTCACTGGCAAGATTAAGGCAGACACCTACATGTCTGGCATAAGAGGATCAATAGCAGCTTGTTAGCATTACCCTTTTGAGATAGATATTTGAAGGTGAAACAGGAGTTTTTACTCCTTTTATAGTTGAAAAATCCCCATCAATCTGTGGGGAAGAGACATTTTACAACAATTAGGATTACAAATGAGTATTTCGGTTTTTTAGGCAGGGCTGCTGTTGAAGGCCTGCCAACACTTTCACCCGTTCCTATCCAATGGAAAACTGATATGCCAGTGTGGATAGAACAGTGGCCAAAGATAAAATTCAGGCCTTATTAGATATAGTACAGGAGCAACTTGACCAAGGACACTTACAACCTTCTCTAAGTCCTTGGAATTCCCCAGGGTTTGTTGTGAAAAAGAAATCTGGAAAATGGAGGATGTTGATTGATTTAAGAAAGGTAAATGAACAGATGCAAACTATGGGAACTCTTCAGCCTGGATTTCCATCTCCTACTCAATTACCTAGAGCAGAGATCCTCAAACTACTGCCCATGGGCCAGATGCACCAGCTGAGGACGATTATCCCTTTCACCCAGGGCTATGAAGTTTCTTTATTTAAAGGCCCATAAAACAAAGTTTTCGTTTTTACTATCGTCTGGCCCTCCAACAGTCTGAGGTACAGTGAACTAGCCCCCTATTTAAAAAGTGAGAGAGGCCTGGCCTAGAGAATGGCCTCTTTGGATCATAGACATTAAGAATTATTTCTGTTCTATCCCTCTAGATAAGGAGCATATGAAAAGATTTGCCTTTTCAGTGCCCAACATTAACTTAGCTGAGCCTTATAAAAGATATGAATGGACAGTTTTGTCACAGGGAATGAAAAATAGCCCCACTGAGTGTCAAATGTATGTTGCTGCTCTTACTCCAGTAAGAAAAGCATTTCCAAAAGTTATGTTATTATATTACATGGATGATATATTGGGATGTCACCTGAGGAACAAATGTTAGAATCATGTCTACAAAAGACCATAGAAACCCTAAAGAACTGCAAATTGCACATAGCTCCAGAAAAAATTCAAAGACATGCTCCTAAGGTGCTTACAGTACAAAAACTTTCCTTAAGAACAGAGAAGCTAAACACCTTAAATGACTTTCAGAAATTGATAGGAGATATCCAAGGATGCGTCCAGTGTTAGGCTTGACTATCTATCAACTGCAACCATCATATCACATTTCAAGGGGACACAGTGCTTTAAACTCACCACGCCAGCTTACAAAAGAGGCTCAAGAGGCTTTGAGAGAAGTTGAACTGGCTTTATCCAATGTGGTTGAAAGAGTCACTCAAAACCCCTTGGAAATACCAGTTTTTGCTAACAAGAGGCACCAACAGCATCCTTCATCAAGGAGACAGTGTGATAGAGTAGATGAACCTCTCAGCACAACCAGAACAAAGCTTAACCCAGTGCTTGTGGCTAGAATTTTATTAAAAGCATTTGCAATTATGGGTGTGCCACAATCAATAAAAACAAACAATGAACCTGCATATACTTCTAAACATTTTGCATACTTCTGTACACAGTATAAGATTTTACACACCACTGGCATACCCTTTAATCCTCAAGGACAGGCAATAGTAGAGTGAAGAAACAGAGATATTAAGCCGCTCCTCCATAAACAAAAGAAAGGAGGAGCCACAAGTAACCCTAGAGAACTTCTAAATCTAGCTCTTTATACTATTAATTTCTTGATTTTTGACAAAAAATCCGGCAGACAGGTTTTATAACCCACCAGAAGGGCAGTGTCCAGTGCGAGCAGCTCTACTATCTTTAGGTAATCACCAGGTGATGTGGAGAGACCCAGAAAGTGGTGAATAGAAGGGACCAGATAGGTTAACTGCTTGGGGGAGAGGGTTTGCTTGTATCTCCATAGATGGAGAAGGAATCAGATGGGTGCCAATGAGCCGTATTTGCCTTGTCTATCAGAGAGAGATAGAGCAGACCCAAATGAAGGAGAAAACCCAAGAAATATCAGGTGGTTTCATCATTGACTGTGCCCACCACTAAAAGAGCATGGCAGTTATGGCATTTGACTCATGGATATCAAAAATTATTGGACTTCAAAATTCTCAGGAATCACTGGATTCTCTGAGACATAAGACTGTTGTAGGACTTGAAAACCCTCAAGAATCATTAGATTTTCTGAGAAATGATAAGACTGTTGCAGGACTTCAAAATCTGTAGGAATCATTGGATTCTCTAACATATAAAAAGACTGTTGCAGGACTTCAAAAACTTGCAGGGATCATTGGATTCTCTGACATGTGAAGCAATGGACAATAGATTGGTTTTGGACTGACTATCTCTTGACTGCTGAAGGAGGTGTATGTGTGATTATTGTTTAGAGAAGTCCTTCTAGGACTGATGGGTTTGTGCATACCTGTTTCTAGTAAGACTCTTCAGCCAAGAAACTTGCTAACAGTATCTGGCTTGACTCCCCACTTCCCTTTGATGTTTTTCATCTCTCTTCCTGAGATGTCAGGGAGGGCATGATCATCTCCTTTTTAGTGCTTTCACTTCCCTTCCTGAGAAGTCAAAGGAGGTGTGATCACCTCCTTTTGGGGGTTCTCACCTCCCTGAGAAGTCAGGGATGGCGTGACTACCTGTGTTCTAAAACAAAAGAAAGTGGGAGATGTAAAGGGCTGAAATTCTGAGTGGGTGCACTAGAATCAGACAATCAAGCACTTAAGACTAATTACTCATTGGACAATACTCTATTAGCATATGCTTGGAAAATGGCCCTTCCCACTTTTCTGTCCTGACTTAATCTTTTGGTGTATACAGATATAGGAGGGATTAGGGGGTAGAGTAAGACAAGCCAGGGTCACTTTTGTGGTGGATGAGAAGGGAAGTTGTGGAGAGCTTGTGTCCATTCCATTCACTTCTCCCCCTAAAGACCAAGGACTTTTGCTTATCCTGACTCCGGCTGATTCCAAGGCATCCAGGGTGCTAACTCAGTCTTCACAGACTAATTTTTAAGACTAACAATTTTATTTTCCTCTTTCCTTTTTTAAAATCAAATTTACTAAGTGTTTATTTTGTTGGTTTTTTTCATAAAACCAACTCTTAGTTTTATTTATTAATTCAATAGTTTTTTTTTTTTTACTTTCAATTTTGTTAATCTCTCCTTTTTTCTCCTTGATTTCTTACAAATTAGAGTCAATTCTCTATATATTTTGGAAATGAAGCCCTTATCAGAACTTTTAACTATAAAAATGCTTTCCAGTTTATTGCTTCCCTTCTAATCTTGTTTGCATTAGTTTTGTTTGTGCAAAAGTTTTTTAATTTGATATACTCAAAATTTTCTATTTCGTGATTAATAATAAGCTCTAGTTCTTCTTTGGTCAAAAATTCCTTCCTCTTCCACAAGTCTGGGAGGTAAACTATCCTATTTTCCTCTAATTTATTTATAATCTCATTCTTTATGTCTAAATCATGGACCCATTTTGATTTTATCTTGGTGTACAGTGTTAAATGTGAGTCCATGCCTAGTTTCTGCCATACTAATTTCCAGTTTTCCCAACAGTTTTTGTCAAATAGTCAATTCTTATTCCCAAATCTGGGATCTTTGGGTTTGTCAAATACTAGATTGCTCAATTTATTGACTATTTTGTCCTGTGAACCTAGTCTACTGATCAACTAGTCTATTTCTTAGCCAATAACAAATGGTTTTGGTGACCACTGCTTTGTAATATAGTTTTAGATCCAGTAGATTTAGGCCGCCTTCATTTGATCTTTTTTTTTCATTAGTTCCCTTGAAATTCTTGACCTTTTGTTCTTCCATATGAATTTTGTTGTTATTATTTCTAGTTCTTTAGAATAGTTTGTTGGGATCTGATTGGTATAGCACTAAATAAATAGATTAGTTTAGGTAATATTGTCATCTTTATTATATTCACTCAGCCTATCCAAGAGCACTTAATATTTTTCCAATTATTTAAATTTGACTTTATTTGTGTAGAAAATGTTTTGTAGTTTTGCTCACATGATTCCTGACTTTCATTTGGCAGATAGATTCCCAAATATTTTATGCTATCAACAGTTATTTTGAATGGAATTTCTCTTTGTATTTCTTGCTGTTGGATTTTGTTGATGATATATAAAAATGCTGAGGATTTATGTGGATTTATTTTGTATCCTGCAACTTTGCTAAAGTGGTGGATTATTTCTAATAGCTTTTTAGTAGAATCTCTGGGGTTGTCTAAGTATACCATCATATCATCTCCAAAGAGTAATAATTTGGTTTTCTCATTACCTACTCTTATTCCTTTAATCTCTTTCTTGACTCTTATTGCTGAAGCTAGCATTTCTAATACAATATTGAATAGTAATGGTGATAATGGGCAGCCTTGTTTCATCCCTGATTTTACTGGAAATGGTTCCAGTTTATCCCCATTACATATGATGCTTGCTAATGATTTTAAATAGATGCTCCTGACTATTTTAAGGAAAAGTACATTTATTCCTATACTCTCAAGTGTTTTTATTAGGAATGGATGTTGGATTTTATCTGCATCTATTGAGATGATCATATGGTTTTTGTTAATTTAGTTATTGATATAGACAATTATGCTAATAGTTTTCCTAATATTGAACCAGCTCTGCATTCCTGATATAAATCCTGCTTGGTCATGGTCTATTATCCTGGGGATGATTTTCTGTAATCTTTTCACTAATATTTTATTTAAGATTTTTGCATCAATATTCATTGATATTTTCTTTCTCTTTTTTCAGCCTACCTGATTTAGGTATCAGTACCATGTCTATGTCATAAAAGGAATTTTGTAGGATTCCTTCAATCCCTATTTTTTCAAATAGTTTATATAGCATTGAGTTAATTGTTCTTTAAATGTTTGGTAGAATTCACATGTAAATCCATCTAGTCCTGGGGATTTTTTATTTGGGAGTTGATTAATAGCTTGTTCTATTTCTTTTTTCTAAAATGGGACTGTTTAACCAATTTACTTCTTCCTCTGTTAATCTGAGCAAGTTATATTTTTGAAGGTATTCTTCCTTTGGGCAAAGTAATTCCCAATTATTGCTCTAATTTCCTCTTTCATTTTGGCGAATTCTTCCTTTTCATGTTTAAGACTAACAATTTTATTTTCCTCTTTCCTTTTCTAAAATCAAATTTACTAAGTGTCTATCTATTTTGTTGGTTTTTTCATAAAACCAACTCAGTGTTATTTATTAATTCAATATTTTTTTTTACTTTTGATTTTATTGATCTCTCCTTTTATTTTTAGAATTTCAAGTTTAGTGTTTGGGCATTTTTAATTTGTTCCTTTTCTAGCTTAAAAAAGCTGGAAAACTAAAAAGTTGCAAGCTCAGTTCATTGACCTTCTCTTTCTCTATTTTATGCAAATAGGCCTCTAGAGATATAAAATTTTCCCTTATTACCACTTTGGCTGAATCCCACAAATTTTGGTGTGTTGTTTCATTGTGGTCATTCTCTTAGGTGAAATTATTAATTGTGTCTATGATTTGCTGTTTCACCCAATCATTCTTTAGGATGAGATTATTTAGTTTCCAATTATTTTTTGGTCTATTTTCTCCTGGCTTTTTATTGAATGTAATTTTCAGTGCATCATGATCTGAAAATGATGCATTTACTTGTTTCTGCCTTTTTGCATTTGAATTTGAGGTTTTTATGTCCTAATATATGGTCAATTTTTATACAGGTTCCATAAACTGTGGAGAAGAAAGTGTACTCCTTTCTCTCTCCATTTAGTTTTCTCCAAAGATCTATCATACCTAACTTTTCTAGTATTCTATTTACCTCTTTGATGTCTTTCTTATTTATTTTGTGGCTTGATTTATCTAATTCTGAGAGTGCAAGGTTGAGATCTCCCACTATTATAATTTTGCTATTTCTTCTTGCAACTCTCTTAACTTCTCCTTTAGGAATTTAGATGCAACATCACTTGATGCATGTATGTTTAATATTGATATTGCTTCATTATCTATGCTACCCTTTATCAAGATATAGTGCCCTTCCTTATCTCTTTTAATTAGATCAATTTTTGCTTTTTCTTGATCTGAAATCAGGATGGCTACTCCTACTTTTTTGACTTCACCTGAAACATAGTAGATTCTGCTCCAACCTTTTACCTTTACTCTGTGTGTATAGCCCTGCTTCAAGTGTGTTTCCTTTAAACAACATATTGTAGGATTCTGGCTTTTAATCCAGTCTGCTATGTGCTTCTTCTTTAAGGGGGGGGGTTTACCCCATTCACATTTATGGTTAAAATGACTAATTCTGTATTTCTTGCCATCTTGTTAATTTCTGCTTATGCTTTTCTCCTTTCCTTCCCCCTTATCCACCTTCCCAGTATTAAACTTGTTAGTTACACTTGCCTTTCACAGCCCTTCCTTTTTAGGATCCTTTCCCCCACCTTAGAGTTCCTCCCCTTTTCTTGCCCCTTTTCCTCACAATTTCTGTATATCCTTCCACTTAGCTTACTCCTTCCCTTTTTACTTTTTCCCTGCCACAAACATCTTTGCACATATGGGTCCCTTTCCCTCCTTTAAGATCTCTTTAGCATGTAAAACACTGCTGGATCAAAGGGTATGCACATTTTGATAGCCCTTTGGGTACAGTTTCAAATTGCTCTCCAGAATGGTTGGATCAGTTCACATCTCCACTAACAATGTATTAGTGTCCCAGTTTTCCCACATCTCTTCCAACATAGAATGGATGCTTTCATACATGGGCTAGAGTGCTCTTCCAGAAAAATCCTTCTACTACTTGTTTTTCTAATGGGGTTTCCATATGGAGTTTTCTTCCTTATATGGCTGCCATTTTTTAAAATGCCTAGCACCTTCTATACCTTCCCATTATTTTTTGCAGAAGTGAGGGACCATGGGTGGTTAATATTAGTTATAATGTTAGACTTTTCTTTTTAAAAAATATTTTATTTTATTTAATATTTTTCTCCTTCCCATTATTTTCTGCAGAAGTGCAGAACCATAGGTAGTTAACACTAGCTATAACATTAGACTTCTCTTTTTTTAAAAGAAATTCTTTTATTTATTAATATTTTCCCCAATTACATTTAAAACAAAAAAAATTGTTTTTAAATTTTTTGAGTTCTAGGTTTTCTCCACTACTCCTACAATTAAGAAACCACGTGTGAAATTATGCAAAACATTTCCATAAAAGTCAAGTTGTGAAGAAAACATAGATCTCCCACCTTTATGAAAAAAAACCCTCAAGAAAAATTAGTTTTGAAAAAGAGAGAGATTTGTGGGAGAAAGAATGCTTTATTCAGATCCAATCTAGGTATGGATAGAAATTTTCTTCATAGTCCTGAATGATTGTACTGCTGAGAATAGCAAAGTAATTTACAGCTGGATATCCCAGAACATTACTATTACTTTGTATATAGTACATTTCACTTTGCCTGAGTGCATAAAGGATTTTCCAGGTTTTCTTTTCCTGAGAGCATCCTGCACATCATTTCCCATTGAACATTAATATCCCATCAGAAAGACAAACCACAATTCATTGAGCCATTCCTCAATTGATGGACATTGATTCAGTTTCTAATATTTTTGCCTTGAGAAGAGAGCTACTAACATTAGACTTTTCAATGTGTGAGTTAGTTTTGCTGAACTGTTATCCTCCCAATTTTTCTTCTTTGTGATAAAGGGATCTCTGAGAAGAAGAAGAACAATATATTGGGAAATGTACTTTAAAACTAAATATGAATAATATTTATTTTAAAAATTAAACCAATTTAACAAAATTTTAAAAAGTAATTCAATAAAGGAGAAATACTTTTGTCATCAGAAGGAATGCAATCATGGAAAATGTTGTCCAGTAATTTTTGCCAAATTACTGCTTTGTTAAAATGGAAAGTTCAAACCATTAGCTGACAACAACTAGTAATTTCACCTATATGGCTCAATTTCTTTATCAATAGTCAAAAAAACATTTTAAGTACCTACTATGTGCCAGGCACTGTGCTAAGCACTGGGTCTTTTATACCTAGGTGTGTTTTCCTTTTAATCAGTCTGACAATACATCATTTAGAGCTCCAAAGGTAAGTAAATCCCAATTGGTACATGGGATGTTTTTCAGGTATAGATAATTACACCCTTCTTTGTCAATTAAGGATGCTAATTTCTTGATGGGCATCAACTAACTAGTACTCTTGGCTAGAAAACAAAACTAGTCAGGATTTTTACCCCCAACTTTGAAAACTTACTTCTTATTTTTGTCTTTCCTTCTTGAAAAGGACCATGATAAGGGAAAGAATGACTCCTACCAAATTTCTTTTATGACACAGAAATGGCACTGATACCTAAGCCAAGGAGGATGAAAACAGAGAAAGAAAATTATAGACCAATTTCCCCAATGAATATTGATGCAAAAATCTTAAATAAAATATTGGCAATGAGATTACAGAAAGTCATCCCCAGGATGACCAAATAGGATTTATGCTAGGAATCCACGACTAGTTCAATATTAGGAAAACTAATAGCATAATTGACTATATCAATAACCAAATTAACAAAAATTTTATGATTATCTCAATAGATGCAGAAAAAGCATTTGATAAATTCTAACATCCATTCCTTTTAAAAACGTTAGAGAGTATAGGAATAAATGGACTTTTCCATAAAATAATCAGTAGCATCTATTTAAAGCTATCAGTAAGCATCATATGTAATGGCGATAAACTGGAACCATTCCCAAAAGGATCAGGGGTAAAACAAGGTTTTTATCTGCCAAGAGAAAATCAGGAACTATATGCGCAAAACTACAAAACACTTTCCACACAACTAAAGTCAGATCTAAACAATTGGAAAAATATTAAGTGCTCTTGGATAGGTCAAGCAAATATAATAAAGATGATAATACTACCTAAACTAATCTATTTATTTAGAGCTATACCAATCAAACTCCCAAGAAACTATTTTACTAACTTAGAAAAAATAACAACAAAATTTATCTGGAAGAACAAAAGGTCAAGAATTTCAAGAGAATTAATGAAAAAAAAAAGCAAATGAAAGTGGCCTACTTGTACCAGATTTAAAATTATATTATAAATCATCAATCATCAAAACCATTTGGTATTGACTAAGAAATAGAGAAGTTGATCAAGGGAATAGGTTCACAGGATAAAGTAGTCAATGATTGGCAAATAGATTCCTAAATATTTTATACTATTGACAGTTATTTTAAATGGAATATCTCTTTGTATCTCTTGCTGTTGGATTTTGTTAGTCATAAATAAAAATGCTGATGATTTGTGTGGATTTATTTTATATCCTGCAACTTTGCTAAATTTGTGTATTACATCTAAAAGAAGTATAGAAGAAGGTAAAATAATGGGCATCTAGGTAGATATAATGCCAGGCCTGGAGTTGAGAAGACTTATTATTCTGAGTTCAAATTTGGCCTCAGACATTGTGACCCTAGGTAAGTCACTGAACCCTATTTGCCTCAGTTTCCCCATATGTAAATGACCTGGAGAAGGAAATAGCAAATTACTCCAGTATTTTTGCCAAGAAAATGCCAAAGGGAGTCACAAAGAATTGGATATGACTGAAAGAATGGAACATCAACAACAAAATGAAGGAAGTAGTTTTTGATGGTCTGAAATGTCCAATTTCAGAGCTAACAGTCTATGAATTTGTGATATGATTCTGAATGCTGTTGGACAATAGGACATCAACACTTAGCACAGTGCTTGGGCCCTCCAAATTGGGTCATTCCTCAAGGCAGATCATTGAATCCAGAATCATTGAAGTACAGTTATATTTTCAAAGCAAAGGACTGGTAGTTCTTCATCAATACAATAATCCTCATCCTGCCTTTTGGGGAAAAAAGACACTTCAAAACTTTTATAGTAGGAGTAAAGTGATTTTGCATCATTTAATATTACTTTGAAGGCAGGGGTAAAGTACATAATTTAGAACATGACTTTCTTTATGGGCCAGCCATTTAGAAATTTAAAAAAAACTGAACTTGCATGCATTTAATTAAAGTTTGGAAACATATGAAAGATTCTAACTTCAAGGAAATGATGACTCATTTTTTTTTTTCAGGATTCCAAAAGAAGAAAAAGAATTGATGGAAAGGAACATTCAAACTGACTATAATGAGCATATTTCCCTTCTGAGTGTGAATCTCATTCAACTAAAATAGACTTACAACCAAGAAAAATGATAAGATTCCCTAAGGAAATTTCTGCCATAGCCCAATAGTGGTGCAAGAGGGAGATCAGTGATATCAATCTATCAAAACAAATGAAGTGTATTGATCATCCTGCCATCTATGAGAGGGGGTGGGGGGAAGGAGGGGAAAAATTGGAACAAATGGTTGGCAATTATCAATGCTGTAAAATTACCCTTGCATATAACTTGTAAATAAAAAGCTATTAAAATTTTTTTTAAAATGAAGGAGAAAAAGCTACTATTATTTAAAAATATCAAAAATAAATATTTTGAATTACACTGCAATGTAGTCAAAATAACAGAAAATGGAGCCAACCTGGACTGACAAGAGACAGAACAGTCAGCTTTTGGCAGTGAGTTTTAGGCTTAGAATGTGTGTGTAATGTGTTAAAAGGGGGAAAATTTGTTATGGATTTTTTTTTTATGCTAGAACATAAGCATGTGATACTAACTTGAGTGTGTATATGTTTTAATGATCCTTAGTAATGTAGAATTAGATGCTTTTGACACTTCTAATATTTTAAATATTTTCATTTTGCCTCAAAGGTTTAACCCTCAATTAGGTTAACTCTTGATTAAGCTATGTTGTACAAAGAGGTGATTTAAAAAAGGGGGAAGAAATAGGATCTTGCTGTGGTGACTCATTTTTGTAATTCCTTTTGTTGTTCTTCCTTCCTTTTTATGGAGACTAATGACATCACAAGTGATGTTTTGATTCCTGTGTGAATTGGATTTAAGTGAGGCAGCAGCTTCATTCTCTCTTCCACAGTCATTAAAGTCCAGTACCAAGACAAAAATCAAGATGATTGGCAATAACCTAGGAGGCAATAGATGACTGGCATCTTCAAAATCTGACCAGTCTTTGAACTCTTCCATGGAGTCAGCTTTATGGCCATTTGGGAGAAATTATTTTCATACACCCATTCTACTGGAGGAACTCTTCACATGCTTGGGGTTGACATCCCCCTAACTAATGGCTTTGAATCCTGTTAGGTTTTCTCAATTTGGTTTAATCCATCTGCTAAAATGGTTTATTGGAGTGTGGCCACTATGCATCCTACAACTTTTTGGGACCATAGCTGAGAATTTTGAGACAGGTAGACCCCAAAAGGTAGATAAGTATCCCTGAAAAGGGCTCAACAAGTTCGTATGCCAAAAGTGCTAGTCCTTCTTTCTCACCCCACATGTGCTATACAATTCCTATTACTGGAGAGATTGAAGTTGCTAATCTCTTGAGTACTAAAGTTTTGACTTGCAGCAGAACTAAAAATGCTCAGGTGTCAGAACTAATATCAGTATGAACAGCCCCTGGTAACTGCTTTTTGAGGTTGGAGGGTGAAAAGGGAGCAGATTAAAGCTTCTTGACAGTCAGTAATGGGATCAGGACCAAGATTATGCTGATAACTGTTTAACAACTAGCTGTGAGGTGAGAAGAAACTCTACCCATGACACACTTTTACATTCAAACTTTATTGTTAACATTTTCTCCATTTCCTTCTTAAATTTAGATAGCAAGCAAGATGTGATCAAGGACTACTTGCCATCTGGGGGAGGGGGTGGAGGAAGGGAGGGGAAAAATTGGAACAGAAGTGAGTGCAGGGATAATGTTGTAAAAAAATTAGCCTGGCATGGGTTCTGTCAATAAAAAAAATTATTAAAAAAAAAAAAAGAGTACTCCCTTAGGGGCAGCTAGATGGCTGTAGTGTGTAGTGTTAGCCTCGAAGTCAGGAAGACCTGAGTTCAAATCTAACCTCAGACACTTGACATTTACTAGTTGTATGATCCTAGGCAAGTCACTTTATCCCAAATGGATCATATAAAAAAAGAGTAGTCCCTTAGAATCTTGAGAAGATTTATCTGGTTGTCCTTTGCAGATTTGACTTGACACTTGCCAATCTGAGTAATAGTTAATAAGATTAATAATAGTATTAGTAGACCATTTACTAAACATTTTACAATTACTATCACATTTGATCCTCAAAACAAAACAGGAGATAGGTGCTATTATTATCCTCATTTTACAGATGAGGAAACTGAGGTGAGCAATAATAGTATTAATAGCATTTGCTATACACTTTACAATTATTAACACATTTGATCCTCAAAACAATTTGGAAGGTAGATGACATTATCCCCATTTTATGTATGAGGAAACTGAGGAAGCAAATTAAGTGAATTTTTCCAGGTCACACAGATAAAAGTATCTGAGGCTACATTTGAACCCAGCTTTTCCTAACTCTGGGCCTAGTGCTCTACCTATAATATCATGTAATGGTGGTGAAGGAGGAAGTGGTGGTGGAAGTGGTGGTAGTGGGGGAGGTGGTGGTAATACATTAATCTTTCTAAAGTGCCTCACATGTGTTAGCTTTTTTGATTCTCATAATTATCTTGTAAAACATGATTATGCAGGCTACATAAATACACACACACAAACACACACACACACACACACACACACACCACAAGCATTCATGTATGCTGCACAAGAGCTCTATATGAAATGTAGAATATCTACATTTATCTAACTACTCCCAATGCCTTACTTTAGAGAGGATAGAAACTTGACTTTTGGAAATCTACTCTGTAACCGCCTTTGTACTTGGGATCAATACCATTGAGCAAGATGATCTTGTGCCAGATATCTATTGGTGATCCATCCCCTCTTACCTTTTTCCTTTTTCTCTCTCCTTTTGTTTGTTATCCCCTATTATAAAAAGATGTGATTATTTTTGTTTTTTATTAATTGTATCCGCTGAGCTTAGAACAATATCTGGTACATAGTAAACAATTATTAATTGTTTAATGGATTGTGTGTGTGTGTGTGTGTGTGTATGTGTAATTTATGAGAAATATTGTCTTTTGATCCCATAAGTCTACTATTTTTTATGACCCAATTAGATTTGTCTAGAAGTAAAAACACTCTAGAAATCACAACTTTATTCCTAGTGAGTTTGAATAAATAGCTCAATTCTGCAATAGCAGCAAGTATATGTGGGGGTGGGCTGGAGTAGAGGAATACATGGGAACCATACACTAATGCAAGGGTGTGGGAGGATCCATAGAGTCAATCATTCCCACCACACTCAGTCCTGAAAACTTTATCAGGACATATCTCAATGAATCATTCAATCAAAGATGCATGCGTATGGCTTAGACATCTCCTTTAAATCAATCAATACAGACTTTAGAATAAGGGTGAAGAAGTCCTTGAATTATTTAGATGTCTTTGAAGGCCATTGGATGAACTGGAGAGGAACACAGGAAATGTGTTCAGATTGGTTGAGGAAACTTAGTCATGTTCTATGGGGTGTGTATAAACTAGTCCCTTAAACTCTATTATGTTGTTATTGCTATTCCATTGTTTCTTTTGGGCTTTTTTTTTTTTTTTTTTTTTTGTAAAAATGCTGGAGTGGCTTGCCATTTCCTCCCTCAACATATTTTACACATGAGGAAATTGAGGCAAACAAAGATAAAGGTTAAACAATTAGTAATGATCTGAGGCCAGATTTGAACTCAGAAAGATGAATATTCCTGATTCTTTCTATCGACCTTGTGACTCTATTTCTACTGGTAAGAATGCATATATCGACTTTGAAGGGTATACATGAATGTTTTACACCAATTTTACCACTGTGGTATGTAGCGTTCCCTTTGGGCTACTCTCACCTAGTAGCATTCCCTTTGAGCTACTCTGACTGCCCAATCGTCGGTGGCATGGCTAGGACAAACTTAACAGTCGTCAGGCTCCAAACTAGATAACACACAAACAGACTGACCAGGAGGTGCAACCATTCTGTGTTTATTCAGTCATCCTCTCAGGAGGGTTAGCAGGAGTGCAAGAGTGCAGGAGCTCTGCTCAGGGCTGTCCATTTATGCTTCCTCTCTTCTAGGATTGCCTGTGCCCAGCTCACTCAGACTACGTAGGTGGAGCCCCAGACGAGAGGCTTCTGGAGTTAGTGCGGTATCCCAGGAGGAGATCTAGCAAGAGGACACACCCCTTGCCATCTCAAGAAACCTATAGCAGTTCCTTTAACTCCTACCAGACACAATCTCTTGCATCAGATGTCAAGCCCCCTTTTACCTCCTGGGCCCAACCTACCAGCTGACATGGTGTATAGGCTCCATGACACAGCTCAAAGAGAGAGCAATGCTTCATTGCCCCCTCTTTTATTACATCTCCCCCTCTTTTATTAATAAGACCGAGTGTTCTCATGTTGACAAATGAGAAGCTCTTCCATAAGCACCTCTCTGGAATTTCTAAGAATACATATAAAGCATCCTAGCAAAGTAGGCAAAAGCAAAAGAAGCAACACTACAAAAATGGGGCTACATAGAGCCCATGGGATACAATAGAAGGGGATGGGAAAGGAAGTATGTTGGATCCAATCACTAAGCAAGGGTAGTCATATTTCTACGATGGCACTGTTTCGGGCATTTCTTGGGTCATCTCCTTCTCTTCTTCTTCAGCCCCTGTTTTAATAGAGCAAACTTTTCTTGTTCTTCTTTTTGGAATCCAGCAGCCTTCCCCATGAGGATCTGCAAGACATAAATATCCTGGCCCTCTCCAAAGTACTAAGGATGGACCTTGCCAATGTCCTTCCACATCCTTCCAAAGAACTTTTGAATGTTCTCCAGCACTTGAAGTACTGTTTTCATGGGGCCTAATTTTCTGTCCTGTCTATAAGATTGTGCCAAATGTATCATTCTTGGAGACAGGCCAGTATCCCTATCCAGGAACAAAAAAATTGTAGGTATATAAGGTCTCATCCATATCCATCTATGTGAGGCATCAAGGATTCTGTCAGTAGACAGAATCTCCCTTTCTGTTTAACAAGGGTGGCCCTCAGAGTACAATGGGCCCATTCCACTAGGTCCTGACACTGTGGATTATAGGGAATCCCTGTAACATGTTTAATGGCTAATGTGGCGAAGAAGGTGGCCATCTGCTTATGGGTATAAGCTGGACCATTGTCGGTCTTTATGGTATTAGGAACTCCGTGAGAAGAGAAGCAGCTATATAAACGTTTAATGACCCAAGGAGTGTTCTCACAGGAGGCCACCATGGTGCAAAGAAATTTAGAAAAGATGTCAATACAGACATGGATGATCACATAGCCTACATGTGTCACATCCATTTGCCACAAATTATTGGGGAATAAACCCTGGGTATTAACTCCTTTACTAGATGGAGGAGGGAGAAACTGAGCACACTGAACACACTGCTTCCCTATATGTTGGGCTTGTTCCCAGGTGAGGCCATAAAGGCAACATAGAGAATTAGAGAGTAAGTGGAGAAAATCATGGGCACATTCAAGGGATGTGGTGACTGTGAGAAGGGAGCATTGTAAAGTATGGTCTGCCACCTTATTGCCTGCAAATATATCTCCTGCATAGTACTGGTGAGAGTATACATGCAGAATGTAAATGGGATGTTTCCTAGTCTGTAAAATCAGCTGCAATTCAGCAAGAAGGTTAGCAATTGAAGAATTCTGAGGTTGTAAGATAGAATCCTCAATGCTTCTGAACACTTGGGTAGTATATAAGCTATCTGATATGATGTTAATGGGCTCAGGGTATCTTTTACAGACCTGGAGAATAACAAAAAGCTCATTTTTCTGGGTGGAATCATAAGGAATCTCTAATACCAGATTCTCTTTTGAGCGCTCATGATAAATTGAGGCCTTGTGGTTCTTAGTAGCATCAGTAAAGACATTTGCGCTTTGCACAGACTCAACAGTTGTCTTACAAGGGGGCTGTACCAGAATATGGGACATCAAGGGAAGGAGTAAGCATGTAGAATGGGGGATTAGTATAGCCCCTTAGGCACAATACGCCCATGGTCAGTATGTTTGTATCATGACTTCTCTAGCTCCTGGTTCAAAGGTTAAATACAGTAAGAGCCTTTTCCCTGTTAGATGAAAAGCTCTTTTTCCTGCCTCAAGGGCAAGTTCTCCCAGCATTTCAATATGGTTTGGTTATATCTTCTGTGGTTTTGTCATGTACATATATTCCAAAATTTTACTACTTTGTTATAATACCGTAAAAGGACTTTTTTGGTGTAGTAAAGAGACCTCTACGGGACACATGGGGTCCCACCTCACTGTTTCAGATTTAGAAGCAAGAGCAATGATCTTACAAATTGCGTCCCCATTTATGAGGGGAGTTTAGATCAGACTCTCCTTTCAAGATGTCATATAAAGGCTGCATTAAAGAAATAGGAATGGGGAATGAACCCTTAACCATTGAATTTGTCCAGCTAGTTTTTGGAATAGATTCAGAGTATTCACCTTGTCTAATTGTAAGTTAGGTATCTGATTAGTAACTGCAGAAGTCCCCATGAAGAGTCCCAGGACTCCATGACTCAATCAAGAATAATGGAACCAGAAATGGGAAGAGGAAGGTGAGCTTCAGAAATTGCCTCATCCTTCCCTGTTTGGTAGACTTTGTATTTGACTTATTGAGGGACTTGTTCAGTGGACTGTTCTCAGGAAGGAAACCCCCAAGTCTTTGAAAGCAAGAACAAGAGTTTTGATTTCTCCATATTGGCTGATGGTTTTTAATAAAGGTTGCCTTGGTAACTGAAAAAAAATGGCAAAATTGGTATATATATATGTGTGTATGCATGCCCTTATGAAAGATAATTCAGTTGACTAATAGATATTCTGATAATCAATGGGGAGGATATACTTGTGGGAGCCTGGAAGCTACATTATCAGAAAAACAATACCCGACCCCCCTCAAGGCTATCCCTAGACCCCTGAGGAGAGATGTAGTAGCCAAATTTTGGAGAACAGACTTGTCAGTAGAGTGAGGTTTGGAGTGAGTGATCTAGAGTAGAACATGTGCTGCATCAGAATCAATCTCAGAAAGCCTGGCTTAGAGAGAAAGGAATATTTAGATGGGGTCAGGATAATAGTGTATAAATTAGCTGATGTTTGGCAATAATCACCATGTAGTATATGGAAAAGTAAGAGATTAAATAGTGAGATAAGTGGAAATTGAACTTAGCTGAGGTTTTCTGCCACTGATCTCTAATTTTGTCCTAAATACTTTATCTACACCATTTATTTACTCCTGTTCTGTAAGGTTCTTCATGGGCTATGTGTTACAGCCCAACCCACATCCAACATACATTTCTTCATTGCCTTCTGCAAATAAAATGGACTGTGACAATGATAAACAAGAAAGTAGGACTCAAAAAGCATCAAGGAAGAAGCCAAGAAGAGATAAACTGTTTGAGGTGCCATGCAGTTTCTAGGGTCCCCCAAAACATAAAGCTGAAGAGCCATTTCTATATTTCCATATGTTGGATTATGTAATGTTCTTATGGAAGCAGCTAGTTGATGTGGTAGACAAAATGGTGAACTTAGAGTCAAGAAAACCTGTATTCAAATCCTTGTCACCAACTGTGTGATCCTGGGTTAGTCCTTTTATTTCTATCAGCCTCTGTTTCCTTTTATGTAAAATAAGCATATATGTATACATATATGTATATGTAAATATGAATCATATTGGGCCAGAAAAATCATAGTAAAAAGGAAAAATCATGGGAAAAATAAAATATGTATATGTAAAAAACATATACATATCTTGCTTTGTATATATTATTTGTATGTTGTTGCTACCATTTGATTGTAAGCTCCTTGTGGACTTTTTTTGCCTGACCCCATCTAAATACTTCTTTCTTTTTAAGCCTTTCTAACAAAGGAGGTTTTCTGAGTCTTATCTTAATGTAGTACTCAGCTCTGGGTCATGCCCTCTAAACTTCACTCCACTAACAAGTCTGTTCTCCAAAGTTTGGCTATTATATCTCCCCTCAGGGTACTAGGGATAGACAGTATTGGTGTGAGGATCAAATAAGATAACATATGTAAAGTATTAAAGGTTAAATTATACAGGTTAAAGCGCTCAACTCCAAACCCAGTTGAATTTCCTTTTGGACATCTATCCCTGAGCTTTATTTAAGTTGGCAATGCCTTTACTTTTAAGGTTTCCTTCTTTGATTAATGACCTCTTCCTTAGCCTCCATTTGAGGAAGCATCCATACCAGCCATGTTCACTACAAACTTGATTAAGCCGTGATTCTTTGGTCTCCTTCTTTAGCTGGTAAGACATTCATCTCTATAATCTCCCCTGTGAGTTCAGCCTGAGCCTCCATCTGAGAAAGCATCCATGCCAGCTTAGAGCCAATAAGTTCACCAGCTTACTCCAAGCCTAGTTCAACTCAGATTCCCTTCCCCACCCTCCCATCTTTTCAGCTTCCTTTTATGTGTCATTTTCCCCCATTAGATTGTGAACTCCTTGACAACAGGGACCAACATGCTTTTTAACTTGTATTTATATTCTTAGTAATTACAGCAATGCATGGTACATGGTAAGTTTTAATAAACGTTCTACCTAATAAATCAATAAACATTTATCAGATGTCTACTAAATACCAGGAACTATGCCAAGTGCTGTGAATATAAAAAAGACAAAACACAGTTTCTGCCCTCAAAGAGCCTACAAGCAAATGGTGGAGACAAGCAAATAAATATATACAAAGCAAGATATGGGTGTGTTTTCATATACATATATATAAATATATACATATATATGTGCAATTTATATGTAATATATACACATATACATTAAATACACATAAATATATGCATACAGAATGTGTGTGTGTGTGTGTGTGTGTGTGTGTGTATGTAAATAATTAACAGAGGGAAGGCACTAGAATTAAGAGGGGTTGGAAAAATTTCTGTAGAAAGTGAGATTTTAGCTGGAACTTCAAAGGAAACTAGGGAGGTCAATAGGTGGGAATGCAGGAGGGAGAGCATTCCAAATATGGGAGACAGCCAGAGAGGATGTTCAGAGTCAAACCAAAAGAAGTATTTTGTTCCAGGAATAGCCAGACCAGAGTTAGAGGATGGAAGAATACATTTTGGGGAATAAAGTGTAAGAAGACCAGAAAGGTAGGATTGGGCTAGATTATTAAGGGCTTTGGTTTTTTGTTTGTTTGTTTGTTTGTTTGTTTTTCTCTTCCTTGGTTATTTTATTCATTTATTTATTTTTCTTAGTAAATTTATTTATTTTTATTACACATTTTTTATGAATCATATTGGGTGAGAAAAATTATAGCAAAAGGGAAAAATCGTGGGAGAGATTAAAAAAATAGAAAAAAGAAGTGAACAAACATAGCATGTGTTGATTTACATTCAATCTCCATGGATGAAGATGGCATTTTCTGTCCAAAGTCCATTGGGATTGTTTTGAATCCTGAACCACTGAGAAGAATCTAGTTGATCATCACACATTCTTGCTGTTATTGTGTATGATGTACTCCTGGTTCTGCTTGTTTCACTCAGCATCAGTTCATGTAAATCTTTCCAGGTCTTTCTGAAGTCAGCTTGTTCATCATTTTTATAGAACAATAATATTCCATTATCTTTATATATCACTACTTATTCAGCCATTCCCCAATTGATGGGCATCTACTCATTTTCCAATTCTTTGCTACCACAAAAAGAGCTGCTATATGGTCCTTTTCCCTCTTTTGATTCCATGTAATACAGACCCAGTAATGTCACTGCTGGGTCAAAGGGTATACACAATTTGAAAGCCCTTTGGGCAAAGTTCCAGATTGCTCTCCAGAATGATTGGGTCATTTCACAATTCTACCAACAATACATAGTGTCCCAATTTTCCCACATCCTCTCCAACATTTATTATCATCATCTTAGCCAATCTGAGAGGTATGAGGTTATTTTAACTTGCATTTCTTTAATGAATAGTGATTTAGAACATTTTTATGAAGGATTTAAATATCAAAGTACATTTTGTATTTACTCCTGGGAGCAATAGGACGTTACTGGAGTTTATTGAATGGGAACTGGTGTGTGTGTGTGTGTGTGTGTGTGTGTGTGACATGACTGGACCAGAGCTTTAGGAAAATCAGTTTAATGGCTTTCAATCTCTGTCTCTCTATCTGTCTGTCTCTCCATGTGTGTCTGTTTTTCTCTTTATCTAAAGAAAGACTTTGCAGAATTTTCATTTCAAAGAAAACTACCAATTTCTATCAAATTCTAGGCATTTCCATATCCCTTCTCTCTAAATCCTATGATACAATTTTGTCAAAAATGCTTTTTTTCTTCCTTCTTAATGAACAAATAAGGAAAGGGAAAAAAAACCAAGGGAGTCTTCATAAAAATAGCATCTCTAACTATGACTTCCACTTATTTGTTCTCAGCATCTCAATGACTTGTCCTTTGCATCACATTGCATACATGCTTAGGTGGTTGATGAAAACCAATCACCTGAATCACATTCTTGAAAAATCAGCGTTTCTAATGACTATGCTGAACTACATGGGGCTTTGTGGTCACACAGATATAAACAACCTGTTCTCAACATAAGTAATTATCTCACAGAGAGAGCAACTGTTATGAAAACTTACAAAAGGCTAACACTGTGTGGGTATATTTATGTGCACCTTTTTGTGATTGGAGGGGTAGTAAGAGGGACAAGGGAAAGGAGATATTTCTGTGTGTTCAAGAATATCTATCTGTAAGAAAAAAAAGGCAAGCTTATGTGGAAGGAGACAGAAGGGAGGAAGAAAGAAAAAAGGTAGGGGGAAAAAGGAAAGGTGGAAGGGTGGAAGAACATGAGGGAGGGAGGGAAAGAGAGAAAAAAGGAGGGAGGGAAGAAGGAAGTGAGGGAAGAAGGGAGAAAAGTGACAGGAGGAAAGAAAAGAAGGAAGGACTGAGGGAAGGAGAGAAAGAGGGAAAAAAGAAAGAAAGGATAGTAAAACATAAAAGAACTAGGGGAAAAATAAAATGCAGAATAGATATTTGGTAGCTGAAATAAATTTAAGACAACCTTCAAGTCACTTTGAAGTTACTTTCCAAAGTCTTTATGGTTCAGTTGATTTTTAGTGATGTCCTAATTTGTGACAACATTTAAGGTTTTCTTGGCAAAGATAATAGAATGTTTTGCCTTTTTTTTTTCTCCAACTCACCTTACAGATGAGGAAACTGAGGTAAAAAGGATTAAGTGACTTTCCAGAGTATCTAAGTAAGTATCTAAGGCTGGATCTAAAATCAGAAAAATGAATCTTTCTAACTTGGGGCCTGGTCCTTTATCACAATTTCTAAGATATGAATTTTCACACTGAAAATTTTAATGGCAAGCACTCTGGCCTGGGCTGGCTCCAGCACGCTCCTGCCTGTACTTCATAAGGAAGACTCTAATAGTAAAAAAAAAAAAAAAAATATTATTATTTATTTCATGTTAAAAAAATGTCAACAGATCATTACAATTCAATCTATCATGGAGTGAATACTCTCTACTCTTTACAGATATTTCTAGGAAGGGGATATGACAGAAGCCTATACTAAATAACAAATATTTATTAAGTGCTAATTATGTGCCAGACATTGTGCCTAGGAATACAAACATAAGCAAAAAAGACAGTTCCTACCTTCAAGAAGCTTCTGTTCTATCGGGGAAAGAAAATAAAAGAAAGGAAGGAGAAAGCGGATGGGAAGGTAATCATATGGGGGTCTTGTCAAAGTTCAGAGAGTTAGGAAGGGAAAGAATTTTGACTGCCTTGGGCCCCTCCCCAAAATGGAAGCCTTGGGAAGTACTAACCCTGGAAGAAGAGAGACTTATGGTAGAGGAATTTCCAGAGAGAGGAGGTAAGGAGGAATTATTGCAATTTCACTTAGTCAATAGATAACCATTTAACAAATACCAGGAACTGTGCTGTGTTACAGTTGCAAAGAAAGAATGAAATAGTCCCTGCCCTCAAGAAGCATGCTTTCCATAAGGGAGATGATAGGAACACATAAAATGTATAACTACAAACAGAAAGGACAGAAAATAATTTTGGTAGGAATCTTAAATCAAATCTAAACTAAGATGAAGTTTTTAAAAAAGCATTAGATTTTGATTCAGGAAGCTTTGGATTCAAATCCTGCCTTAGATAATTTATTTGCTGTATGATCTTGAGCAAATGATTTTACCTTTATTTCACTCAGTCACCTTATTTACAAAATGAGGATTAATAGCATCTTCTTCATAGGGTTATTGTAGATTAAAGGACTGTACAATATTTTTACAAAACTTAAACCACTATTTGTTATTAATTAACCTTACTGAATATCAGTTTTCTTCCTTTATAAATAATGTTTTTTCCAGGTCTGAATCTATGATATATAGATGTTACATATATTGTATACATGTTATATGAGACAGCTAAGTGATACAGTGAATAGAATGCCAGCCCTAGAGTCAGGTCTGAGTTCAAATATGGTCTCAGATAATCACTAGTTATATGACCCTGGGCAAGTCTTTTAACTCTGTTTGCCTCAGTTTTCTTCTCTGTAAAATGATCTGGAGAAGGCAATGGCAAAGAACTCCAGTATCTCTGACAAGAGAACCCCAAATGGGATCATGGGGGATCAAACAATTGAACTCAACAATGACAAAACAATAAAATATGATACATAATATGCATACACACATATCTTATAGCTATGACTCATATAAACATATATGTAGGTTTTAGCTCATATTCAGATCTTTTCCTTTACTATTTCCTCCTTCACTCCCATCTTAGAGGAAGAAAAGGCACTTCTTGCTAAGGCAAAATCCTCTATATGTCCTTGATTCTATCCCTTCCCAACTTTTTCAGCAAATTGCCTCTACTGTTGTCGCCATTAATTTGCCTTCAGTCTTTCCCTATTCTAGGGCTACTTCCCTGCTTTCTATGAATATCCTTATGTCTTTTTTCTCCTTCCTTAAAAATCCCTCATTGATCCAAGTATAACTCTCAGTTATTGTCCCATATCTTTTCCCTCCTTTATAACTAAACTCTTTGAAAAAGCCATTCCTAATCAGTGTCTCCATTTCCTCCCCTTTGATTCCTCACTCTCTCACTCCCTTTGCAAACAGGCTTCAAACCTCATCCTCTCAAAATGCCCTTTCCAAAGTTATTCTTAATTGCCAAATCTAATAACATTTTTTCAATCCTGATCCTCCTTGATCTTTATTATTTGATACAGTTGATCCCTATGAGTATATTTAAAGGCTCTATTCTGGGGCCCTTCTCTCTTTACTCTCTGCTATCTCACATGATAATCTCATCAGTTCCCAAGGCTTCCATCATCATCTCTTTGTAGATTATTTTCAGATCTGTATAGTCAGCTCTATTCTCTCTCCTGAATTACAGTCATGCATCCTGGATATAACTGCCTCTTGGAAATCTCAAACTAGACATGTCCAAAATTGAACTCATTATCTTTCCTCCCAAAGCCTTCTGAACTTTTCTGTTACTGACAAGGGGACCACCACTTTCCTGGTCACTCGTGTCTGCACTCCTATAGTTATCCTTAACTCTTAACTTTTGCTCTACTTACATTATCTCAGAAAAGGAAATTTAAGGTTCAAATGAGCTCAATTTGTGAAATCCCACATATTCAATCCATTGCCATATCTTGTCATTTTTACATTCCCTATTATCTTTGATATGTCTCCTCTCCATTTCAACTATCATTATCACAGCTCTACTTCAGGCCCTCATCTCTCTTTTCTCCCTCTCCTCCCTCTCTCTCTCTGTCTCTGTCTCTGTCCTCTTTTCCCCTGTCTTTCCCTCTCTCTCTCCCCCTGTCTCTGTTTCTGTTTCTATCTCTCTCTTTGTCTCTCTTTCTTTCTGTGTGTGTGTGTGTCTCTCTCTCCCTCTCTTTCCCCCCTCTCTGTTTCTGTCTTTCTCTCTCTGTCTCTGTCTCTTTCTCTCTCCCTCTTCCCCCTGTCTCTGTGTCTCTGTGTGTCTCTCTCCTTCTCTCCCTCTCTTTCTTGCTCAGTGTGTCTCTGTCTGTGCCTCTGTCTTTCAGTCTCTCTGTCTCTATCTCTGTCTCTCTCTCTTTCTGGCAATGGAAGTGCTTAGAGCTTGATCATACATTGAAAATGCCAAGGTCATCCACTGCATATGGGGCTATCATCAGTCATTTTGACTTTTGTCCTTTCATTGGAAGACAGAATGAGGCTGATTATTTATGCAAATACACCTCACTTCAATCCAGATCACACATCACTCAAGGCATCACCACAAGGGCATCTAGGTGGTACAGTATATAGAGCATTAACCCTAAAATCAGGAGGACCTCAGTTCAAATATGGCCCTAGACACTTACTAGTTGTGTGATCTGCCCAAGTTCCTTAATCCTAATTGCCTCAAAAAAAAAAAAAAAAAAAGACATTAATCTATGATGTCATTGGTCCTCTTCAAAAATGAAGGATGAACAACAGTGAGAACTCTCACTTAGAATACAGCTTCTTAAACAGTGGTCCAAAACCCCAAATGGGGGCTCTTAAATGAATGTGGGTGGTCATGAAATTATGATTTATTATCAGTAAATGTTTGATTTGTATACATATTTTATGTACCCACATATATATGTATGTATGTATGTATGTATATATATATATCCAGAGTCGTGTAACAAATTTTGGGGTGAAAAGGGGTCATAAGTGGAAAAAGTTTAAGAAGTTTTGAACTAGAATACTTCAACTGCCTTCTATTTTCTGTCCCCACTTCTATCTATCTTTCACTCCTCCTCTCCTCCCCCAAGATGATTAGTCTAAATCATGGAGCTGACTATGCCATATTCCCTCCTCTCCTCTCCTCCTTTCCCCACTCCTCCTCTAACAAACCCTACCCCTAGGATCAAATATGAAGCTTTTGATATTTAAGGCTTATTATTACCTGACTCTGTTCTACTTTCCCAATCTAACAATTTGCTTTCTTTCATACACCTTGTGATCCAGCTATATGGATTTTACTTGTAGTTTCTCCAACCCAATACTAAATCTCCTTTTTTCCTTGCCTTTTAAATGTCCTCTCCCTTCTCACTCTGGTCTGTAAGTACATTTTTTTCAAGGTCCCTTACAATTCTGACTGTTTGACTGTGATGGATTCATGCTGACTCAGTCATATTCTCTTTTCCCACACCCTTGCTAAGAAATACTGGTGTGTTTGCAATTTGTAACTCCATAAAGCAGAGTAAAATTAACTAAAGACTGTGTAGCATTTGTCCTTTCCTCCCTTAGTTTAAAAGGTCCTTGAGACAACGGCCTGAATCTCCAATCTATCTTTATAATCCCAGCTGTCCAGTCTAATGACTTACATCTAATATGTGTACAGTGTTTATTGAATTGTCAAATTGAATCTTTATGCTCCGTATTTTAATAATGAAACATCTTCTCATGGAAAAAATATTTCACTAAATCAGATACTAAAATCTATGCATTTCTATCCACATCCAGGGAAAGCCTAACTACTTAGGTCAAAAAGACTCATATTGAGTCTTTCCATTCAACTGGTGGTAGCTACCCAGTTTACAAGTACAGAAAGAAAGAGTCCGAAAGACTAGCCTTATGAACTCAATCCTATAAAATGATGGCAAGTTAACATGTTGTATAACTAACACAAGCTTATTTAAAAATAATATAGGTGTTGCAACATTGATGAGTTGGAAATGCTATGGAACATACAGAGAGTAAATTAAATGAGATGACTGATACAGATGATTACACACTTTGACTAAAACTAAAATGCTAGGGTTAATGCTGCATTGAAGATCTCTATTTATATTATCTCAAACAGACACTTTAAGGTTCAAAAGAGCTCAATTTACAAAATCCAGCTCAAAGCCTATTGTAGAGAGGTGTTTAAAAAAAAAACCCTCCTTAACAGCAAGAGGTCAATAAGAAGATTTTTATAAAGTAGTGAGATGTATTTTCCTTTTTGCTCCTATGTCTTTGATCTCTGGCCCAGAATTAAACTCATGCCAGAGTGGGATAAATGGAATATGGAAGAGGAAAGAGAAGGTTGGGAAAGGGAGGAAAATCAAGGACAAAGAAACTTGCTTGAGAGTCTCTAAAATGATGAAGGAAGCTCTCTGAAAACTGTGATAAGCATGTTAAGTGACTCTGACAGGAGAAAGCATATTGAAACCAGGAGGCAGATTAGAGATGGCTCTGGTCAAATGTCCTGCTCCAGGCCCATCCTCCCATAATAATGCTGAGTTTAATTTCATCCTAAGGATTTCTAAATACCCAGATATGTTTGAAGTGCTTAATCTGCAGGGTTTCTTCAATTACTGGTGAAGTTTTGAAGATTTTGTGAATTAATTCCTCATCATAGATCTGTCAGGAAATTGTACTTTAAGGGAATATGGAATGCTGCTGTGAGAGGGTGGGTTAGCCCCATCAAAAGGCAGTCTCTCATTTAATCATGGTACCTTTAAGTCACTAAGTTACTTTGGAGTCATTACAGACAATAAAAACTTAGTGCCCAGTGATTCTTAATCCATAAAAGTTGATGATGGTTTCTATTTGGGGAGAGAGCTTAGAATAATGGAAAATGCAAAGACTCTGGAGCCATAGAACCTGAGTTCCAATCTTACCCCTCTTGTTTACTTCCTTTATGACTCTTGGTAACACAGTGCATCCACTTGGCCAGGGTTGGAGTCAGGAACACCACAATTCAAATCTATCCTTTGTAACCCTGGGTAAGAGACAACTTCTGTCTGCCTTAATTTCCTCAATAGTGAAAGTTAATAATAGCACCTACCACCTAGGATTGCTGTGAGTATCAAATGAGATAATATTTGCAAAGCACATAGTAGGCACTTATTAAATGCTTGTTTCCTTTCTTGGACATTTTTCACTTAACAAATATGGTCCTTAGTTTCTCCATCTGTAAAATGAAGAGACTGGACCAGCTAGTCTCAGATGTCTCTAATTTCTATGAGCATGAAAATAAACAGGAATGATGTGGAATGCTTCCCAGCAAGATTTGAATTATACTAAAAAAAAAAAAGAAAGAAAGAAAAAGTGGGCCCAGAATGTTTTCCCATACACATTCAAAAAAAAAAAAACATATTGTCCCCAACTCTGAGTATACTTTCTTTTCTTCCCTTCTCAACTATGGTAAAAGACTAGGAAAAAATTAGGGGAGGGATGGATTGAAAAAATGGAAAAAATAACGTTAGGAATTATTTAGTCCAAAGATTTCCAACCTGGAGTATTTGTTTCCCCAAAGAAAAGCTTATCAAGAGGGTATGGGGATAATTGGTAAATAACTATATTATCTCATTGAAATATTCTAAACAAAGCAGTAGTAGGTGAAATTAGTGAAAACAAAGTTTTCTTTATGAAAAAGTAACCTATTTTACTTGATTTCTTATGTGCCTACAAAGGATAAACTGGAATTTTTTTCTTGTTTAATATTTTAGTTAATATTTAATTTAATGTTTAAATTTTTTTCTTATTGATAGAGAATATGGGAATATTTGAAGAAAGCCAAGGGGAATGGAGACTGAAAAAGATTGGGGATCCCTAATACCCCTGGAGTTTATGTCTCTTTTGGGAGATGAAAAAAAATGAAATCTGGCGAGATATTGGCCATGATCCACTAGGAAAGCACTGCTAGATCTGAGGCTAGGTTGTAAGTCTCTTGATTCCTAGGCCAAGGCTCTTTCCCTTTCTTTTCCTGATTCTCTGAGTAGGAGTAGAAAACAGAATAGGATCCCTCAGAGTTGTCTGCCTCCTTTTAGAAATAGAGACAGACACCAGAATTCCCTTCCCTCCCCCTCAATCCAGAATCATGGATTATATGAAATCTTTCCCCAGTTCCAACATTATTCACAGGTATTCTTGCTGTCTTTCTCTGGTTTCTAGTACTGAGAGAATATAAGTCAAAAAAAAAAACGGGGTTTTGTGGATTGCTTCAGAGCTTTCTGACATGACACAGTAATCATACAGTAGTATCTTAAATCATGGCAACTGAGTATATTTTTCCAGGTAAGTAACCTTTAGGTCAGCTTTTGATTTCTTTCTACTTGACATGCTAAGAATTTTCCTCCTGTTCTTCTGCCTTTCATATTTTATAGCTATTGCATTATCAGAACATAAAATTTACACAGTCAAAATTTATTTTCCCAAATCCTCATTTGCAATTTATTGCCAAGACATTTTACACATCATGAAAGCTGTCAAATTATGACTCTAATTGAAAAATCTTAATCAAATTTCCTATCTTTCTGTAATGACAAATCAAAGAAAACTCCAGGGTGTATAACTACCTTAATAACTATCTGATTAAGTGTTCAACAGTGACCTTCTCTCTCCCTTTTCAACTAGCATCTATCAAGATGGCACCACCAGTACTTGATAGCTTAATTTCGGATTGTGCTAGCTTCTGTTACAGTGGTACTAAGACAAAGGTATGTCTTCTGTTAGTGCCATGTTATCCTTTCTTATATGTTTTTGGTAGAAGCTCTCAAAGGGAATATCAAAAACTTCAGGGTAAATGATGGAGAGCTAGCCCAGAGTCACAGAACAAAGCTGGATTGATACATGGATGCTAAAGATTGATCTATCCATCCATCCGGGTATCTATCGATCTATCTATCTATCTCTATCATCTGTCTCTATCTCTATCATCTCTGTCTTTATAACTATATATTTCTATCATTTATCTCTATCATCTAGCTATCTCTATCAACCTATCAATTTCTATGATCTATTTCTAGTTATTTCTGTCTCTCTCTCTCTTTCTCTCTCTTAATGGCTTGTTATACATATGTGTATGTGTTTATTTCTATCTCTGGGTTTCTGTCTCCTGCTTTTGGAGTTGCACAGAGGACATTTGTTATTGATAGCTATTACTTTCATAATGATTTTTTAAAGCAATTACTTTGTTAAATTACTTGTAAAGTACATCATTACTCTATGGATTTATTTTTTGAAAACATCCACATTTTTACATTAAGTATAATATGAGCAGAGATAGTTAGAATAGGTAAATACTGTGGTCATGATACATTGCCTAAGTTTTTTGTTCAGTCACCCATGTTCAAATCCTAGGAGTCATACTTGACTTTTCATTCTTACTCATTCCCCATGTACAATCGATTCCATGGCTTCTTACCTACCTCTTCCAATATCCAAGATATGGAGGAGGAACTAATACCAGTATCTAAGGCCAAAAGTCATTCACCTTCAAATCATCCTAGTTAATGACCTCACTATCCCATATCCAGACAATTGCTGTTACTTCCTCCTTGGCTTTCTGCCTAAAGTATCTCCTTTATCCAATTCATCCCCCCAAAATTTGCCAAATTGGTCTTCTTAAAGAACACACTGATTTTTAAAAAATTCTTACAAAAATCCCATGTTTTAGGCTACCTCTATGTGTCTCTTTTACTCCTTTTCGGTTAAGAGAATTCACATTATCAACACATTCTATTTGAAGCTGGGACAAAGCAGTTGATTTCAGCTATTTAACTGCTTATTTTGAAGGCAACTGATTAAATCTGGTACAGTTGAGAACTGAAAAATCACTATATACTTCCTTCCCTAAGTATGGTTGGTTGTAGCAAGATCAATTTCAAACAAACACTTTTTATTACAGATAGTTTTGAAGGGATAAAGAATTTGGGACTCTTCTGGCCAAGATGGCAGAGAGGAGGCACACAGCTGTGTAAGCTCTACGTGTTCTTTCAGGACTCATTTCATGACAAGCCTCTGAATTAATGCTTGATGAAAAAAAACCCACAAATAGTTACCAAGAGAAGACATCCTTGAGATTCGCTGGGAAAGGTCTGTTTTTGCTCGAGGGCAGGGACAGTTTTAGATGGGGTGCAGTCTGAGGGCAGGCAGTGGCAGTGAGAGTTCAGCAGGCAGCTCACAGCCGAGCAGATGGGGGCGGGGTGGGGTGTGATCTTGGCCCTCTCTGTGGGGAGAGCTTTGCTATAGGATTGGATACTTTGCCCTGGCAGCAAGTCAGTAGCCCATCAGAGAAGCTAAAAACGCTGGGGGTGAAGAATACAACCCCAAACAGCTGGAGTCTCTCTACACCTGGCCACCCCCTCCCCCATAGCATCTCAGCACGTTCTCAGAGTCTCAGAGCACAGGTGCAGCACAGTCCTGCTAGTTCCTCACTGCTACCCCCACAGTCTGTAGAGGAAGCTCGGTAACACCACCCAACCCACCCCTCCCCCCCAAAAAGCAGATTCCATTTGGGGTTTCTTTCTTTTTTTCTTTGCTAGTTTGTCTCTGATTCTTCTCTGACAAAATGAGCAAAAAACTGAAAAGGACCTTAACAATTGACAGCTTCTATATGGGTAGAGAGCAGACTCTAAATCCTGAGGAGACTAAAAACATACTGTTTCCAGGTGAATCCCCAAAGGAGGAGATCATCTGTTCCTCAGCACAGATGAATCTTATAAAAGAAACTAAAAAGGCTCTCACAAGAGAGCTAGAAGAAAAATGGGAAAAGAAGAGGGAGACTTGGCAAGAGAGTCTGGAGAAGTCATCCCACTCATTTAAAGACAGAGTGGATAAAGAAATCAAACCCTTGAAAAATAGGATTAGTGAACTGGAAACAGAAAATAGCTCTCTAAAAAATAAAATTGGCGAAATGGAAAAAAGTTCCATAGAACAAAACAACTCAACTGGATAATTAGAAAAAGATATAAAAAAAGTGAGTGAAGAAAATATTTCATTGAAAATCAGAATCAAACAAATGGAATTGAATGACTCGAGGAAACAACAAGAATCAGTCAAGCAAAACCAAAAAAAATCAAACAATGGAAAAAAATTTGAAATACCTTCTTGGGAAAACAACAGACCTGGAAAATAGATCCAGGAGAGACAATGTGAGAATTATTGGACTCCCAGAAAAATATGATGAAAAAAAAGAGCCTGGACACTATTTTCCAGAAAGTTATCAAAGAGAACTGCCCAGATGTCATAGAAACAGAGGGTAAAATTGACATTGAAAGAATTCGTCGATCACCTACTCAAAGGGATCCTAAAATCAAAACAGCAAGAAATATAGTGGCCAAATGCCAGAACCCTCAGACAAAGGAAAAAATACTGCAAGCGGCTAGAAAAACCCAATTCAAATATAGAGGAGCCACAAGAAGGATTACCCAGGATTTAGCAGCATCTACATTAAAAGATCAAAGGGCCTGGAATATGATATTCTGAAAGGCTAAGGAACTTGGTATGCAACCAAAAATAACTTACTCAGCCAGAATGAGCATCTTTTTTCAGGGAAGAAGATGGACATTCAATGAAGTAAGTGAATTTCATCTATTTCTGATGAAAAAACCAGAACTTAACAAAAAGTTTGATCTAGAAATATAGAACTCAAGAGAAATCTAAAAAGGTAAAAAGAAATCTTGGGAACTATATTTCTGCTATAAAGATGTATAAAGAATACATGTATACCTTGTTCTAGAAACTAGAGGTGGAAAGGACATTGTGCCAGAAAAAGGGTAAAGTGGGGGTACTACATCTCACAAAGAGGCAAAGGAAATCTATTATATCTGAGAGAAAGAATGGAGGGGGATGAATATAGTGGTTATCTTACTGCCATCAGAATTGGCTTTAAGAGAAAAATTTTAGACATATTCAATTTATGATGAAACTTCTCCCACCTCATTGAAAAGTGAGAAGGGAAAAGTGAAAAGGGAAGGAATAAGCTAAGCAGAAGGGAATACGGAAATTGTGAGGGAAAGGAGTAAGATAGGGGAAGTAACTCTAAGGTGGCGGGAGTGATACTAAAAAGGGAGGACTGTGAGAAGCAAGTGGTGCTCACAAGTTTAATACTGGGAAGGGGGGGAAAGAGGGAAACAAGGGAGAAAAGCATAAACAGGGGTTAAGAAGATGGCAAGTAATACAGAATTGGTAATTTTAACCATAAATGTAAATGGGGTAAACTCCCCCATAAAGAGGAAGTGGTTAGCAGAATGGATTAAAAGCCAGAATCCTACAATATGTTGTTTACAGGAACCACACCTGAAGCAGGGAGATACATGCAGAGTAAAGGTAAAAGGTTGGAGCAAAATCTACTATGCTTCAGGTGAAGTCAAAAAAGCAGGGGTAGCCATCCTGATCTCAGATCAAGCAAAAGCAAAAATTGATCTAATTAAAAGAGATAAGGAAGGGCACTATTTCTTGCTAAAGGGTAGCATAGATAATGAAGCAATATCAATATTAAATATATATGCACCAAGTGGTGTAGCATCTATATTCTTAAAAGAGAAATTAAGAGAACTGCAAGAAGAAATAGATAGCAAAACTATAATAGTGGGAGATCTCAACCTTGCGCTCTCAGAATTAGATAAATCAAACCACAAAATAAATAAGAAAGAAGTCAAAAGAGGTAAATAGAATATTAGAAAAGTTAGATATGATAGATCTCTGGAGAAAATGAAATGGAGACAGAAAGGAGTACACTTTCTTTTCAGCAGTTCATGGAACCTATACAAAAATTGACCATATATTAGGACATAAAAACCTCAAACTCAAATGCAGTAAGGCAGAAATAGTAAATGCATCCTTTTCAGACCCCGATGCCATAAAAATTACATTCAACAAAAAGCCAGGGGAAAGTAGACCAAAAAATAATTGGAAACTAAATAATCTCATACTAAAGAATGATTGGCTGAAACAGCAAATCATAGACATAATTAATAACTTCACCCAAGAAAATGACAATAATGAGACATCATACCAAAATGTGTGGGACGCAGCCAAAGTGGTAATAAGGGGAAATTTCATATCTCTAGAGGCCTACTTGCATAAAATAGAGAAAGAGAAGGTCAATGAATTGGGCTTGCAACTAAATATGCTAGAAAAGAAACAAATTAAAAACCCCAGTCAAAAACTAAACTCGAAATTCTAAAAATAAAAGGAGAGATCAATAAAATTGAAAGTAAAAAAACTCTTGAATTAATTAATAAAACTAAGAGTTGGTTCTATGAAAAAACCAACAACATAGACAAACCCTTAGTAAATCTGATTAAAAAAAGGAGAGGAAAATCAAATTGTTAATCTTAAAAATGAAAAGGGAGAACTTGCCACTAACGAAGAGGAAATTAGAGCAATAATTAGGAGTTACTGTGCCCAACTTTATGCCAATAAATTTGACAATTTAAATGAAATGGAAGAATACCTTCAAAAATATAGCTTGCCCAAATTAACAGAGGAAGAAGTAAACATCCTAAACAGTTCCATTTTAGAAAAAGAAATAGAACAAGCTATTAACCAACTCTCTAAGAAAAAATCCCCAGGACCAGATGGATTTACATGTGAATTCTACCAAACATTTAAAGAACAATTAACTACAATACTATATAAACTATTTGAAAAAATAGGGATTGAAGGAGTCTTACCAAACTCCTTTTATGACACAGACATGGTACTGATACCTAAACCAGGTAGACTGAAAACAGAGAAAGAAAATTATAGACCAATCTCCCTAATGAAAATTGATGCTAAAATCTTAAATAAAATATTAGCAAAAAGATTACAGAAAATCATCCCCAGGATAATACACTATGACCAAGTAGGATTTATACCAGAAATGAAGGACTGGTTCAATATTAGGAAAACTATTAGCATAATCAACTATATCAATAACCAAACTAACAAAAGCCATATGATCATCTCAATAGATGTAGAAAAAGCATTTGATAAAATCCAACATCCATTCCTAATAAAAAACACTTGAGAGTATAGGAATAAATGGACTTTTCCTTAAAATAGTCAGGAGCATATATTTAAAACCGTCAGTAAGCATCATATGCAATGGGGGAAAATTGGAACCTTTCCCACTAAGATCTGGAGTGAAGCAAGGTTGCTCACTATCACCATTATTATTCAATATTGTATTAGAAACACTAGCCTTGGCAATAAGAGTTGAGAAAGAGATTAAAGGTATTAGAGTAGGTAATGAGGAAATCAAACTATCACTCTTTGCAGATGATATGATGGTATGCTTAAAGAACCCCAGAAATTCTACTAAAAGCTATTAGAAATAATTCATAACTTTAGCAAAGTTGCAAGATACAAAATAAATCCTCAGCATTTTTATACATCACCAACAAAATCCAATAGCAAGAGATACAAAGAGAAATTCCATTCAAAATAACTGTCGACAGTATAAAATATTTGGGAATCTGTCTACCAAAGGAAAGTCAGGAATTATATGAGCAAAATTACAAAAAAACTTTCCACACAAATAAAGTCAGACTTAAATTATTGGAAAACTATTAAGTGCTCCTGGATAGGCCAAGCGAATATAATAAAAATGACAATACTCCCTAAACTAATCTATTTATTTAGTGCTATTACTACTTATTTAGTGCTACTACTACTATTTATTACTAAATAAATAGATTAGTGCTATACCAATCCGACTTCCAAGAAAATATTTTAATGATCTAGAAAAAAATAACAACAAAATTCATATGAAATATTAAAAGGTCGAGAATCTCAAGGGAATTAATGGGAAAAAAATCAAATGAAGGTGGCCTAGCTGTACCTGATCTAAAACTATATTATAAAGCAGCAGTCACCAAAACCATTTGGTATTGGCTAAGAAATAAATTAGTTGATCAATAGAATAGGTTAGGTTCACAAGACAGAATAGTCAACTATAGCAGCCTAGTGTTTGACAAACCCAAAGATCCTGACTTTTGGGATAAGAATTCATTATTTGACAAAACCTGTTGGAATAACTGGAAATTATTATGGCAGAAATTAGGCATGGACCCACACTTAACACCGTATACCAAGATAAGATCAAAATGGGTCCATGATTTAGGCATAAAGAATGAGATTATAAATAAATTAGAGGAACATAGGATAGTTTATCTCTCAGACTTGTGGAAGAGGAAGAAATTTGTGACCAAAGATGAACTAGAGACCATTACTGATCACAAAATAGAAAATTTTGATTATATCAAATTAAAAAGCCTTTGTACAAACAAAACTAATGCAAACAAGATTAGAAAGGAAACAACAAACTGGGAAAACATCTTCACAGTTAAAGGTTCTGATAAAGGCCTCATTTCCAAAATATATAGAGAATTGACTCTAATTTATAAAAAGTCAAGCCATTCTCCAGTTGATAAATGGTCAAAGGATATAAACAGACAATTTCAGATGATGAAATTAAAACTATTACCACATATAAAAGAGTGTTCCAAATCACTATTGATCAGAGAAATGTAAATTAAGACAACTCTGAGATTACCACTACACACCTGTCAGATTAACTAAGATGACAGGAAAAAATAATGATGATTGTTGGAGGGGCTGCACGAAAACTGGGACACTGATGCATTGTTGCTGGAGTTGTGAATGAATCCAACCATTCTGGAGAGGAATCTGGAATTATGGCCAAAAAGTTATCAAACTGTGCATATCCTTTGATCCAGCAGTGCTATTACTGGGCTTATACCTAAAGAAGGGAAAGGGCCCTACGTGTATGTGTCAAAATGTTTGTGGAAGCCCTGTTTGTAATGGCTACAAACTGGAAAATGAATGGATGCCCATCAATTGGAGAATGGTTGAGTAAATTGTGGTATATGAATCTTATGGAATTTTATTGTTCTGTAAGAAATGACCAGCAGGATGAGTACAGAGAGACTTGGAGAGACTTACATGAACTGATGCTAAGTGAAATGAGCAGAACCAGGAGATCATTAGATACTTCAACAACGAAACTGGATGAGGATGTATTCTGATGGAAGTGGATTTCTTTGACAAAGAGACCTAACTCAATTTCAATTGATCAATGATGGACAGAAGTAGCTACACCCAAAGAAATAACACTAGGAAATGAATGTAAACTGTTTGCATTTTTGTTTTTCTTCCTGGGTTATTTCTACCTTCTGAATCCAATTCTCCCTGTGCAACAAGAGAACAGTTTGGTTCTACACACACATATATTGTATCTAGGATATACTGTGACATATTTAACGTATATAGGACTGCTTGCCATCTAGGGGAGGGGATGGAGGAAGGGAAGGGAAAAATCGGAACAGAAGTGAGTACAAGGGATAATGTAAAAAATTACCCTAGCATGGGTTCTGTCAATAAAAAGTTATTATAATAATAATAAAAAAGAAAATTAAAAAAAAAGAATTTGGGGCTGCCTGAGGGATAATATCAAGATAAGCTGAAGTTATCTCATATTGGCTGTTGAGAGCTAATTCTTAACTTTCCAATGTAAGTTTCTATCCCCTGGATAATGCTAATAATATGGATGAAATTTAAAAGTGTGTTAGATGTACTTTTTTCTTCTGGAGAGACAATTGTTAAAGCAAGGAAAGTTTTAATTTGGTCATAAGAGAATATAGATTTCAGCCTAGATGATACCTTAGAGATCAACTTTCTCATTTTACATATTTACAAACTGAGGTCCAGAGAAGTTCTGTAACTTACTAGGATACCAGTTATAAGAATATAAGTAACTAACTATGAGTAACTTTTGGCATTTGAACCTATGCACTGTGACCAGAACATTTTTGTTGCTCAGTCATTTTTCAATTGCATACAACTCTTCATGATTTTCCTTTGGGGTTTTCTTGGCAATGACACTGGAGAGATTTGCCATTTCCTTCTCCAACTCATTTCACAGATGAGGAAACTGAGGGAAATAGGGTTAAGTGACTTGCCCATGACCTTACAGGTATTTCATGTCTAAGAGCAGATTTGAACTCAAGAAGATGAGTTTTCCTGACTTCAGACCCAGACTCTATTCACTATGTCACCTATTTTCTGCTATGATGATGATGATGATGGTGGTTGTGGTGATTAGGTATGACGAGGACTGATTAGGATTATTAGAAATATGTACATGAGCTTCAGCTCTTTTTGATTACCACCTGATAAAGCCTTCTCCTTCCCTATCAGTCAACCTGTAACTCCATAGTGGTAGCAATTATCTCAGTTTCCTTTACCCCTGACACTTTTAGAATTTCAGTGTACAATTCATCATTCATAATAATTAGGGGCATGCCCCCTGGAGTTTTTATTATGAATTTCAGGAAACCAGAAGCTTCTGGGTAATGTGTAAATCCCAAGAAAGAAATCTGTCTCTTTTTTTGTCTAAACAAAATCAATAGGTGAGACCACAATCACCCATACCTTAAGACGACCCTTTTTTAATAGTATAACAGAGAATTATTCTCGGCCATCCCCTTTGGGACTATCCCAAATTGGCCAGTGAGTAGTAAGTCTCTGTCTCTTATTTAAAGTTTTAAGGAGATGAGACGATCTGATATTTTCTCTCTCCTGGATACTTCTAACAAACAATCATCCTGTGACACATTATTCTTGACTTGCCCACATTTTCCACATTGTAACATAGTTACACAGTAACACAGAGGTAACTATGTCTTTGTTGCTGATTCATTTGCTTCTGACCTGATAGACACTAAAGATTTTATATATATTTAAGTATGAGATTTTTATTTTTGTTTTTTGATTGTTGGTTTTTAGTTCCCTTTAATTGTTGTTCAATCTTATCTGATTCTTTGTGAACCCATTGGTTTTCTTAGTAGAGAATTGGAATGGTTTGCCATTTTTTCTGCTGCTCATTTTATAGATGAGGAAACAGAGGGGAAACAGGATTAAGTAACATGCCCAGGATCCCACAGTTAGAAAGTATCTGAGGTCAGATTTGAATTCAGGAAGATGAGACTTATTTACTCCAGGCTTTATCCACTGACCCAGCCAGCTGCTTTCTTTAATCAGAAGTAACATGCATATAGCTTGGTAATGTCAATAAACATTTATTAAATGTCTTTTATGTGCCAGGTATTATGTTAAGTGTTGAGAATATGAAAAAAACCCAAAGCTGATAAAAGGCATCAATCTCTGGTTTCAAGATATTCACAATCTAATTACTATGGAACAGTGACAAGAGCTAGGTTCAAATCCTATTTTGGACCCTACTCTCCATGTGATCTTGGTTAGTTAGATCCCTACACCTCTTTAGATCTCAGTTTCTTCATTATAAATCAAAGGGCTTGCACCTGATAGTTTTTGATGTGCTTCCAGATCCATGATCTTCTAATGCATCTGTAAGTTCTGGTGCATTTTTATCATCATGTTCATTTATTCAATTAACATCATTAAGCATCTACTATGAGTAAAGCATCATGTTTATGTGCTTAGAGGGCATTCCCTGAGGGCTTTTGCCTCTTTTTGTATCCCTCCTGCTAAATACAGAACCTAGCAAATAATAGATACTTAATAAATGCTTCTTGGTTATTTCTTAATTTCTGTGTTGCCATTATTAGGGCTCTAGCTCCTTGCATTTCAGTTCTGATATTTCTATAAGTAATGCTGCAGAATTCTCTCAACATACATTTATGTATTGTGATTAATTGGTCTTGGAATCTAAGCCTTAATATTCTCTTATTTATTGTATGGCTAAGCCAGGTAGGCTTCAGTTGACCCACTATCAATAAAAAGAAACATTTGTTTAACAGTGGAGTATATTGTTTAATGTGTGGATTCCCTCCAACCAGAAACTTGGAGAGTGGAATGTTTTTGCTTTTGTAAACTGCCTCAGAGTCTTTGTCTCAGACTTATTTAAATAGGTTTACTTTGAGGTTTATAGGAAAGGATATTTGGATTACCAAATTCAAGTTGGGCTCTTCCTGTTCAATACCAGATTGTTCAGTTTGATCACCCTCAAAGCCTTTTGAATTAAAGTAGTTATATAAGGTGGGCTCATGCTGGATGAATGAAAACTGAGAATGATGTGACCCTTCCTCCCACTCTTTTGCAGAGGTAGTGGTGGTGGATCCACAAATCTCCATTCTCCCCCCTCCCCCAGTATATTGGTCTGTTTTGTTGACTTGTCCTATCTAATTCATGCAGCCTCAATTATTTTCCTCCTTGGTTTTTCAACATCTTTTGAAATCAATTCCTCTTTTTCCTCTCCCAACTTCAGAGATATTCTCCAGTTCAATCCAATAAACATTTATCAAATGCCTACTGTGTACCAGGTACTGTGTGCCAAATGCTAAAAATTCAATTAATAAAAATAACCCCTGCCTTTAAGGAGATGACAGTCTAATGAGTGTGTGTGTGTGTGTGTGTGTGTGTGAAGACAACACATGAAAAGAACAAGAAAATTGGGGTGAAGGGGAAGAAGCAAGGGGCATCTTCTTATGGAGTTGAAATAAGGCAAAGCAGCAAATGCAAAGTGAGATGAGTTGAAAGCCCAATTTCTGCCCTCTAAAAAGGAAGGCATGGAGAAGAGTTTGGTGTTTTACCCTGCAGCTCTCCAATCAGAGAGAAATGAAAGCTGAGGGAGATGGTACCAATCAAAGCTTGAGTTAGAAACAATGTGATGAGATTAGAAGTGATAAATTTATTGGGGGTTGAGTGGAAAGCAGGGCAACACTGACAATATATTTGTTGTAAGGTCTAAGTGAATATAATGTATAAAGTGCTTTGCAAACATTTAGATATCATATAAGTATCAATTATGATGATGATGATGAGTATTCATCAAAGTCTATCCATGATTCTCTGACTTTCATATATGTTAAATGTTATATATATATATATATGTATGTATGTATATATGTATATACATAGTATGATGTTTAGTACTTTTTCAATTGTGAAACTCTTTGTGACCTTTTGTGACTAAGAAGATCTTTGTGATCTTCTTGGCAAACATACTGGAATGGTTTGCCATTTCCTTCTCCAGCTTATTTTACAGATGAAGAAACCAAGGCAAACAGGATTAAGTGACTTGACTGGGGTCACACAGCTGGTATGTATCTAAGACCAGTTTTGAACTCAGATCCTCCTAACTTCAGGGCCAGCACTCCACTGTGCCTCTTAATTGCCCTATGTTATGGCATGGTATTATGACATTATGGTATGGTATGATATGATATGGTATGGTATGATATGCTTGTCCCCCTGGAGGAAGCCACAAGATGAATCTCTACTTTAGCATAGATTTTTATCACATTAGTTAGGAAAAAAATATAAGGACTTAGCCCAGAGATGTTAATGTATCCTCAGTGCCAAAAGATAAGTCCATTTGGCTAATTGTTGCTCAGTTCAGGCCAGGAACCTCCATTGGGGGATTTTAGCTGTAAGAGATTTATAGGAAGATTGGCTCATAGCTGGAGCATCTGGCTATATCAGTGTCTGAGGGACATGCTAGATTAGATGCATATACCATTAAGAAAGCTAAAGATACAGCCATTTTTCAAATATTCAAATTAAGTCATCTAGCTTCAATCAAGTTTAAGTAGATAGAATTTTAGATCCTGTGCTCTTAAAATATTATTATCTATCATTTTTCCTTCAAAGATCTTTAAATTAAACAAACTGCTTTTTTGCTAGGGGCACAGAAAAATGAACAACCAGACTTTGACCTGAGCAAGAATTTTCATTTTTGCTCCTTCTCTTTCACTAGCTTCTATTCTTTCTCCCTTTTATGACCGAGGAATTGCATGTTTGGCTAAGAATAAGATTTGTGACAGTTTTTTGTTTTTCTTTGACCTAACATAATCCCAATCTCTTGGTTTAATTTCTGGTTAGTCATGCATTTATTTGCCAAATAATTGCATGCAAAGCACAGTGCTAGGCAAAAAATTGAAAAGATATCATTTTTTCAAGCTTTTTATTTTTAAAACATATGCAAAGATAGTTTTCAACATTCACACTTGCAAAACCTGGTGTTCCAAATTTCTTCCCTCCCTTCCCACCATTCCTGTCTCTAGAAAGCAAACAATCCAATATATGTTAAACATGTGCAATTCTCCCATAAATATTCCCACAATTATCTTGCTGCACAAGAAAAATCATATCAAAAAGAAAAAAAAATAAGAAAGAATTCAAAATTCAAGCATACAACCATAAAAAAGTGAAAATACTATGTTGTTATCCACACTCACCCCACAGTCCTCTCTGGGGGCAGATGGTTCTCCCATCATAAAACCATGGGAACTGGCCTGAATGGTCTTGCTGTTGAAAAGAGCCATGTCCATCAGAATTGATCATCATATAATCTTGTTGATGCCGTGTACAATGTTCTCTTGGTTTTACTCATTTCATGTAGCATCAGTTCATGTAAATCTCTCCAGGCCTTTCTGAAGTCATCCTGCTGATGAGACATACTTAAAGAAATTTTATATATATTGATTAGGGCATAACTGGTTGGGGGTGGTAGTAGAGGGGATTCACTTTGAGTTTAACTGGAGGAGACTAGTATGAGAAGGAGAGTATGAGGCACATCATTCTACACTGAAGATACCTTCAGGAACCTTCATAGGAACTGGAGAAACATCTCTTGAAGAGTTAGGAAATGTTAATGTGTGGACTTGTCTTTGTGATACCTATGGACACTGACACTGATGAAACCTCTGGGATGTTGCGCCAGCATGTGAACAATTCAGTCCTCTTGCCCCAGCCTTTTAAAAGATTTTCCTGAATAGTGGAGCAATAGGGAATACTAGCACTGCTTAATATTGTAGAATATTAGAACCAGAAGCTATTTTTGAGACTTTTTAGCTCAGCCTAACTAACAATCTAGCTATTGTTCAATGATCTCATTTCACAAATAAGAAAATTGAGGTTTAGGGTTAAGAGATATATTATCTGATGGAACTAAATTTGGGAGGAACCATTTGCCAGATAATATTTTCTTGTCTGTGAGAACTTAAGTAGTATATAAACTTCTTAAGATTATGGGCCTTTTCCCTTCTGTCTTTGTATTCTCAGTATTTTGCAATACTAGGTATTCTAAAAATTGTTTGTTGAATTAAATCTCATCCAGATATCTTTTTGTAAAATCAGTCTTTTTTAATGATAATTCTGAAGGAACCTTGGAGACCGTTCAGTAATCTCATTTCCAGATGAGAGTACTGGGCTTGGGGAGTTGAGTCCTCCCACCTCTCCAGGACATAAGACTGGGTTAGGGGAAGGTGTGGGCTCTTGACTTCCAATTCAAGGCTTTTTCCATTAGTCACACCCAACAGCAAGCTGGAGTCAGCTCATACAGGGTCCCAATTATTAAATTTTTAGTGTGAACACTTTAATGTGAATACTTTGACAATTGGCAAAAACTACAAATCAGGGCTAGATTTATTATTTTATTGATTATTTAGATTTAAGAAAGTGATAGAAAAAAAACTTAGCTGTACATATTAAATTTAAAATTATGTCATGCTTTTTTCTGGAGATAGAATCTTGTTGTTTAGTCATTTCCACCTCTTTGTGACCTTATTTGGGGTTTTCTTAGCAAAAACAATGGAGTGGTTTACCACCTCCTTCTCCAGCTCATTTTGTAGATGATGAGACTGAGGCAAACAAGGTTAAATGACTTTTTTTTTTTCTGGGGAGCTAGTTGTTAAATATTTACCAGCACACTCCTGGTAAAAATCCCAATTTCAGGAGCAAAAGTCCTCTCTAATAATTTCTTGGTATGGCTTTATTTGCAATTTTACAAATAATGTAGATTGTATTCTTTTTTTAAATATGGTGATACATAAGGATCACAAACCCCAAACTGACAGCCCCTTTCACTGTTACAAACTACAAATTTATTATTAAACACTCCAGTATCAAGAGTTGTCATATGATAAATCAGGAAAGTAAATAGGCGATTTTACAATAAGCTCAATTCATCATTTTCAAATGGAATTACTTCATCACTATCCTTTTGTCTTTTCTTCTTGTTTGATAAAGCTCCTATAGAGCTTTCCAAATTCATGTGATTATCTAAAATGTGTGTATTTATTTGCGTGTACAAATGCTTATAATCAGTAAGAACAAACATGGTAGTGTAGAAATGTATATGTATGTAGATATCAATAACCATCTCTATTTCTACCTCTTATCTATTTCTGTTTATCTCTATTTCTACATCTAGCTCTTATATATTTCCATTTTTCCATATATACCTATGTCTTTTATCATCTTTTTTTATCTCCATCTCTTATCTCTTCATCTATTTCTCTATCTATATCTGTCTCTCTGTCTATATAGCTGTCTTTCTTTTTCATCTCTAATTCTGTCCATGCCTTTTTATCTCTGCTTATCATCATCTCTCTCAGCTATTTCTAGTTCTTTTTTCTTTATCTGTTATTTATCTATCTATTGATCAATATATCTGTCTTCAACATAAACTATTACTAAAATCCAGATAGCTCTTTTAAGGGAAAACAAAAAACAAAAAAACAAAAACCAGTTACAATGTAGTTTAGTACAATTTAACAACATATGGTCCCATGGAGTATTTTGGTCCCAGCATTAGGTTCCAGTTAAACTAGTCTGTCTTTTTTCCCCCCTCAAAATTTTTTGTTTTTATGTAAGTTTATGGGCAGACCTGAATAATGTAGCATCCTGCCCTGAGAATTTCCTGTATCAGGAATGACTTTCAGATTCCCACTGTGCTTTTGATTAATGTTCTACCTGTGACTTCTGCAGATCTGGACTGTTTTGTTTCTGCAGGAAGGAAGAAAGAGAAAAGACAAGAAGAATAAACTTGTGCAGCTGGTGCCATGTTAGGCAGGTTGGAATGTAAGATTCATAGTTCCCTCATATTTCTTATTAAGGGTAATTCACCCAAAATGCATTTCCCTGACACTAGGATGAAAAGTAGCATAATCAAATTGCCAGCTAACTGGGGGAGGAGAGGTGCCCAGTGTCATTAACTGTGGCTTCTGATCATATCACAAATGAAAATGAACAAGGCTGACTGCTTTGCATGGCCTCCCTTATTTGCTGTGATTCATTTAGACCCTCCCCAGCCAAAGGAAGGATTGAGCATAGTCTTCCAACCTGCTCCCCCACTTCCTGGGCAATACATGGGCTTTTTTGCCCTTTTCACATCCAGGTCCTGTGACAAGCTGTAGAACATAACAGAAAATAATGGGTAACTCAACAGTTGAAAGCTTTCAGGGCTGGGTAGCCTAGCTGCTGTCATGGTACATGTGTGTGACCTTTCTGCAGAGCCAAAGAAACACACTTCCCATTAGAGGGGCACAAAGCAGGTTACCATTGGGACTGCTGCTAGATAGGGCCTTGTTTTCTAGCCTCTCTTAGAGGTATAAGGGGACCTACTTCTCTATTTTCTTCTCTTTTATAGAAGAGACCAGATCTCTTTTTCGATGTATGACTTGAACTGCGTTGCTCCCCAGGGAGGTAGATTAATGGGATGGGGAAAGAAGGAGGGAGAAAATGGTGAGGGAACCAGATGAAGAAAAATTTCCTTTCAAATTTTTTTCAGGGAAAAAAATTATGGAGTTTGAAAATTCCCTAAAGTACAATACTGGAAGATAGACTAAGACAACCATTACTCTCTGTGGCCTCCTCCCTCCCCCCAGCAAATTCCGTGATACATTTTTCTAAATAGTTCTTCCAGAAATGTGTGTATTAATTCACACAGATTTATATGCTATATTAAGAAAACCTATATCCAAATATGTAAAATTAAATTAATAAATCACCAGAATTTAGCCCAAATGTTTTCAAGACTTATTCTGTGGGTCACTAGAAGAGGTAGGCCCAAAGTGGTCTCCCTGCTGGCTTCTCTGAATTGTTCTCCAAAACGGAAGGGAAAAAATTTAGGAAAAGACCTGATTGAGGGCAGAAGATCAAATTGTTGATTATACCTCCAATGGAGGCATTGACCAGAGGGAGGACAAGGTCATCAAAAGTAGCTTTCCTAATGATCTCCCCAATTCTTCCCAATCTGCTAATTTGATCCATTATATGCACATGCTTTTCAAGATATTAACAATAATAGATTTTATTTATACAACTTGGATTTACACAGTGTTTGCCACACAACAACCCCCTGAAATAAGTGATACAAATGTCAACTTCATTTTACACATGAAAAAAACCTAAAGTTGAGAATGAAATTGAGTTGGAGTTTTTAATGTTTTCCCAAGATTAGATATATAAATTAAAGAAATTCTGATCTCCCCTATAGACTAAAAACTGATGTTTTTGTTACAAAATTCAATGCCTTTTCTACTGAACTATGCTGTTTCATTTCTCTCAAGTCAAGAGAACAAAGCATTTACAAAGTATCAGACACTGGGTTAAGGGCTCAGGATACAAAAACTGGCACTTCCTTCAGTCCAATGGAGGAAGTAGTATGTAAATTACAATGTGCAAACAAGATATAGATAGGATAAAGGGGAAATAATCTCAGAAGAAAGGCATTAAGATTAAAAAGGATGAGGAAAGCCTTCTTGCAGGTGATGGAGACTTGAAGAAAGCCAAAGAAGCTGGAGAAGGTGGAGGAGAAGAGAGAGAGAGTTCTCTAAAGAGCTTTTAAAAATAGTCAAGCACTTGAAGTAATCAACTTCTCATTGCTTATAAATGCATCTTTCTGCCTATCTTAGATAGTATTTCTATATCTAAATATCCTTAAATTCCCTCTCATTCAAGTCAATTATTATTTATTGGCCGCCTCCTAGAAATGATCAGTTTTTTCTGTTAAGGTCTGCTTCCATATTCCAATTTGCAATCCCAGTTTTCTAGCCTGTTTCTTTTCTGTCTCTGTTGGCAGCAGCCCTGAAATGCCCCAGCAGGCATCTGGAGCCCATTAGTGCTGCATCAGGTGGACAGGCACAGAATGGAAATACAAGTTCACAAGATCTGAGGCCAGGAAATAAATAAGCACAGCATTAGTATGACAAGGGCATCTGTGATCTCTGAGGATAAGAGTGTTGCTTTTTTGGTAAGTTCCCATAGGGCTGTGGATCTTAGAACAAAGGGGATTTCTCTCAGGCATCTTTTAGACTATTTGGAGAGCTAGGACATGGATAAAACATAATATTGGGTCAACTTCCTTTTCCTTATCTTAGATGAAATGTCTTTCCAAGCACATACACCCCAACTGTAATGAAAAGACCATTTCCTTACACATTTGACCATACTGTGTGGTAATGATGAATGATACTTTTATGACACCTTTTAGAAATCAGCAGTGCTCCATGTTTCATACCATGTTACCTACTTAAATGCTTCCCATGGGTTATTCTTAGCAGAATATAATGAATTCAAGTGAAAGTCCCATTTTCAAACATAACAGTTGCAAAGCTCTGGAAAGGAGCATTTCCAATACCAGCTATTGCAAATCTTTGCCAAGTATTAGTCCAGCATTTTAAGGGCCATTCATTTGAAAGGCAAGGCAGTGTAGTGGATAGATTTAGGGACCTGTGGCTGGGAAGATGTGGATTTGAACTCTGCTTCTTATGTTTAATAGTTATGTTATTATTGTGGCCATTAGGTGACCTCTACTAGATATCATATAGAATAGGGAATATTGAAGACCTGAGTTAAAATTGTGCATCGAATTAGCTGTGTGACCCTGTGCAAGACTCTTAACCTTTCTGTATCTCAGTTTCCTTATATGTAAAATGGGGATAATAATACCTACCTCACAGAGTTATTGTGATAATCAAATAAGTTAACATAAGTGTTTGACAAACCTTAAGCCTTAATGCTACATAAATGTTAGTTATATAAACAACTTAAATTTCTCCAACTTTCTTTTTTATTTTTGAAATGGTGATTCTATAATACAAATGTCAAACATTCAGTCTGAGAGCCACACTCTAAAATGCTGTTGAAACTAGATTCAAATGAAAATATTAAAACTAGATTTAAATATAAACATTAAAATATGTAAAATGTAAAATGAGAAATATTTAACAAAATAAATTATAATACAATAAAACATAGATGATGGTAATTTGTGGTTTTCTAAGTCAAAATGCAATATAGGGAATCTTATGAATCACTAATAGTCTATTTTTATTTGAGTTTGATTCCATTGATGTATATAGCATTACCTAATGGGGGTTGTTGTAAGACTGGAATGTTCTTTGTCAGTTATTATTTATTCTATTTGTTGGTTTTTTTGATCTCTGCCCCCATATCTCCCTTTCCCCATCATCTATTACTCATCAAACTAGGTAACCAAGCTTCTTATATATTTGGGACCATTGTTTGTGCCAACCATTATTAAATAATAACTTTTTATCTTCACTCTGTTCTTCTAAATATCTTGTAGAAATTCTCCTCTTTGGAGTTTCATAGACTTTAGAGTTGATGGGACCTTAGATATTATATAACCTATCCTCCAGTTTCATATATCAGCATCTTAAAATTCCCCTTTTAGGGAGTAACCTGATATTCTATAACAGAGATTGGGCTTAAATGACATAGACTTAAAGTGATCTGATTTTAATGAGGTCTAAAGAGATAATTTCCAAGTAAATAATATAAACAGGATTCACATCTAGCATCTCTAACAATAAATGCAAATGTATTCTTGGCCAATAGTTTTGAATCAGTCCTTCACCTTGGTTAGTTATAGGTATGTATATGCATTTTCCTGCTCATTAGATGCTCAAGGCATCTGATTTTGAAATTTCATCCATGTTCATTTATCACAAATCATCATCCAAAAAAGTAAATATAGTTCTCGTAGGGCAGGAGTTCTTTACTGTGTGTCATATACTCCCTTGGCAATCTGGTAAAGCCTATGGATCCCTTCTCAAAATGTTTTTAAATAAATAAAAGAAACTGCATAGGATTGCAAAGGAGGCTAAATATACTGAAATACTGTCTTTAAGAGGGCACTAATAAATTGGAAAGTGGCTTAACACATTGTGCTATATAAATGTAATGAGAAATGAAAGATCGTTTCAGAGAATCCTGAGAAGGCTTGCATGAACTGATACAGGGAAGTGAGCAGACTCAGAAGAACAGTAATAGCATCAATGTGTGTAATAGCATCAATATTGTAAAAAACAATCTATTAAAAAATCTTGAGTATTTTTATTAACTAAACAATCATTATTTCATAGGACTGATAAGAATGAATGCTATCCAACTAATGAATAAGAGGTGATGAACTAATGCAAAATAAATAATTTTTAGAGAAGGCCAACTTCAGAATTGTTTTTCTGGATTCTGCTTATATAGAATTTTCTTCTTTATTTCTTCATTTCTTCCTTCCCTCCCTCTGACTCTTCCTTCTTTCCTAGAACTGATAAAGAAGAATGTTACCTAATTCATGAATGAGTGTTAATGGACTAATGCAGAATAGAGAATTCATTTTTAGACATGGCCACTATCAGGATCTTTCCCTCCTGGATTCTTCTGTTGATGTGATACAGGATTTCCTTCACTGTTCCTTTCCTTCCTTCCTTCCTTTCTTCCTCCCTTCCTTCCTTCCTTCCTCCCTTCCTTTCTTTCTTTCCTTTTTTATGAATAGGGGAAAGGAGAGAGAAAAAATAATAAAAAAACTCAAAAATGAAATTAATAAAATATTCATTAAGTGCTTATTATATATCAAGAAGGCAGTGATCAATTTTTTTAAGTTCATGGACACCAATGATAAAAACTCTGGTATAGGGACATAGATCTCTCTCTCTCTCTCTTTATAATAGTAATTTTCTCCTGTACAAATGTATGGAACTTACAAAGACACCAATACAAAAATGGTCTGTATTTTTCCCAGTTCTTAGTTATCTTCTCTCAACCTAGGTTACAAAATATTTGTGACATCCAGAGTAATCTGCACAATATCATCCATTTCCTTTGTTTAAGAGGCTTCTCTGCCCAAATTCTGTATAAAATCTGGAGGTATAGTATGAGTTCTGTGTAGTATAGGCAGCATGATATACAGTGAGCTTGTGCAGGACAGGCATCTAAATTCCACTGGGATATTCTGGATTGTGTATGCTGAGCACTGATATTTCACTTAGATATGTTATGGATCAAGTGACTTTGACCTTGAGTGACCATACTGGACTAACCTTTACTGCAAGGTAAGCAGATGGGGAAAATCCATAGGAGAAAATGAACAGAACTCTGCAAGGCTTCTGAAAAGATGAATGGGAAACCACTTGGGTGCTTAATAAAAGAGTTACTCTCTGGCTGTCTCCTCCAGAGACACTGGAACTGATCAAAAATTTGGTTTGCCTAATGTCTATTATTATTCCCATTTTTTTCAGACAAAGAAACAGAATCCCCAAAACATTAAGTAACTTGCTCACAACTGGTCATTGTCTACACTAAGATGGGAACCCAGGATTTCAAGTCCAGTACTCTATTAGCAATGCCGCCTCATAGGTCACAAAGGGAAGTGGTAGATAGAATTTAAATCCATGTCCTTTGACTCCAAATTCAATTTCAATTCAATAATCATTTTTAAGTGTCTATTATATGCTAGACATTGTGTGAAGCAACTGGGGATAAAAATAAAAAGAGGCAAAAGTCAATCCCTGCCCTTAAATAGCTTACAATCTAATGGGGGGGGGGGCGGAATACGTAGCAAACAAAGGTATACAAAGTAAACTTTATGCAGGATAAATTGAAAATAAGGAATCTAGGGAAGGCACAGAAATTATTTTTCTTTACTGGAACACATCACAAGTTGGGAATGGCGTACATGATACCTCTGTGCCTGTAAGGGAAGAAAGAGAAATCTTTTGCATTGAATCCCACAACTGCACCTTTGAAGAATATGGGAAAGAGGGACAGCTAGATGGTGCAGTAGATAGAGCACCAGCTCTGAAGTCAAGAGGACCTGAGTTCAAATGGGGCCTCAAATACTTACCATCTGCTAGCTGTGTGACCTTGAGCAAGTCACTTAACCCCAATTGCCTCAGGAAAAAAAGGTGGGGAGGAGAAATACTTGTTGACTTGAGTAGGACTCAAGGTACATGTTGGAGAAGGGGTTTATGGGATATGAAGGTTGCAGCATGAAAAAAATACATGAAGAGGGAATACCCATTTTCTAAATGACTAATATAAGCTTATTTTCATAAGTAGCTTCAAAATTTATATATGCCATTTCCATAGATTTTTATAGATCATGATATTATTCTCACCCCTCTTTTGTAGCAGAAGAAATTAAGGACAGATAATTTGAGCAACATGTCCATTGTAATTCATTTAATTCACAAACTTCAGACAATGAATTTTAATAATCTTTCCTAATTTCAAACTTTATGTCCCATTCATATAGATCACCTATAAAGTACATGATTTTAGAAAAACTTTTCTAAGTGAACCTAGAATTAATTGGTGCTGTAGGGCTTATTAGCCCATTTTCCATTCTCCTATCCCAATTTCCATTAGCCTTATGGTGAGATTCAGTATGGGAATTCTGAAAGATGGGCACAGATTAAATTGGTTTCTTAGTTCAGAGGATATTGTTTACTACTATTACTACAACTACTACTACAATTACTATGACAATGACTACTACTACTATGATTATTACTACAACTACTATGACAATGATTACTACTACTACTACTACTACTACTACTACTACTACTACTACTATTATTACTACTACTACTACTATTACTACTACTATTACTTTATGATCCGAGCCCCTACATTTTAAGGAAGGAGGAAACTGTTTGTTCTCTATTGGAAATTATTTTATAGTTCAAGGGAGCCAAGAGATAGCTTTCTAAAATTTTTGTTTGTGACCTTTTCCAGCATTCTTTATGCACATAGGTGTTTTTAAAAAAGAGAGATAGGTTAGCCTTTTTATACGTTGTCAATGTAGTCTACCCCAGTTTGTCATTTTGCCCTTTGTTTAACTACACATAGAGTGGGGTAAGTTGAAAGAAACTGGAACCAAAAGTATTTGTTAGGATTAAAGAAAGCTGGATTGCTCCAGCCAGTAAGAGAAGAACATTGTGATAAAGGAATCTTTGGTAGGAAATGCTCTTCATAAAGTAATTTCCATTGTGTATCCTCTAACCTCTAATCTTTATGTCTCCTTACTGTAGCAAGTAGTACAGCTCTGTAGGGGCAATAATGCAATGTATGTGTGTGGGGTGGCTCATTGTAATGAGACCACAGATGAGGTCTGAGAAGATAAATTGATTGAGTAAAGAAAGGTCAACTACATTTCTAGGATTCCTCTGTCATTTGGGTCAGTGGGGATTGGGTGTGGAAAGGACAAGAAAGATAGATATAAATTGCAATTCTAGGGAGACTCTGACCTCTCAGTAAATCCTGCTGCTAGTCACACATTCATGCCACATATAAACTCCATTAAATCACAAGTGACAAAGTTAAAATAACATTACAGGTCTGATTTAAACCCCCAGGAGCCAGAGAATTCAGAGTTAAGGCTCCCAAACTGGGGGTGACAGCTTGTCCTTAACTCAGGCTGTTGAGCCTGGGGCCTGAATTGCACAGAAGTGTAGTTTGCAATTTGAAATCTAGGCACACACACACACCAGTCAAGCTGTTTTCCCTACACCAGGCTCCCCAGAATCTCACAGTGCAGACATGGTGCCCATCATCCCCAGAGCTCTGAGAGAAGTCCTGATCCTCAGTGCCATATGTGCTCAGACACTTGAGGACAAACAGCATGTGTTAAGGGTGGGGCAGCTACATCTGAAAAAGGGAAAACTCGTCTGTGCCTTTAACCCTTTGGAGGGCTAACTTTCTTCTTCTTTAGTGCCAACCTCTGAACCCTCATCTTTGCTCTAAAGTTTGTTCTCTCAAAGGGAACCTCAAGGGGAGATGAGAAAAGGAAAAATCTCCTCACATGAAAACATAGAAAAGTAAAGCTGGTAGGACCAATCATCCTGTGCACCCTCCCAACTTCATCTCAGGAAGAATAGAGCCTACAAAAACAGAAAACCACCTGGGAGGAGTTGTGTAACCCAATACGTAAAATACGCATGAATATGTACATGCATGCATGTACATGTACATAACATGTAGGGTGTTCCAAAAGTTTCAGTGTAGTTTATAGTTTTACTTTAAGCTTTATACTTTAGTAGTTTAGTAGCTTGTAGTTTAAACATAAAACTATACTGAGCCTTTTGGGATACTCTGATTATAGAGATATACATCTAGGTATACATATATACAATATAATATACACATTTATATTATATCTATATATATATATCCACCAAACTCAAATTGTGTAATATATAATGTAACATGCATACTACACATATATAACATAGCATGGGTGTGGTGGGATTTTATGTATTATGTATAATATATTTATATAAATTATATATGTATATATGGACACCCTATATATACATATCTATGTGCATATATGCATATGTTTATATATATAGATACATATATACATGATACACAGACACATATATACAGAGAAAGAGAGAGAATATATGTACATATGTGTACACACAGCTCCTCCCAAAGGATTCTTTATATGGGCTTTATTCTATATTATAGATAAGTGCACATAAACATATATAGTAAACATATATACACACCTCTAACATACTGAATAGAGCCCATAAATATAAGCTCATATATATATATATATATATATATATATATATATATATGTAATATACATATTCTGTTTATTTGTATGGAATCTATTCTTTTTGTGTATACATATACATATATACCTATGTATGCACACAAAATGCATACTATATATGAACACATGTATACTATACACACGTACATTTCAGTGTAATGGATAGAAAGCCAGTCTGGAAATCAGGAATGTGAGTTCAAGTCAGCCTTTGATACAAACTGGCTATATGACCCTCTATAAATCATTTATCTTCTCAGTAATGATATATATATATTCCAATCTTGTTTTCTGTTACTCCCCCTCCCCCAACACACACACACACTGACTTACAGGTATAAATGTGAGACAACATAGCATAATGGAAAGGGAGCAGTTTAAGAGTGAGGATTACTTGGATTCAAGCCCCATTTCTGACACACATTAGTGTAGGATCTAGGTATGTTACTCTAACCATTCAGGGCTCTAGGAAGCACCCTAAGCTGCAAATAGGGTATCAATCTGCATTGGTAGAGAGCATGTCTTCACCAAGAACTTCCTACACCTATGAAATCATAATGTATCCCTGCTCTATCTAAAGGAGTCTCAATGTCCCAGACGCTCCAGGCAGAAGTTGCCAATATTTATTAATTGGGAAAGTTTTTTCACCAAAAATCCTTGCAACAGGTCCTGTTCAAACACATATATGCACACATACATATACAAAATTCCACATATAAATAAACTCACATATACTCACACATATACTATATATGTATACACACACACATATACATATCCCACATTTACTCAGTATTTGAAGGTGTGTGAAGCACATTATACATACATTATCTTAATTGATCTGACTTGCTCTCCTTTCTATGACCTAAAATGAAGTCAAGACATATAAGATCTGACTATACCTTAGTAAAAAATCAACAATCCATGAACAATTTCCTCAGAGGTCACAGAGACCTCACAATGTGAGGAAAGCATTTTCCCTTGAGCTGAGGCTTTTTATAGGTTTGGTCCCACTCCTTAGCACAGCTAGTCAGGTTGCTTAAGTGGGGAGACTTTCTTCAAGAGAATGAAGGAGAATAAAAGGGAAGTGAGACATGGGAGGGGAAAAAGGGAGACTTGGAGGAGAATCAAAGGAGAAGGTCCTGTTCTCCCTCATGAGAATGTAGATGGAGAGGGAAAGAAAAAGAGAGCAGGGAAGTTAAGATAAAGATTACTGGATTTGAACGATTAACCAAAATTCTGAAGCTTTTTAAACAATGTAACTGGACCCTTTGTTTTCTTGTGCTCTTAACTGGAGGCAAAGATGAAAAAAAATGTAAAGTTTGGTATCTTGGCTCAAGTGAGAGACTCTCTCTGAATAATAATTTATTTTAATTTGAGACTTCTCATACTGCCCATATGGCTAGTATTCATGGGAAAACAACTGTTTTACAACTGACATGGACATCTGAAACATGCTTTTTGGTGTTCTGGGGACTGCTTTTAGCTTTGTTGTTTTGTTTTGTTTTAAGTTGTTTTTAATTTAAATCATGGCTTAGTTTAACTGAGCAGTTTGAAAACATTTCTCTAATGTTTCCATCGTCTTTCAATTCCTGGTCATTTATCATCTGCCTTTGGAAGTTACAAACTCTCAAATCCAAGGCAAGGAGGGGCAGTAGTTGTGGAGAACCCCACAGAGTCCTCAAAGAGCTACTGGCAAGAAAAGCAGGGAGTGGGGAGAGGAGAGGGCTTTTAAAAAGAAAAGAAACAAAAGAGCATTTCAGGAACAAAAATGACCAAAAGGAAGACAAGCTTTACCAGGTTGAGACATTGTAGCTCTGTGGTTTGGGGCCTGTTCTTGGAATTGATTACAACTCATCCCCATCCAGGATTCCCTGGGGAAGACCAGAAATTCTCCAACCAAGATTGGACTGGATTCTGGCAAGATCCCGGCCACAAAGGCCAGGTGGTTCCTCTAGAATTCATGGAGAGCCCCCAAAATTGGCTGAGAAACTCAGCCTTGCTTTTTTCTTTCTCTTCTACTTCTATCCTCATCTATTGCTCAAAAGAGGAAAAGATTCTATTAAGTTTTCCTTTGACCCTTCCATCTAGAACCTCAGATCTTGGCCAGAAACCCTGAGTTTAGTAGTGTTCACATTGATTTTAATGGAGATGAGCCAAGTATCTGAACTCAAGAGGCTTGGGAATAGTAATGCCTCCTAGATCAAAAGACCTGATGCAAGCTGCTCCCTGGAGTCATGAGTGATCACTGTAGAGAGGGAGCCTATCTCCCTCAATCACCACACCAACTGTTAACCCACTTGATGGGCAAGAAATCTAAGGTCTGAGGAATGGCAGCATCCTCCCAGACCACTGGTCCTTTTTCCAGATAGTCATTTTCCCAGAAAGAAAATCAGATGCATCTTGGCTACTGGTTCAGAGGGAGCTGAAAACCCAGAAAGTTCCCGCCACCAGTTTCCTTGGCATTGTCAAATAGTTTGTGTGGGACAGGTTGGGTGCAAGACCCGCTTCCCAATTAACTAATCAGAGACATCATCAGGTACACAGAGAAAGCATTTATTTAATCCCTGCAGAGAAAATGCCCAGACATACCTGGGAGCCATCCCAACTCCTCCATGTGCTCCTGGAACCTGATCAGCTTCTGGCTTATCTAGGGTTTAAAAGCAAGAGACTTGAACCTTCTCATTGGATAGACTAAAAGGATATAACCATCCTTGACCAATGGTCACCAATGCTGGCTGCCTCCCACAGGTCATGGTCACTTCCTGCAACTTCCTGTATCCCAGTTTCAAAGTTCATCCTTCCAGAGATCAAATGACCTTCCAAGGTCCCAGTTCTGGAAACAGATCATGTGACAATACTGAGAAATACTTCATCCAATCAGTCCCATTCAAGTTCAATATCAGAAAATAAAAGGATTTTATGAATGAAAATGAAATCGAAGAAGATGCAGGAAATCCAGTACCCTTATTCCAATTGCCTTGACAACAGGAGGGTGTCCAGATCAATGCCACAATCATGATCCTGGGAATAAATCCCTGTGGGAGATGCAGTCCATTAACTGGTCCTCCAGTTGCCACAGTTACATCTTTTAAAGACCCAGAAAAGAAAGTTCTTGTCACCAAAGTCCTTGCCATTGTCAATTATCTCAATATCAGAAACAGATAGAATTTTCCCAGTGGAAAAGACAAAATAGAATCATTGTCCTATACTTAGCTGCTGCTTCCTAAGGACCATGAGACCCTTTTTTTTTTTTTTTTTTTTTTTTTTTTTTTTTTTTTTTTTTTTTAAGCCAATTGAAGTTAAGTATTTACCCAGGGTGATATAGCCAGTAAGTGTTTAAGATTGGATTTGAGTTTAGGAACATGATTCTTCCTTATTTCAGATCCAGTATGCCACTGGATTTCAATCCACTGTCCCACCTACCTATGTACTTAGCACATAGTAAATGATTAATAAACATGTTTTCATTCATTCATCTCCATATTTGGAACAGACTTGTGATTTCACTGGTATGGGGATGCCAAATGAAGAAATTCCCTTTTATAGATGAGGAAACTGAAAAAGAAGAGAATTGTATAAGGTCATACAGCTAAGGAACAACAAGAGCAAGTCTCAAAGTCTAGTTTTCCTGACACAAAGTCCAGTGCTCCATCCACTACATCATATCACCTTCTTTCAACGGATTTCTCCACATTGCCTCTACCTTACTAAATGTTCTTGTTTCCCTGCAATCCCCTTCGTTTAACCTCTGAACTTAGAGGTTTATCAGTAGGCAAAATTACTCGTATCTCCCTATAAATCATTTCCCCTCTTGCCTCCAAATTTCTTTGTGAAAGTCCATCTGTATTACCTGTTTTTTTCTCATTTTTTGCTGGTGTTCTCTAAGTAGTGTTAGTAGGGGATATGGAAAACAAAGTGATATAGGACTGCTACCCCCAAGACACATTTTAGACAGGAAGAGAAGACTTAAAACACCTAGAAATAGCAGTGGACAAATCAAGTTTCCAAAAATCTCACGAAATGCTCAATACAGATAGTTCTACAAGTTCAGAACAGAGGAAGGTTGGAGAAGTTAAAATCCCATGTAGGTCTTAAAAGAAAAAATAGGATTTGCATAAGTGAGTACAAGAGTGGGAAACATTTGGATTTAGCAGAATAATCTTTACTTTAGAACAACTTATCAGTGCTCATATCATATGCTTCTTTCTGTTATGCTTATTCAATTTAGTTTAACAAACATTTATTAAGTACCTACCAAGTACCAACCTGCTAAATGGTGCTGTGGATAAATCACCTGTTCTAAAATCAGGAAGATCTGAATTGAAATACAGCATTAGAGACTTAGTAGCTGTGTGACTGTATGCAAGTCACTTAATCCTTATTTGTCTTAGTTCTTCATCTGTAGAATGGGGACACACTAGAAAAGAAAATGGCAAATATCTCCAGGTTTTGGGGGGTTTTTTTGGCCAAAAAAATGCCATGGAAAAAGTTGAGGTAGTCACATAGAACTGGACATAACTGAATGACTCAATAACAATGTGTACAAAGCCAAGTAGAGATGAAGAAAGAGTATCTTCTAGGGATGCAGTATGGTGAGACTGGAGAGCAGTTTGCAAACAGTTTGACTAAAATACTTGGTGGCAAGAACAGGAGAATAAAATAAGTTTGGTTGGAAATGGAATTGTGAAAAGTTTTAAGTGGCAGTTTCTATCTTATACTTTAATCAATAGGAATACAATACAGATTTTTGAATGTATTTTTTATGTGTGTAACATTGTCAAGACTTGTATATTTGCTGTTCTTTTTTTCCTGAGGCAATTGGGGTTAAGTGACTTGCCCAGGGTCACACAGTAAGGAAGTATTGCCCACCTAGCTACCCCTAAGACTTGTATATTTGGAAAGCTAATTTGGTAACACTGGAGGATAAACTAGACAGGGGAGAGGCTGGAGATATACTATCAGTGCATTCTAAATGATTTATGCACATATTTTCTCCAATACACAAATTTATTTTGCTTTTGTATTAATTTGATCTATTATTAAACTGTCAGCATCTCCTGACAGAGGTCAGTTTCCTTAGCTATTAAATGGGAATAATTAAAGCACCAATTTCAAAGGGTTGTAGCCTCAAATAACAAAACACACACAGAGAGACAGAAAATGAAAGATAATTTTAAAGCTTGAAAGATCACAAAATTTCAAGGTGGATGAGCTTAGAGAATCATGGACTCTAACATTGTCCAACCCACCCTTCTATGTTATATGAGCAAAAATAAGCCTAGAGCCAGAAGCAATTTGTCTAAGATAGTATAGCGAATTGTCTCCAGAGCTGGGACTAGAAGTCAGGTCTTCTCACCGATAGTTCCCTGCTTTTACTTTTCAGTGCCATCACCTTGTACATATCATCTAACTTCTTTGGGACTTTACTCAAATGTAAAATTGGGGGGAAGGGGGAGGAAATGGGATTATACTGATGATTTTCAAGGCTCTCTCTGGTTTGAGAATGTCTTGGTTCTATAACTCTTCCAGTGCCAGCCAGACTTTCTGTTGGCACATGATCATTGTGCCATGATTATGACAAAGATAAAGATGAATGAGGGTTGAAGATTTCTTTTTCACTACCCAAGATCTTACTTAGAGGTGAAGGTGAAGAATTAAGTGACTCAAAGCCAAAGCATTTAGAAATTAGTAAGATTTATTTCCATCCAAACTTCCTGTGAGCTCATTCCTTCCAGCTTTTGCTCAAAAAGTCATTCAAAAGGGACAGTCACAAATGAAATTACAGATGAATATTTTTTTCAGGTTTGACAGAAAAGCAGATAGGAACTGGGGATGTGTGCATATGACTTACTTCTGCTCCTAGAAGATTTCAGGGATTGTAAGCAGAGCTGTACAGACCTGATGTCTGTACTGTCTGCTACCAATATGGTGAACTCCTGGGGATGAGATGAGATGGAGGCACCAAATTACCTAAAGAAGGATGAACCAACTCAGGTCAGAGGTAGGGCATGTCGAAGCACCCAAGCTCCTCAGTTGTGGAATTGGGCCTATGGTCAACTGTTGCACTTCTAGTTTGGGTGAAATCAGAAGACCTAGTCTTAAAAAAAAAAAAAACAAAAGTAAATGTTTGGGCCCTAAGTATTCCTGACTGCTTAATGGATCTTAAATGGATGCTTAAAGGCATCCTTTTTTCCCTCATTCAAAAATAAAATCCAGTAATTAAGAAAAAAATATAAAGAATACAGATATAAACATTAAACAAAGAACAAAATCCTCAGTTCTGACTGAAACATTCACTTAAACACCTTCATGACCCACATTAACCAGCTCAAAATGTAAATTACACATACAAGGAGAATAAAGAGAATTTTCACATTTCCTAACTTTCAGCGATTCCATGGGCACATACTATTAACAGTTATGCAAGAGATGGGTGGAGTGAAATTTTTTTGTCTTTAATTTCCTTTCCTTTTTCCTCTCTTTTGTGAAAGAAGAATTTTAAACCTTCTATGTAGTTATCTAATACTGCAGGGAAATAGCAGCACAAAACCCACAGCTACTAGACAATGATGCTAAAATCCACAGTTATGTAGCTATCAGAACATGATATAGTATGTGTTTACCAACCTTCCTCTTCACAGGAAGTCCTCCAGCAAGTCTGTTTTAAACATGAGGGAGATATTTTAATATTTTAAAATAAACAATAATTTTTAATCAGCAGGACATTTGAAAATCTTCCCCTCAAACATCCAAGGGTCTGTTTCTTTGTGAGAATAAGACTTATCAAATATTTCCATAGTTAGCATAATTTGTTGTTGTGTTAAAATTATTTTTTAAAAAAGCCCCAAAAAAAAAAAAAAAACCTTTCCTGATTGAAAACAGTTCTGTGTCATATACAGAACCCAGAAAAAAAATGTCTCATTCCAAAAGAAAATTCTAAGAACTGACTCCATACTGACTATTTAGGCTTTAACACCATACAGCATCATAAGTCTCATCCTCTAACTTCCTTCTGCTCTTGGGGTCTCCTCCTTCTGAAATATCTATTGACATTATCGTGGTGGAATATCCCTCTGCCATTGGTGGGCTTTTCCCAATAACTCTTTCTAAGAGAGGGATCTATCTTCACTCTGTTCCTGGCTATGCTTCTAACTTCCTGGATTTCAACATTCTTAGGGAAATATCTACCTCTTTACCTTCTCCCTTATTAAAATGGAAACTCCTTGAATACAGGGACTCTCTCTTTTTGCTTCTATTTATATCCTTAGCCCTTTGCACAGGGCCTGATATATACTAAGTATTTAGTAAATGTTTGTTGTTATGTCATAAATGTGCACTAATAGTACCAAGAGGAATTAAATATGCTTATACCCAGCTGTAATTCAGTCATTTTGATGTAATCTCATGGACTAGGCACCCAGGTGCTTTTCCAGAAGTAACTTCTTTTCTCTTCTTCCATCCCTAGTTTAAAAATTAATATTGTAAATTCTGTAAAAATAGCAACAAACAACCAAAAAAAAGAAAGGGGGAGATAAAAGTTACTGAGCCAAGTTGACAACTCAAGAGTCTTCCAGCTGAAACAGGCAAGCAGAACATTTCAAGTGCCCCTATACAATCAGATCACAACTCTATCTGTTCTGGCTCATGGCCCCTTGGCACTTACAAAGTGCCAGAGATTCTTGAAGAATGAGTACCTAGTATTTCTAAAGAGAGAATATTTATCTTTCTTTCATTTTGGCTCTAAGTTGGACAGGTAATAAAATAATTTTCTTCTGAGTGCTTTTGTATCTTTGTGTGTGTTTTTGTAGGAATTCACAGACACCTGAAAAGGATATTTGCAGAATGACCTATGATCCTTGACCCATGGCACACACAATAAATCTGTCACTGCTGGCTCTGGAATCAATGGTTGTATTATACAGCACATATATAATTCGAAGACTAGATATCTTATTGGACCTCCCTCTACTGGGAGTTCTTTTTGGACAAGAGGTGAAGGAAGTGAAATCACTTTTCATTGACCTTTTTGACTCATTCAGTTCTCAAAAGGTGCAATACTATCTTAAGGCTTGAACTACCTAAATTGGAGAGTGGTCAGGGAACTCTACAAACTACCATTGAGAAGCCTTCAGGAAAAATCACTCAATCAAACTTCTCTAAAATGATGGGGTTGGATCAGACACTCTCTAAGGTCTCTTCCAAGGTCTAATATTCTATGATTTTTCTACTTATTAGCCGACTTGGGGATGGGAGGAGCAACTGGGAGGAAGGGTGAAATTGGAGGATAAGATTTTTCTGAATTTCTGCATTAATGATATCTGTTTTTTTATTCGTTAAAATTTGAAAATGAATTAATGCCAAATATCTATCAATGATGAGATAATTACTACATTTACATATTCAAAGGACATTCTCTTAAGAGCCTGGCTTCTGTTCTCCAGTATCCTCTCAAAGCCTTGTGTAAGCAAGCTGTTTTCCTTCCCTCTCAGGGTCAGAGTAATTTTGATATCCTGCCTTTTTGGCAGGATGAGTCTTAAAACTTGGAGCCGAAAGGGATACTCTGTGTTTTTATATATATTTCAGGGTATTCTTTTTTTTCATGTAAGGAAAATGAAATCCCAAAAAGGAAAGCATAATGGTAGTTAGAAGCAGCAATGTATATAATAGTTTTAAGTTTTCTGAGGCATTTTTATTTATATTTGCTCACTTGATCCTCACAACAGACTCTTACGGTCAATGCTTGGAGCTATTATTTTCCCTATTTTTACAGATTGAGGCCCAGAAAGATGAAGTGACTTTCTGGGGTTGGGGTGAGATGGGGAATAGGAATCAAACAGCTGGTTAATGACAGGGTTAGACATGGATAATGGATTTCCCGATATAGTCTAGAGGGCTTTCCATTATTCAGTCAATTAATTTCTCTCAGCCTCTGTTTCCATATCTGTAAAATGGGAATAATAATAGCACCTAAGGTTGTTTTGAGGAACAAATGTTTTGTAAACCTTAAAATGGGGACCTAGAATTAAATGAAAACTGCTTCTGATATGGAAGATTTTTTGGGGTTGGACAACAAGTTGAGTGACACATGTGTATACATTTAAACACCTCAACCTAGGAAATTAAAGGGACTGAGTCCCTGATGAAGTGACAATTAAACTGTGCTCTTTCCCAAGTTACACACCTGTTTGCTTGGTGACCTTGAGTAAAAAAACAATATTGACAAGTATCTTATTCTTCATTGGCAAAAGATGCATCTAATGCTGACTAGCTAGCATTTGAAAAAAGACAGTTTAGCAATCAACAATTTAACTTGCTCATATTCTGAGAACTTTTCATCAAGAACCTACATAGGATAACAAAGTAGAGCAGTAATCTTAAGAATTTACTTTGAAATGTCTAGATTCTTGAAACTAAAAGCTCCAAAACTCCATTAAGGAAGATATGGCATTTTTGCACTGTCACCCCCACCCTCAGTCCCTTCCTGAAGTAGTAATTAGGCACAATTAGATATGCTTTCATGAGACATATGATTTATTACTGCCTCTTCCTCCCTCCCTTCTTTGTAATGGACTGAGGTTTGAGTTGATGCACTGAGGTCCCAAGTACGAGGCTAAATAGTAATTGGACTATACCCTATTAATATACATGATTGGATAAAGAATGGCCCCCACCCACTCTCTGTGTAAGTCCTGATGTGTTGTATAGGAAATGACGATTTGGGTGGGTGGAGGCAGAGAGAGACAGGAAGAGAAGCTGGGAGAGATTGGGCCTGGGTTCCATACTCCCAGCTGCTAGTCGTGTGGCTTCTGGTCTAGCTAGCTAAATTCGCACTGCACACACTGCTATTGCCGATTCCCTTCCACCTCCGATCTTTCTTCACTGAGAATAAAGACTGACGATTTTCTCCCAACCTGAATTCCTGACTCCAATTGATTTTAAAATATGCGGTCTTCACACTTTTTCCCATTCTCTTTCCCCCTCCTTCCCTCTCTCTCGTCTTCTCTTCCTTCCTTCCTTCTTTCTTCTTCCCCTCCTCCTCATCTTCTTCCTTCTCTCTCTCTCTTCTTTCTCTCCAATCTCTTCCTGTTTCCCTTCTTCTCTTTTCTCTTCTTTCTTATCTTCTTTCCACCTATCCTTCCTTCTTTCCATCTATCTTTCCTTCCTTCCTTCCTTTCTTCCTTCCTTCCTTCCTTCGTTCCTTCCTTCCTTCTTTCTTTCCTTCCTTCTTTCCTCCCTCTCTTTCCCCTTCCTCCCCTAACCCCTTTGTAATATTCTCTCTAAAATGTAATATTCCCTTGTTGGGGTTTTCTTGGGGTCTCTGGAGGCAGCCTTCCTTTCAGTTCAGCAATCACCACATGAGTAGCCAGGGGTAAAAGTCCAAATCCTTTATTGTCTCTTTCAATTCTTGTCTCTTTTCCTGCGGCCTGGTTAGCTTTCTTATAGTCCAGATCCTTTATTATCCCCTTCCTGGGGCTGGGCAGCTTTCTGGAGAGCCTTTCAGTCTGGCCTTGGTTGTGAGAGCTTGAGCTCCCACCTGTTTTCTCTGGCTTCTGAATTCTTCCTGACTGTCTTGGCTGCGGCTCCTGGCTTAATTGCCCCACATTGAGTACAAACCAATCATTATATCACTAGGAAATCATTATTTGTTGTAGGATTAAATCAATGCTAAGCTAGATTTAACCATTGTCTCCTCAATTCCACTTAGTACCTTGTTTCAAGTTCTGGTCCATAACATCTCCTTGTAGGATTAGATCAATCATATTGAGCCATGCTAAATTAGATAACTATTGTCTCTTATCAATTCCACTGACTTAGTACCTTGTAAGAATCCTTTGTTTCAAGTTCAGAGTTCTGGCCCATAATACCCCTTCTCTCTTTCTTTTTCTCCTTTTCTTTCTTCCTTCTTTCTTTTTCCCTTCCTCCCTTTTCTTCCACAGTGCATATATTTAGAAGGACTAAGAAAGCAGCACCTTTGGAAAAATGAAACCATTAAATTTCTAAGTAGAAATGCTACCACTGAGCCATACATTTTATGTAGCCCCTTCAAACTATATTTCTGAATGCCATATTTCCATTTCACCAAAAACCCCCGATTTCTGAGAGCTACTGAATGAAAAGGAGAGAAGTCATCTTAAGGCAATAACTCTTCAATACCTAGATTCCTGAAGCTATAAATTTCAAAACTTCATTAGGGAAAATATGGAGGTTGGTCTTTTTTTTTTTTTTTTTTTCAAATTGAAATGACCTAATATTTTAGAGGATGTGCATTTTCTTGAAGTCATTTCTGGTTGCACAATATTCATTCAGTAAATGACCTTTGTCAGCCACTGTACAAGATACTGGGGCTATAAAGACAAAATGAAAAAATAAAATTCTTTCCTCAGGGAGATTATATTCTACTGGGAAGAAAAGGAGCAGGGATAACATGTACACATTTATGTATGTATATCCCCCTACCCCCTGCCCCTCCAACACACAATAAATAAAAGTAATTCTAGGGCACAGGACAGTACTACACTTGTAGGAATAGGAAATGTCTTGTGCAGGAAGTGACTTCTTGCTGATCTTGAAGGGAATTAAAATTTACAAGACGAAGTGATGAGAGGGAGTATTCAAGGCATAAGACATAGCCTGTGTGAAAGCATGGAAGTGGAAAAAATGGATTGTTGTAAATGAGGAGCAAAAAAAAATGAATCAGTTTGACTGAAATAGGAGCTAATATTTCTAAAACTAGAACAAAGTCCAAACTCTCCTTGTGTTTACCTTTGCCAGACTCAGGACAGAAAGATCAAGCAAGGCATAGTTGCAAGAACTAGAAATTGCAAGGATACTCATCAATTAAGGAATGGTTGAACAAGTTATGTTATGTGATTGTGGTGGAATGCTACAGTGATATAAGAGTTGATGAGCTGACTTAACTCTGGTTTTGGAACACATACATACACACACAGTAACAAGTATATGGTGTTTTAAAGTTTGAAAACACTTAATATACATTATTTGATCCTTGAAGAAGCCTGAAAATTAAATGTCATGGTTATTATTGTTGTTATTTGAATAAGGAAATTGAACCTGAAAGAAGAAATAAAGGCTAACTTGGCCAGTCATATAGCAAATCTGTAAATGTGTGAGGTAGGATTCAAATTCACATCTTCTTATTTTCATTTCAGTGTTGCACTCTATCCTGGCTACCTAATGGCCTCACTTGGCAAGGGAGGCAGGGATAAAACACCATACTCTTAGTCTAGAAATCACATGAAAAATCAATATCACAAATATCTCATAATGACCTTAAGCCACAAGTTTACTGTTCAGAACTTGGGACTAAGGAATTCTAATTAATTTTTGGTTGTAGTTTGATTTGAAGTGAAAACTTGATCATGGTTTCTTGATGGACAATCCAGAGGCCCAATCTTTCTTTCCTTGGGACAGAACAAGTCAGAAGCAAGTGAAAGGAGACCAGTCACAAAGGAAGCAAGGTAATTTAAGAGTTAAAGTGAAGGCCAATTCTATTTCCCCTAGATTACTATTTACTTATTGGGGGGGGGGGGAAGCATGCATTAGTCTTCTTGTCAATTCAAATAGTTGATTTATAAAGATAAGAAATATCTTGAAGCAAACTCAGACAGACTGTACCAAGAGTGTACATGCTTAGTCTTACCTATGGCTGGGAAAGCAATGGAATGTGCAGGGGAGGTTTTAATAGGGCTTTGAAGTACTGGCTAGTACAGTCTGAAGAAAGCACTCCTTCCTTCAGGTACTGATTTGTGTTTATTAACTGTGATTTTTATTATTTGTTGAAGGAACCAGAAATATTCTTCGTGGTAATTGAAATGTGTGGTGAAATTCCAAGACTAATTGTCTCCTGAAAACCAGTTGACAATGGTGCCTTTCTGGAAGAATTCTGACTTCAACTCTTCCTTCCGTTGCTTAGATTTAAAGTAAACACTCAAGTGTAAAGGTCTATCCATTCAGACTATGAATTATGATATTGATCTGAATATAGGCTTCCCTTCAAAACCCTTCTCTCCCCCACATATGGCTTGTATAAAACTTGAGCATAGTCATTAAGATCATAGAGATGGAAAGGACTGCAGAGAACATTTTGTCCATCTCCCCCTAAATCATTAATTCCCTCATCTAGTTTGGACTTGAGGTCTAGTGATGAGGAACTTGCTATCTACTCCAGGCAGCCCATTCCATTTTTTAACAGCTTTAATTTTTAGGAAACACTTTGAAGCACATTGAAATCTGTAAAATTGCACTAAAATCTACTTTATTTTTTATTTTGGGGAAAGAGTGGATATAACTTTATTTATTTATCTTTTTGGTTACACATGTACATTTTTTTCAAAAAACATTTCTTTATGAATCATGTTGGGAGATAATAATCAGAACAAAAGGGAAAAACCATGAAGAAAAAAAAGAGAAGAAAAAGAAAAAAGCAAACATACCATGTATATGCATTCCATCTCCGTAGTTCTCTCTCTGGATGCAGATGACAATTTCCATCCAAAATTTATTGGGGTCCAAGAATCACTGAAGAACCAAGTCTATTGTAGTTGATCATCATATAATCTTGCTATTGATGTGTATAATGTTTTCCTGGTTCTGCTTGTTTTGCTTTGCATTATTTCATGTAAATTTTTCCAGACCTTTCTAAAATCAGCCTATTCATCATTTTTAATAAAGTAATTCTTTAATAAAACAATTGTTTTAATAAAACAATGGAATATTTCTATTCCATTACTTTCATGTACCATAACTTATCTAGCCATTCCCCAACTACATTTTTCAAATCTTTGCCACCACAAAAAAGAGCTGCTACAAACATTTTTGCACATGTGGGTCCTTTTATCTTCTTTTATGATTTCTTTGGGATATAGACTCAATAGTATCACTGCTAGATCAAAGGATATGCACAATTTTATAGCCCTTTGGGCATAGTTCCACATTGCTCTCCAGAATGGTTGGATCATTTCACAACTCTACCAATAATGCACTAGTGTCCCAGTTTTCCCACATCCCTTCCAACATTTATCATTATCTTTTCCTATCATCTCAGCCAATCAGAGAGGTGTGAAGTAGTACCTCAGAGTTGTTTTAATTTGCATTTCTCTAATCATAACTTAGAGTATTTTTTTCCATATGATTATAAATGGCTTTAATTACTTCATCTGAAAATTGTCTATTCATATCCTCTGATCACTTATCAAGTGGGAACTAAAATATACTTTTAAGACATATCTGTAACCCCTGCTATCAAGGATACTGTGATTGGCAGGTCTCTTGTGCTTGACAGTTCTGAGTGACAGTGGTTGAAATTGATAAGTGTTCTTGCTATGTTCTCAAAAATATGACAAGCTCTTGGAAGCTGGAAGTCAATAGGGAGGGACTTGTTGATCCCCACTTATGAGAGAATAACCCATAGCTCCCCTGCCAATTGGTAGTGGGACTAACCTATAGGCTAGATGGATAGATTAGTATAAACAAACAAACAGACAGACAGACAGACAGATAGATAAATGAATGAATGAATGAGTACGTTAAAAAAAAAAACCCTGCCTCTATACTGAACTAAAGCTCTGTGCTCTAAGACTGTTGTGTGGGGCAGAGCAAATCCCTGTACAAATATACTCTTCAAATACTTGAAGACTACAGTCACCTTCCTCTTAAATCTTCTCTTTAAGCTATTTTTAATCTTTAAATATCTTGGATTCCAATACCCTTACTGTAATGGACTGAAACTCGAGTTGATGCACTGAGGTCCCAAGCATGTGAGTCTAAATAACAATTGGACAATACTCTATTAATATATGCTTGGAGAAAGAATAGCTCTGCCCACTCTTTGTGCAAGTTTTGATGTGTTGTATAGGAAATGACTATAGAGACAATTTTGGTGGGTGGAGAGAGTGAGGCAGAAAGACTGCTGGTCAGGTTCATGTCATGTATGAGAGGAGAAACAGAGACAATTAAGACGCTCCTCCAAAAACAAAAGAAAGGAGGAGCCACAGGTAACCCTAGAGAACTTCTAAATCTAGCTATTAACTACTATTAACTTTTTGATTTTTGACAAAGATGCACTGGCTCTGGCAGACAGGTTTTATAACCCACCGGAAGGGCAGTGTCCAGTACAAGCGGCTTCACTATCTTTAGATAATCACCAGGTGATGTGGAGAGACCCAGAAAGTGGTGAATGGAAGGGACCAGATAGGTTAACTGCTTGGGGGAGAGGGTTTGCTTTTATCTCTACAAGTGGAGAAGGAATCAGATGGGTGCCAACGAGCCGTATTCATCTTGTCCATTTCAGAGAGACGGAGCAGAACCTTGAAACGAAGGAGAAGACCCAAGAAATATTGGGTGGTTCTATTGCTGATTGTGCTCACCACTGAAAGAGCATGGCAGTTATGGCGTTTGACTCATGGACATTGAAAATTGTTGGACTTCAAAACCCTCAGGAATCATTGGGTTCTCTGAGACATGATAAGATTGTTGTAAGATTTGAAAACCCTCAGGAATCATTGGATTCTCTGGGACATAAGATTGTTGTATGACTTAAAAGCCCTCAGGAATCATTGGATTCTCTGAGACATAAGACTGTTGTAGAACTTGAAAGCCCTCAGGAATCATTGGATTCTCTGAGACATAAGACTGTTGTAGGACTTGAAAGCCCTCAGGAATCATTGGATTTTCTGAGAAATGATAAGACTGTTGGAGGACTTCAAAATCTGCTGGAATCTTTGGATTCATTCCCTAACACATAAAAGGACTGTTGCAGGATTTCAAAAACTTGGGGGGATCATTGGATTCTCTGACATGTGAAGCAATAGACAATAGATTGGTTTTGGACTATCTCTTGGCTGCTGAAGAAGGCATATGTGTGACTGTTGTTTACATACCCTCCTTCTAGGATTTCTGGAAATCTTTTACAACACCATGTTGATTTATATTGTTTGTTATACCGCTACTTGCGTGTACAATTCATGTTTGTTACACCACATTGAACCTGCACTGACTGTGGGGAGAGTCATCACTAATAGCCTGTGCTTTATTGCTATGTGCTCGTGTAATACCTCCCATGTTTCTAGTAAGACCCTTCAGCCCAGAAACCTACTAGCAACCCCCACTTCCCTTTGGTGTTTTTCATCTCCCTTCCTGAGAAGTTGGGGGGGGGATGATCACCTCCTTTTCAGTGCTTTCACCTCCTTTCCTGAGAAGTCAGGGAGGGTGTGATCACCCCCCATTGGGGGCTCTCACCTCCCTGAGAAGCCAGGGATGGCATGACCACTTGTGTTCTAAAACAAAAGAAAGCGGGAGATGTAATGGACTGAAGCTTGAGTTGATGCCCTGAGGTCCCAAACATGTGAGGCTAAATAGCAATTGGACGATATTCTATTAATATATGCTTAGAGAAAGAAGAGCCCCACCCACACTCTGTGCAAGTTTTGATGTGTTGTATAGGAAATGACGTAGAGACAATTTTGGTGGGTGGAGAGAGTGAGGCAGAGAGACTGCTGGTCACGTTCGCATCACAACTGCTCTCACTTCCTATCACGATCCCCCTTCACCTTCGCAAAGAATAAAGATTGAGGATTTTTCCTTAACCTGAATTCCTGACTCTGGCTGATTTTAAAATATGCAGTCATCACACCTTACCATCCTGATTACCCTTTTTTTTTTGCACAAACTTTAGTCTATCAATATTCCTTCTAAAATATTGTAATAAATAGTTTTGGTAATATATTGTGATAATGTCATTCCAATATTTTATGCTATATTTTGGCATCAATGTTAATTCGTGAGTTTAATCTATAATCATCTTTCTCTGCTTTATTCTTCAGCTTGAAAAATCACTACCATGCATATCTCATGAAAAGAGGTGCCTTTTTGTTCAATTTTAAAAAAAAATTTTGTTGGATAGTGACCATTTGATTTTTAAATACTTGATAGTATTCACTTAAAAATCTTTCTAGTCTTTCAGTTTTTCCCTCAGGGGAGTCATTTATGAATTGCTCAATTTCTCTTTATGAAGTCAGGTTATTTAGGTCACATGTTTTCTGTTTTATTAAATTGAGAATTTCTATTTTTGTAGGTATTTTTCCAATTAGTTTAGGTTTTTAGTTTTATTGCTAATTCAATCAGGCAACAGTTTCTGACAATTTTTCTGTAATTTTTTTTCTCAGTATGTGGCAAATTCTTTTTTTCTTTTTGATTTTATTTAGTTTTTCTTTTTCTTCTAAAAAAGAAACTAATAGTTTGTCAATTTTATTAATGATTTTGCTTTATTTATTCCATTGTTTTAAAATTTTAATTAGATCATCTTACCTTTATTGTTTCTTGATTATAATTGATTATTGTTTTCTGATTAGAAAAAAGCATCTGATTTAGGAGAATAAAATGAATACTTAAAGGCTTTACTTCAAAAACATGACTTCCAGGAATATATTAAGATCATTCAACATTTCTTGATAAAGTCAACAATAGAAATGACATTCAATTGTAAATATCAGCAAAGTATATAAAAAAGCTTTGTAAAGGTGTTTGTTAACTGTCACATATGTTGGACTATGCTTTGTGGATATGTAAGAGACTACAAGAGACTCAATACATTGGGTCACCCCTAAACATAACCCTATGCCACAAGAATGTCAATGATATCTCTCTATTTGAAAAAGCAGCAACAATATTTGTCTCCAAGCCCAATTGAATATCATCCCTGATGCTAGAGCAGTACCATGAAAGTATAGTACCTGAAGAAAATCTGGACTCTTTTAGATAGTGTGGAAAGGAAAATGGATTGGCAATAGAGCCTGCCAGACATCACTTTGCCAAAAGGGTATATGCTTTTTCAGATCAACTACAAATCAATTTGAAGTGCTTAATTCTTTTTCAGTCAAAGAATTTGTATCCAAAAATTCATAGGAATTTAAATATGCATAAGAATATTGTGAACCCAACCAAATACATCTTTTAAGTCCCCCCACACAGCAGGGGAGTCTGGTATCCTGTCATATCGTTATATGCTTTGCTGAAAATGCAATATATTTGACAAGAAATAAATGAATTATTTGTGGATTGAATTATTATTATTAGCCATACTACCATAGAATAAGTTTATGAACATAGAAACATTTTTCTGAGTCACCAGACCTAGACAATCTGCATCTACTGATAGTGTGGACAGTATCAGGTACTCCATGCTATTATCTAAGTGAATATAGCTAGAAATTCTTCCCTTATATACAAAGAGATGGGAATCACTTAGCACCTGTAGACATCATGCCCATTCTTCAAATCTTGGCTCAAAGTCTGCCTTTCCTGATCTCTCTAAGATCCAAGAGAAATTGCCACATTTATTCTCCTGAGATGTTGAATCCCTTTTACACATTTTGCAAATGAAAATTTCTTAAGTATCTATTGTACTGCACTTACTTTTTTCTAATTTGTATTATAGTTATCTAAGTACATTTCTTATTATCTCTACTAGATCAAAATAAGTTTCTTGAGGGCAGGGACCACACCATATTTTTTCTCTCAATAGTATTTTCTCCCAATACATGTAATGGTAGTTTTCAACATTCAATTTTGTAAAAGTTTACATTCTAATTTTTTCTTCTTCCTTCCCTGACCTCCTCCTCCTTCCCCACCAAGCAATCTACCCTTTTAAACATGTTTTCATATTTGTCATGTTGCACAAGAAAAATTGGACCAAAAGGAAAAAGAAAGCCACAAGCAAGAAAAAATAAACAAAAAAAAGGAAAATTCCATGCTTTGATCCACATTCAGTCTACATGGTTCTCTCTCTAAAAATGTTAGACATTTTCCCTCCCAAGTCTTTTGGAATTGCCTTGAATCTCCACATTGTTAAGAAGAACCAAATCCATCACAATCATCACATAATCTTGTTGTTACTATATACAATCAGAGCATATCTTAATCGAGGTTTTTATTTCTCCCAGGAGCTGCTCCAGCTGATTGCACGTGATACCCTAAAAATTTACTTTTGGCTTTTTGTCATTCCTCAGTCTCAGTGTTTGACATTTGACCATCCTCTCCTTTTAAAAACTCCTTCACTCATTGTCTCTAATTGCTCCTTCTCTGTGTTCTCATTCTCCTCCTGATTACTTCAGATGGATGTTCAACAAGGATCTGTCCCTCAGTTCTTCTCTTCTTTCTATGGCCTTTCACTCAGAAAGTTCATTCACTTCCATATCTTCAAACTGTGGTAGATATTTTGTCCTGTCCACTTTCCAGAGCCACAGGCTTTGTTTTTAGATCACTTGGTGCATTTAGACACTTGTGTCTGGTTACATCCTTGTCAAGCCTTTTTAATTGTACCCATTACTACCTGAAGGTCCCATTAACACTTAAAAATCAATATTTACAAAAACTGAGTTTCATGTCTTTACTCAGAAGTCTGTTGCTCTTGACTATAGTATTTCTTTCAATGACAATGCCATTCATAGTAATAATAGTAATCAGTATATACATCATCATATATTAAGGTTTGCAAAGTTTTTTGCAAATATTACCTCATTTTGCCACATAAACCTCACAACAACCTTGGAAGGTAGGTATTATTATCTCCACTTTACAGTTGAGTAAATTGAATCAGATAGACATTAAATGCCTTACTCATGGTCACACAATTAATAAGTATGAGGTCCCAGTGAGAACAGACTAAAGATTTCTTAATCTGAGATTTATAGGCTTTTTAAAATTTTAGCTACATTTCAATTATATTCCTTTGTAATCCCAAGCATTTTATTTTCTGCACTTGAAAACATAATTCTGAGGAATGCATAGGCTTGATGAGCCTGCCAAAGAGGTCCATGACATATACAAGAAGGCTAAAACTGGACTGAAGTGATTATATAAAGTTTCATTGAAGAAGATTTGAAAGAGAGAGAAAGGATTAAATATCAATATAGCATCTACTTTGCTTTAAGCACTATGCTGAGCAATTTTTAGTTTAATTTTTTTTTCCTGAGGCTATTGGGGTTAAGTGACATGCCCCGGGTTAAGTCACAGGGCTAGGAAGTGTTAAGAGTCTGAGAACTGAACTCAGGTCTTTCTAACTTCAAGGCTGGTGCTCTATCCATTATGCCACCTAGCTGCCCCTTTAGTTTAAATATTATCTCATGATCTTCACCACAACCTTGAGAGATAAGCATTATCATTAACTCCATTTGACAGTGAGGAAACGGAGGCAAATAGATCTTAAGTGACTTGCCCAACATCACACATTCAATAAATGACTGAAGCCAGATTTAAATTCAGGTCTTCTCAATTAATTCCAAGTTTAGCATTTTATCCATTTCCAGCTGTCTATTTATCTTCTATAGTTGAAACTTTGGTGTTATCTTTGACTCTTTATTCTTCTTTACTTTTCATCTCCAATTGGTCCCAAAGTCTTATTTTTTCATCCATCTCCTCTTCTCTTGGACAACCTAGTGATTCAGTGAACAGTATTGAATCTAGAGTCAGGAAAATTCATTTTGCTGAGTTCAAATTTGGCCTCATATTACCTACAAACTGTGTTACTCTAAATAGAGGAGTCATTTAACGCTGCCTGTTTTCTTATCTGTAAAATGATCTGGAGAAGGAAACAGCAAACCTTCAGTATCTTTGCCAAAACAAAACCCAAATGGGGTCTGAACAACAGCAATCTCCTCTCTATTCCAATACTACTCTAGTTTAGATCCTTCTTCAGTCATTTATAATAGCTCCCATTCTGCCTGCTTTAGTTTATCTTCTCTGGGACTTCTTATAAGATTTTATTTGTACTTCTTGCTTGCACTAAGTCATGTGTATTATAATTATTTGTGCATGTCTCATATTATCATCATTCTTATTCAGAGTGGTGGTGAAACAGAAAGTAGTAAGAAGATCAGCACTATGGCAAAGTACAGTGCTAAGTCCTGTAAAATTGTGCATCACCATCATGGACATAATGTGGTCCTTCTTGTGGATGCTTATCACTTTGCAGTGATTGGAACAATGGCTAGGGACCTTCTCCCTGGCTGCTTTGTGTGTTGTGAATATACTTGATACCTTTTAGGCTGTCTCAAGAAAGCCTTATCTTCCTGACTTGGCTATTTTCAATAATGAGGTGATTCAAGGCAATTCCAATAGATTTATGATGGGAAGTGCCATCCACATCCAGAAAGAGAACGGTGGAAACTGAATGTGGATGAAAGCATAGTATTTTCACCTTTTTATGTTGTTATTATTTTTTCCCTCATCTTTTTTCCCTTTTGATCTGATTTTTCTTGGGCAGCACGCCAAATATGGAAATATGTTTAGAAGAACTGAACATGTTTAACTTATATTGGATTGCTTATTATCTAGTGAAAGGAGGAGAAGGGACAGGAGGGAGAAAAATTTACAACACAAGATTTTGCAAAAGCGAACGATGAAAATTATCTTTGCATATATTTTAAAAAATAAAAAGCTATTATTATTTTAAAAAACCTTATCTTCAAAAATATACCTTAGTGTGAAAAACTCAGGCTTTCATCCAGCTTGAAGATATCAAGCGACCCCTTCAGAGTTTTTTTTTGCCAAAGATACTGGAGTGGTTTGCCATTTTCTTCTCCAGCTCATTTTACAGATGAGGAAACTGAGGAAAATGGGGTTAAGTGACCTGAAAAGGGTTTCACAACTAGTATCTGAAACCCGATTTGAATTTAGTCTTAAACCAAATTATCACTCTTTGCCGACGATATGATGGTATACTTGGAGAACCCCAGAGATTCTACTGAAAAGTTATTAGAAATAATCCACAACTTTAGCAAAGTTGCTGGTTATAAAATAAACCCACATAAATATCACATTCTTATATATCAAAAAAATCCAACAGTCAGATTACAAAAATTATTTAAAGTAACTACTGATAATATAAAATATTTAGAATCTATTCCAAGGGAAAATCAAAACTTTATGAGCAAAATTACAGAACTTTTTCACACAAATTAAGTCGTCCCAATTGGAAAAAATTAAAGCCTTGGATAGGCAAAATATAATAAAGATGACAATATTACCTAAACTAATTATTTATTTAGCGCTATACCAATAGACTCCCAAAAAACTATTTTAATGACCTAGAAAAAATAACAAAAAATTCATATGGAAAAACAAAAGGTCAAAATTTCAAGGGAATTAATGAAAAAAAATCAAATGAATGGTTATGTCCGGATCTAAAATTATATTACAGGCAGCAGTTCCAAACCGGGTTTGGCTAAAGGAATGATTAGTTGATCAGTGGAATAGGTTAGTTTAGGGACAAAACAGTCAACAACTTAAATAGTCTTTAAAAAAAAGACCCCACTTTTGGGATAAGAACACTGTTTGATAAAATTGCTGGGAAAATTGAAACTAATATGGCAGAATCTAGGCATTGATCCACATTAAAATAACCAAGATAAGGTCAAAAATGGGTTCATGACCTAGGAATAAAGAATGAAATTATTAATAAATTAGAGGAACACAGGATGTTTACCTTCAGTCCTGTGGAAGGGGAAGGACTTTATGACAAAGAAGACCCAAGATCATTATGATCACAAAATGAAAATTTGACATACCAAACTGAAAATTTTGTACAAAAAAAAAACTAAGCAGACAAGATTAGAAGGGAAGCAATAAACTGGGAAAATATTTTTTACAGTCAAAGGTTCATAAAGGCCTCTTTCCAAAATATATAGAAATTAACCTAATTTATAAAAAAATCAAGCCATTCTAATTAAAAAATGGTCAAAGGATATGAACCAATTCCTGATGAAGAAATTAAATTTTCTAGTCATATGAAAATGCTCCAAGTCATTATTAATCAAGAGAAATGCAAATTAAGACAACTTAAGATACCCACACACTTGTCAGATTGGCTAAGATGACGGAAAAAATAATGATAGTGTTGGAGGTGGGAAAACTGGGACATTGATGCATTGTTGGTGGAAGTTGTGGAATCAACCATTCTGGAAGCAATTTGGAACTATGCTCAAAAGTTATCAAACGTATACCCTTTGATCCAGCATTTACTACTGGCTTATATCCCAAAGAGATCATAAAAAGGGAAAGGACCTGTATGTGCAAAATGTTTGTGACAGCCCCTTTGTAGTGGTAGAAACTGGAAACTAGTGGATGCCCATCAGTTGGAGAATGGCTGAATAAATTGTGGTATATGAATATTATGGAATATTATTGTTCTGTAAGAAATGACCAACAGGATGATTTCAGAAAGGCCTGGAGAGACTTCAAGGAACTGATGCTGAGTAAATAGCAGGACCAAGATCATTAATATTTAACAAAATATATATGAATTCTGAGAACTGGCCATCCTCAGCAAGGAGATCAACCAAATCACCAATTGGAAGTAATGAACTGAACCAGCACGCCCAGAGAAAGAACCTGGGTGATGACTAAAACCATTACATTGAATTCCCAATCCTTATTTATGCCCACCTGATTTTTGATTTCCCTTCGTTTTACTATTTCAGAGTCTGATTCTTTTTGTACAGCAAAATGTTTGGTTATGTATCTTATTGTGTATCTAATTTATATTTTAATATATTTAAATCTATGGTCATCCTCCATCTGGGGGGGGGTGGGGGTAAGAGGGAAAATTGGAACAAGGGTTTGAATTTTAATCTGTAAAGTTACTCATACATATCACCTGTTAATAAAAGGCTATTTAAAAAAATAGATTCCTGAAATGGAACTATATAAAACTCAAAAAAAAATTCATTTTAATAAAATCCACAATAACTTTACAGGTTTAAAAAATGAAACCAGGCAAAAATGGTTGACTGAATTTCTATATATTTTAAGATAATAAAGATGATTAAGAAAAAAAAAAAAAGAATTTAGTCTTGATATCCTACCCACTCTGCCACCTAGCTGCATGTGAAGGGCTGATTATCCCATGATTAGTTTCTTAAGCCAAAACACATTATTATTATTATTTTTTAATAATAGATTTTTATTTACAAGTTATATGTATGGGTAATTTTACAGCATTAACAATTGCCAAACCTTTTGTTCCAATTTTTCCACTCTTTCCTCCCAACACCTCCTCTAGATGGCAGGATGACCAGTAGATGTTAAATATATTAAAGTATAAATTAAATACAAAATAAGTATACATGACCAAACCGTTATTTTGCTGTACAAAAAGAATCAGACTCTGAAATATTGTACAATTAGCCTGTGAAGGAAATCCAAAATGCAGGCAGGCAAAAATATAGGGATAGGGAATTCAATGTAATGGTTCTTAGTCATCTCCCAGAGTTCTTTCGCTGGGTGTAGCTGGTTCAGTTCATTACTGCTCCATTGGAACTGATTTGGTTCATCCCATTGCTGAAGATGGTCATGTCCATCAGAATTGATCATCATATAGTATTGCTGTTGAAGTATATAATGATCTCGTGGTCCTGCTCGTTTCACTCAGCATCAGTTCGTTTAAGTCTCTCCAGACCTTTCTGAAATTGTCCTGTTGGTCATTTTTTACCGAACAATAATATTCCTTATAATATTAATATACCACAGTCAGCCAGTGTCCAACTGATGGGCATCTACTCAGTTTCCAGTTTCTGGCCACTACAAAGAGGGCTGCCACAAACATTCGTGCACTTACAAGTCGCCAAAACACATTATAAGGACAACCTACTAAGACAAAGAAAAATGGAAATCTGCATTGGTGATAGGAGTAGCTGCACTGATTAGGTCTTGAATACCTGAAGTAATAAAGAAAGTAGACTCCTCTTTAACCTTTCTAACACAGACATCTCATACTTCTTGGCTGGATCTATATGATGCCAAACCATATGGTTAATGTGTCAAAAATTCTGACTAGTGAACTGTTTGTGGGTGTGTTCAAAATTTGGAAAATTTGTTGAATTTTTCATTAACCTAATAGTTTAGACATTTTTGCTATTGTTTTTAAGTCGTTTTTCAGTCTTGTTCAATTTGCATCTGTTGTTCTTACTTTGGCAAAAATACTAAAATGGTTTGCCATTTTCTTCTCCAGCTCATTTTATAGACAAGAAAACTGAGGCAAAAAGGATTAAGTGACTTGCTTAGGTTCACTTACCTAGTAAATCTCTGAGATCAGATTTGAACTTACAGAGATAAGTTCCTAAATCCATGCTGGAGCTCTATCCTGTGTCACTTAGCTGTCATTTAGACATAATCAGAGCCAAATTAGGTCATTTTGGTTTGGTTAACACATCATGTTACAAGGAAAGTCAGACCATTTAATAACCCACCTAACAAACTAAAAGGGGAAATTCCATCTAACTAATTGAACCTTATTTATTTAAACAGCAGGAAGGCATGGCTTTCTCAAAATAAGAATCTGTGATACCAAAAAGTATTTTTAATTTTGCTGTTCTTTTGTTTTTATTTCATGGGGTGGAATTATGAAAAAGCTTTGGGGTAGAGTTGGTGAAACATTTCAACTCATTTTCAATCTAGTTAAGCTCTTTCACATCCCAACTATTTCCATGACAACAGACTATAGGATGACATAGATTTTTGGACAGGAAGTGAATTTATAAATCTTGGATTTATTGATTATGTATCGTTTCTTTAAAAATGCATCAGAAGGAGATAGACATGCCATACTTTTGTGAAATAACTCAAACAATTGGCTTTCAGGGTTCTGGGACTTTATAAAATACTGTACTTTATATTCATGATACCACAAGCCATTCTTCACACAGTTTGAGCTTTGACAAATGAGCAGCAGATATCTGTCACAAATCACTCACTTTTCTCACCCTTGTTTCTTGGTGGTTTTACTGAGTTCCTTAAATTTCAGTTGGTACAACAAAATTAAACAGGAGAAGAAGCACCAAGATGAGAGTCACCCATAATCCCATGAACTATCCAATAGTTTAAATAGGGAAGGAGAGAAAAATTCAGGTTGATTCATGCCTTCAATTATATACTAAATGTTCTTTTATTCATACATTTCAGATGTCTTGTTTTCCTTTTCTCTGCCTCAGTAGTTCCATCTGCAAAATGACTGTGAATTTTTTCAGCAAAATTATAACTGGTATTGGAATAAATGAGGAAAACTCTAAGGCACTGGCATTCATTCCATGGTTGTATGGCAGCATGAAGCCTTGTTATCATATTCAGAATAACCATTTTTGTCATATCACTGAAGTCCACCTTTCCTCCATCCCCTCGGGACACTCCACTTCTACCTGAATTTGCCCTGATCTCAAGACTTAATTGTTATGACTTTGCCTTTTACTGAGATAGCCAAGCTCAGTCTAATGTGTTACTGCTTTGCTCTGAATTCTCATTTTTTTTAATCTTCTCAACAATCTGAGATGTAATTTCTCCAAGTTCTCCTTTAAGAATATTTGCATGTAAATACTTGCTTATACTTTATTTTTCCTATGTCCTCATGTGTGCCTTTGAGAAATAATCCCCACATCTCAAGGAAACTCTGAAACTTGATTAGAAATAGAAATTAGAAATGATTTCTTCAGGGACAGATATTACTGAAATCCAAGATATTAATATTTGTAAGAAATCAGTATGATCTCCATACAGTTACTGTTTTAGAAAGTTGAACTCCCTCTGTGCATAAGATTGGAAAAATTCAGTATTCAGTTGAATATTTAACAATTCAGTGGAATTTCTGTGGTTGATGATATTCAGTTGAATACTTAACAATTCAGTGGAGTTTCTGTGGTTGATGACTTTTAGGAAATGATGATGTATCACAGACTAGGGTTTTGGGTGGAGATCCAATTTAATACTTAGAAGAGCTTATTATACCTTGTAGTCTCTGAGTGCTACAAAAGTAAAACTAAAACTTAGTAGGGTGTTGTGGACAGACTGTTTAATTTGGAATCAGGAGGATTGAATTCAAACCATGACTCAGATATTTATGAGTGATTGTGACCCTAAGCAAATCTTTTAGTCTCAGTTTCCTCATGAATAAAATGGAACATGCTCTAATCAGAAAGAGTTGTTACAAGTGTCAAATGAGATCGAGAATGGGAATTTTGCATCTCTTAGAAACCTGTATAAAATATCAATGACTATTACACAGCCATATAGCTATGAACACAAACTATAGGTTAGCTATTATATTTATTTTAATGTCATTAGGAACAAAATTGTTGTTCAGTTGTGTCTTACTTTCTTCTTGATAAAGATACTGGTTTCCTATTTCCTTCTCCAGATCATTTTACAAATGAGGAAAGGGAGGCAAACAGAGTTAAGGGACTTGTGGAGGGTTATACTAGTAATTGCTTAAAGCTGAAGGAGATGAGTTTTGGAGGAGTTCTATCCACTGCATCACCTATTTGCTGTATTGAAAAGAAAGAACTGATCACAAAGCCAGAGACTGAACGTGTATTCAGGTCCTCTCTCTGGTATATATTAGTTAAGTGACCTTGAACAAGACACAATTTCTGTCTGACTTGGTTTCCTCATATATAAAATGTGGATAGTAATAACATCTATTTCCCAGAGTTATTTTTTAATTATTTAATTTGAACTTAAGAAATAAAATGAGCATTTTCATAATACAGTAGAATGGGGGGGGGGGAAAGATGATTGTACAAGAAACTGTAAATTTATTATATATAACTTGCTATATCTTTAAAATATATTATAAAGTCATCGTGTAACTTTGCTTTTTTTTCCCTTTTTTTCTTCCTTTCCCCCAGGTTGTCAGAGTATAAGATGGAATAATATCTATAATGTGCTTCACAAACCTTAAAGCACTAAATAAATGTTTGCTATCATTATTATTATTATTGCTTCTAAAATCATGCTTCAGAATTATCACAACACTTCTCACACACAAAAAAATAAAAATATATTTCATATAAAAATGATAAATTTTGAATAGGAAAAAAGCTCATACAAATCCATTCAATAAATAAAATTTATCATTTATTATATCCTTTCTATAGTTAATAAGCATAAATGACACAAAAATTAGAATTACAGACTTTTGAACATAGAAAGTTGGACAAGGCCTTAAGACGTAATCTGGTTAAAATCTAGCTCCAAAAGCAGAAATTTTATCTTCCACATCCCTGACAGATGCATATCTAGCCTCTGCCAGAACTCTTCCAATGATATTAATTTTTTTTGCTTTTTGAAACAAGCCTTTCCACTTGTAGACAGGTCTTAATTGTTACAGATTTCTTTCTTATGTGAGACAGAACTCAGTAGTCCTGCAATTTTAACCCATTGGTCCTGGTTTTACCTTCCAGATCTACAAAAAATGTTTGTTTTCTGTTTTATATGGCAACCCTTAGAATGTTTGAAGGCAGCTCTTCTATTGTTAATGTGTTGCCTCTATAGGCAAAACATCTTAGGTTTTTTAAATCATTGCTTATATGACATGATTTCTACATCTACCATACTTTAACCATCTATTCCAGTATGTTAATATCCATCCTGAAATCCCATTGAATGCTATATTCTAGACCACGGATTCTTACTCTGCTTTGGATCATAAACTCCTGGGAAGTATGCCTGGGGAGCTAGCTTGGGGAAGCCCATGGATCCCTTCCCCAGATAATGTTTTTTAAATGAATAAAATAAAATACACAGGATTACGAAGTAACTGGACATAATGGATAGAGCAGAAGCATCAAAATCAGGAAGACTTTTCTTTCTGAGTTCAAATTTGGCTCTAGATACTTACTGTGTGAACTTGGGCAAGTTATTTAACCCTGTTTGCCTCAGTTTCTTCATTTGTAAAATGAGCTGGAAAAAGACATGATCAACCACTACAGAATCTTTGCTAAGAAAACCCCAAATGAAGCCATGAAGAGTCAGACACAACTGAACTGATTCAACAACGAAGGAAACCAATCATATTTAAATGAAGCTATTATTTTTAAAAAGTTCACAAAACCAATTTAAGAAGCTTTGATTTAACCTGTATGGGGTACAGTATAACTAGTGTTTCTCTTGATTTAGATTCTATAGTTCCCTTACTACCAGATAAGTTTCTATTAGGTTTTTTCAGTCCACTGTTGATTCATGTTGTCAGAATCAAAAAGAATCTTCATTTTTTTCAATATAAGTTATTATGATAGTGGAGGTATCTTCCACTTGTATTTGTGCAGTACATTTTCTGAACCTAAATGGTATATGTTATGAGCCAGAACTTTAAACAAGGTGTTAACTCACTGGAATTGATAGAAACAATGCTTAAGTTTATTATACCTTTGAGAGTTTACACATTAGCTCACACATTAGAGTCCACAAGTTCCAAAACCCACAATCCCATTCTTTCAGAGAAGGAGTCAACCATTGGATTCATACCTTTAAGAGATCATATATAAGGAGCTCCTGGAGTCAGTTGAGAAGAATAGAAGCAAGATTCAGAGAGAGCTGGAGGCTGAAGCTGGCAGACAAGCTGCAAGAACTCTTGGAACCAAGGAGAGAGATAGGCCTCTAAGAAAACTAACTGGGCTATTTTGAAGGAGACAACAAAGGATTTAAACTTTTAACACCTGGCTGCATTTGAGGTGATTATTACTTGGAAATGAAACTAAGGCTGCCTCCAGAAGCTCCCCAAGAAACCTGCTCCCAGAGAACCATCATATTTTAGAAAAAAGAAGAACACTACATTATTCTAGAAAAAAAGAGAACACCACAGGTATAGAGGGAGAGAGAGAGAAGATAGAGAGAAAGATAGAAGGAAGAGAGGGAAATGGGGAGGAAGACAGAAAGGTAGAAGAAGAGGAAGATGAAGAAGGAGGAGAAGTTTTCCATGTTTGTTTAACCATTGCAGTCATGTCTGATTCTTTGTGGTCTCCTATGACATTTTCTTGGCAAAGACATTGGAGTGGTTTGCCAGTTCCTTCTCCAGCTCATTTTATAGATGAGGGAACTGAGACAGAGTTAAGTGACTTGTCCAGAATCACACAACTAGTCAGTGTCTAAGGCCAGATTTGAACTCAGGAAGATAAGTCTGAGGCTGATCTGAGATCTTTTAGAACTCTGTTCTATGATCCAACATTGTAGCTAACCCTCCTCTCTGTCTCTGTCTCTGTCTCTGTCTCTGTCTCTCTCTGTTTCTTTCTCTTTCTCTCTCTCTCTCAATCTCTCTCTCTCTCTCTCTCTCTCTCTCTCTCTCTCTATATATATATATATATATATATATATATACACATACACATACATATATATTTATATATATACACATACACACATACACATGTCTTCTAAAGACAGGATAATTATATGTTTTATATTGATAAAATGTTAAATAAATGGTGTCTTTCATTAGAGACTTCCATTCAGGTTGACATTATTCTTTGGCTAATATTCTTTGGGTTCAGATTTTTATATTACATGAATTTCTCCTTCTTTGGTATATTTATATTGAATTTTATATAACATTTAATTGCAGATAATATGAGTAAATAATTTTAAGTTTATTTTATAAGGCTCAGTGATTGAAAAATTCACTTAGGTTTTATTTATATGAACTAGGCATTAAATCCTTGAGGTTTTGGTCTTTTAAAAGCTTGTTCTAATGTATACACACACACACACACACACACACACACACACACAAATCAATTGATATGTCAAGAGGTCAGTTATCAAGTCATTTTTGAAAGCTTACTAATAGAAAAAGCATCTAAAAATCAACTCTTAAAAAAGAACAAAATTTCCAAGTAGGCAGGTAAATCTATCATTAAAGGTTTCAAGGACATGAAGGCACAGTGTCAGATGGAGGTCTGTCCCAAAGGAAGGTTATAAGCAGAAATGGCAGGACAGGGCACAACAACAAACATTATTTTGCCTGACAAAAGGAAAGGAGGAAAGTGACTATCACAATGCTTTCATTGAAAGACAAGTGTGAAATGAGTCTACAATCTTACTTTCCACACATTTATGTCGAAGAGAAACAAAATAGGAAAGTATGGATAATTTGACAGGTTATTAGCATGCTCAGGAAAAATAAGATCGAGGTGGAGTTTGAAGAGTGGGGCTTCCAATTGTTCTATATTGCAAATGGTGCTTTTTTTAAAATTTTTTTTTAATTTTTTAAAAATGTGATCTTGGTAAAAGCATTTTAAGCCAAGGTGGAAATGTTCTAGTCTGTCGAAATACTAAAGGAAGAGCAAGGATTTGCTGGTCTTCTGGGAAAGATTATGACTGAATCTGATGCTGAAAAGACTATTGAAGTACATTGGGATATTCTGACAAGACAGAGAGGATTCTGAAAGAGAATAACTTGAAATGATTATGCCCCTGTTTCCCCCATGTTAATTCTATTAGAAACTCTTAGGGAGCGATATGGTAGTTTTGTAGGTTGCCTCATGTAGTTGGGTTACTTGAATGGATTATTGAGGCCTTATGTAAATGGAATGTGTTAAGAGGTAACAAATGGAATAAACTTTTGGACTCTTACTTCAGCCTACAGCTGGTTTTGGTTTAATCTTCCACATGTATGTGCATGCACATGTATGCATGTGTTCTGGCTTTGTTGGCCATATTTTCCCATCCCCCAAATCAGGACCCATAATCAGAAAAAAAAAAAAAAAGGATACTTCCTCCTAACCCTGAATAGAGAAAATAATTGTAGTAGTTGTGGACTGTATACAGAATCATCTTTCTTCTCTTCTTTCCTCGCCTCTCCTCTTCCTCCTTTTTTTTTTTCATTTTTCTCTTCCTCCTCTCCTTTCCCCCCTTTTCTCTTTTCCTCTCCTTTTCCTCTTCTCCTTCCCTTTTCTCTCCTTTCTTCTTTTCTCCTTCCCTTCCCTCTTCTTTCCTTTCCCTTCCCCTCCTCTCCTTTCCTTTTCTTCTTCTCCTCTTCCTCCTCTTTCATTTTTTCTTCTTTCCTCTCTTATCTATTTTCTTCTTTTTCCCTCCCCTCCTCTATATCCTTTTCCTCTCCTTTCTTCTCTTCTCCCAAATTTATTAGAGACCATAATACCTGGCACTCAGCATTTTTTTTTCCTTCTGGAAGAAAATCCTGTGATTTGTTTAAGCATTACAGGACACCATCCTGTCAGACCCATTAGATTTATTAAAGAAGATTAAAAACTTAGCTGGGAGCCATGCCATCCGGGTCATCACTAAAGCTTTTAGAAAAGATCAATATATTTCAGACTCAAATCTAAAGATTAAGGCTGACATTAAGTTTCCTATACATCTTTTAATCAAACACCTCAATTTCTGAAAAGTAAGTTAGGCACTATAGAGATTCCATCAGACTCAATGGGAAGTTCTGATAGTATTTTCTAGGGAAGACTCAAATCTGGGTGCTCCTGGAAGCTCAAACTAATCTACCAAAATGTGCATCAGTCAAGAAAATGAGAAATGCAAAGATAAGGCTTTGGGGATCCATTTAAAGATTAATTGTGGAAGTCTTCGGGGAGGACTCTTAAAATTCTGAATGTAGCAACAAGACATTGATTCTCTATACTTCCAATATGAAATACAGGGGTTTAAAAATAATATCACCTCTTCAAGTATCTGACAATGATCTTCAGGCAAGATAGATAAATCTGAATTTGCTTCTTAGTTTTATGCTAGAGTAAGCATAAAAGCAAGAGTTTTCAGTCCCTATGAAATTTGAAAATTTCAGACAGAAGCATCTGCAGTAACTAATGTAAATTCTTGCTTAACAGGTAAGCAGGTGGAGGGAAGGGAGCTGAAAGAAGAGTACAAAGGTTTTCTACCCTCCTTTAAATGTCTAATCAAAAACACAAATAAACAATGTCAAACCTCATGTGTTTGTGGAATTTAAAAAAAAATCAAAACCACACATTGTAAAGTAGGATATAGAGAAGTTGCAAGGGAATAAATTAGAATCATCATTAAGGACAAAATAAATGATCAGAGGAAAGTTGTCATGGTGGAAAACTTGCTGTTTTCCAAAAATTTGTTGTTTTCAATTCTCATTTCTAGACTGTGGAATTTTTTGGCATTACAATTGATTGATGAGTCAAAGAAAGAAGAAAATGAAATAAAAAAGGATCTGACTTGTTAGGATTCTTACAAGGTACTAAGTCACTGGAATTGATAGAGACAATAATTATCTAATTTAGCATGGTTCAGTATGATTGATCTGATCCTACAAGGAGAAGTTATGGACCAGAACTTGAAACAAGGTACTAAGTGGATTTGAGGAGATAATGATTAAATCTAATTTAGAATTGATTTAATCCTACAACAAATAATGGTTTCCTAGTGATATAATAATTGGTGTATACTCAATGTGGGGCATATAAGGAGGAGCTCTCAGGGCCAGAAGGACAAGCCCACTAGAGGACAAGCCCACTAGAACACAAACCCACTAGAACACAAACCCACTAGAAGGTCTGGGAGCCTCAGCCAGGATTCAGTCAAGGAGATTCACAAGCCAGAGAAGGCAGCTTAAGCTCTTGGAACCAAGACTACAGAAGGCCTCCAGAAAACTATCTGAGCCCCAAGTGTAGGAGACAACACTTTAAAGGAGACAATAAAGGATTTGGACTTTTAACTCCTGTCTGCATTTGGGGAAATTACTGAATCTGAAACAAAGGCTGCCTCCAAGAGGCCCCCCAAGAAACCTGATCCCAGAGAACAATATATTTTAGAGAAGAATGTTCCATTTTGGCACCCAACATGAGGCCAAGAACCTTCATCTGTGACCCAGAAATTAGGGTGAGTACAACAAGGAAACTTTGTTAAGGGCTAAAGTAGAATTTCAGCTAAAGTGGGACAGATTTTTAGAAAACAGCCTTCTTTTCCAATTCAAGGAAAATGTGTAGAAAGCATTGTCAGACTTATGAAAAGCCAAGGTTTGATTATAATTTGGAAGCAAATCACTGAACTTTTAGAAACTGTACAATATACATCTCCTTGGTTCTCTATCAAAAAAGAATTGGATCTAGAGGAGTGGAAATTAGTAGGAGAGCAACTATGTCAATTCTACAATGAAAATGGACCTGCCTCAATTTCCAAAGACACACTTAATACATATAATTTAATACAACTGGCTTTAGGAAATAATTTATATATGTATATTATATATATATTATATTACATTAATTATAATATTATATATTATTATATAATATATATAATTTATATATATATATATATAGAATTTGTAGAATTATAGAATAGGGAAAAAAACAAAAGAGCAGGAGGGGGAAGATCTAAATAAACTAGGTGAAAAGGATGAAGAATCAGATAAGAATGGAGTTAAGTATAATTTTAAGTGTGGTACTTACAGCAGGAGAAATTAGGTCATTCCACATCCCCTGACCTACTTCCCTCAATTAACCCTTCATGGGTGCATGGAGAAGGAGGAGGGGGAGAGGTAATAACACATTCAGCACCTCCTATGAAGCAGCCTATGACAAGATTACAAAAAGCACTGATTAAAGCAAAAAATGAAGGACAGGATATATTTGATTTAAAAATAAATACATACCCTGTGATAGAAAAGCTTGACTCTTCAGGTCAAAAAAGGAGAAGATACACTCCTTTTGAATTGCAAAAATGAAGGATTTGAAAAAAGGTTGCACTCTTTATGGGGCTACATCATCTTATGTTAAGATGTTACTAGATAATTTGGCTTATGAAATCTTAACCCCCAGTGATTGGAAATCCATAGCAAGGTCATGTTTAGAACCTGGACAAAACTTGTTGTGGCTTTCGGAGTATCATGAATTATGTAAGATTCAAGTCCAACGCAATAGGCAAACAGGAGTTAATATACAAGTCACCTTTGACCAACTAGCAAGTGAAGGTCAATATACAGAGAATTCAGCACAGACTAATTATCCCATAACAATGTATGAGCAAATTGCTACTTCTGTTATAAAAGGTTGGAATTCCCTCCCAGAGAAAGATGGAGGTAAAGCCTTCACAAAATTAGAGCAACATCCCAATGAACCCTTTGTGGATTTTGTGGGACATCTGCAAGTAGCTGTCACAAGAACCACTGGAGAAAATATAGCTACAAGAATTATGATCAGACAACTGGCTAAGGAAAATGCCAATCAGGTTTGCAGAAGAATGGGGATATGGGGAAATATCGGGATTACACAAAGATGCTCCTTTAGAGGAGATCATAAGATGCTGTGCTACAGTGGGCACAAATGCTTATTATACCCAGACTATGATGAACATGGAAAGACAGGGTCCCTCTTGGCAAGGGACTTCTAGAGAAACTCATTGATATTTTCAGTATGGAAAAATAGGACATCTGAAAGCTCAGTGTAGATATGGAGATAGAGTGAGAGGACAGGGTGAAAGAATAAAACCCCAAACTCTATGTCCAAAATGCCATAGGGGTTTCCACTGGGCCTCAGAATGTAGATTGACCCAGGGAAATGATAGGCAGGATCCAGCTTCAAGATATCATACAAAAGACACGTGGGGCATGATGGCAGCTGAGTTTACACTCAGAGATCTTTAGAAGGTCAGGACTCTGATGTGATCAATCAGCAAAAAAACATTCAGATGGGAGAAAGGGATTACATGATCAATCAGCCAAAAAGCAATCAGATAGTAGAAAGGGATTACAATTGAGGAGAATTCAGGGTTTTTTAACCCAACAGAAGAGTAGTGTTCAGTGGGAGCAGCTTCAATGTAATTGCCAGATAATGAGGAGAAATCCCAAAAGTGGTAAATAGAAGGGACTAAATAGGTTAACTGCCTGGGAGAAAGGGTTTGCTTGTATTTCTACAGATGGAGAAGGAATCAGATGGGTGCCAATGAGCTGTATTCACCTTGTCCATCAGAGAGAGACAGAAAAAAGAAAAATCTCAAAACAAAGGAAAAGATTTAAAAAACATCTGACACTAAAAGAGCAAGGTTGATAATGAGACTGCTGCAGAACTTGAAAGCCAGCAGGAATTGTTGCATTCCCTAACACAAGATGAGACTATTTCAGAACTTCAAAACTTGCAGGAATTATTGAATTGTTGGCACATAAACTAATGGACAATAGATTCCTTTTGGACTATTTCTAGGACTTATGGACATGTATAATTCTGCATGTTGATTCATGTTATTTGTTACATCACTACTAGCCTGTGTTATGTTACTATGTGCTTATGTAATTTAGGTAATTATGTGTAATACCTCCCATATTGATGAATTTATGTATACCTTTTTCAAGTGAGCCCCTTCAGAAACCTGCTAATCTGATTTGATTTTCCATTTCCTTTGGTGTTTTCATCTCCCTTCATGAGACATCAAGGAGGGCATGACTACCTCCTTTTTATGGTGTTTTCACTTCTTTTATGAGCAGTCAGGGAAGGCATGATCACCTTCTTTTTGGGGGTTCTCACCTCCTTGAGAAATCAGAGAGGTCATGAACACCAATGTTCTAAATCAAAAGAAAGCAGGAGGATTCTTTTTAAATTAACTTAAATTAATTAACTTAAATTAACTCTAATTTATAAAAAATCAAGCCATTCTCCAGTTGAAAAATGGTCAAAGGATATGAACAGACAATTCTCAGATGAAGAAATTGAAACTATTTCTAGTCATATGAAAAGATGCTCCAAGTCATTATTAATCAGAGAAATGCAAATTTAGACAACTCTAAGATACCACTACACACCTGTCAGATTGGCTAAGATGACAGGAAAAAATAATGATGATTGTTGGAGGGGATGTGGGAAAACTGGGACATTGATGCATTGTTGGTGGAGTTGTGAACGAATCCAACCATTCTGGAGAGTAGTTTGGAACTATGCTCAAAAAGTTATCAAACTGTGCATACCCTTTGACCCAGCAGTATTACTACTGGGCTTATATCCCAAAGAGATTTTAAAGAAGGGAAAGGGACCTGTATGTGCAAGAATGTTTGTGGCAGCCCTCTTTGTAATGGCCAGAAACTGGAAACTGAGTAGATGCCCATCAGTTGGAGAATGGCTGAAATGACCAACAGGATGATTTCAGAAAGGCCTGGAGAGACCTACATGAACTGATGCTGATGAGCAAGACCAGGAGATCATTATATACTTCAACAACAATACTATATGATGATCAATTCTGATGGACTTGGTCATCTTTAGTAATGAGATGAACCAAATCAGTTCTAATGGAGCAGTAATGAACTGAACCAGCTATACCCAGTGAAAGAACTCTGGGAGATAACTAAAAACCATTACATCGAATTCCCAATCCCTTATATTTTTGCCCACCTGCATTTTTGATTTCCTTCACAGGCTAATTGTATAATATCTCGGAATCCGATTCTTTTTGTACAGAAAAATAATGGTTTGGACATGTATACATATTTTGTATTTAATTTATACTCTAATATATTTAACATGTATTGGTCATTCTGCCATCTAGGGGAGGGGGTGGGGGGAAAGAGGGGAAAAATTGAAACAAAAGGTTTGGCAATTGTCAATGCTGTAAAATTACCCATGCATATAACTTGTAAATAAAAAGCTATTAAATTACAAAAAAAAAAAAAAAAAAAAAAAAAAGACTTTGGCTTAAAAAGGTCAAAGTGTCCTACTGCATGCAGGGCCACCTCCAGTCACCTTCTGTCTTACCCTAGGACTCCAGTGACTCTGGAGAAAATAGTGAGTCTGTTTTGTGACTTTGCACAGCCCTCCCTCACTTAAATCCAGTTCATTTGCAAGTCAAGATATCACACTCCTGATGACATTGGTCCTCTTAGAGAACAAAGGACGAATAACAGTAAACACCTTTTCAGCCCTTAGTAGAAAAATGGCACTTGTAGCTATCAAAAGCTGTATGCTGTAGATTCATAGGAGTTAAAACTGGAAAGGACTTTGAAGGTCATACAATTGTCATTTGACCAAAAACACACAGGTATTTAGTGAAAAGGTGGAATTTGTATATAGGTCTTCCAACTCTAACTTTAGAATTCCTTCAATTTTATTCCACTATAAGTAGAGAACTAACAAGTCTTATCAAGGTAGAAAGTCTTTGAATGGGTCTGGCAATGAAATGGATGATTCTCTATCACTGCCAGGAACTAACTGAATTTTCTCAGCTGAAAGTCCTTCACAACTTGGCCTTGTCCTACTTTTCCAGTCTTCATACACCTCACTTTTCTCTGTCTTCATTCTCTTATGCAATGACACTGGATTGATTCCTGTTTCTCAAACAAGATATTCTATCTTCCAACTCCAGACATTTTCAATAAGGGTTGCTTTCAATGCTTAGAATACTGAGTCTCTTCATTTCTGTCTTCTGGCTTCTCTAGCTTCCTTCAAGTCCTAAAGAAAATCTCATCATCCAGAAAAATCCTTTGGTCCCCTTCCTTAATGCTAATTTCTCCCTTTATTGATTTTTGTTGCTTGTTCTTTGTTTTTGAAGAGGACCAATGACATCATCAACTTGTGTAGTTAGAATTAGATGTAAGGCAGAGTTGCACAAAGTCATCAGCTTCACTCTATTTTTCAGAATCAGCAAAAGCAAAACAAAGGTCAAGATGTCTGGTGAAGGCCCAGAATGTAATGAATGACCTTGATATCTTGGTATCAGATCCATAGTGCCTGCTTCAGTTGCCATCATGGTTGTAGGGACAAATTATCATCCGTCTATTTCACCAAAGAAAGTCTTCACATGCTTTAGAATAGATCTCCAATCTATATAGCTTATTTGTAAACAGCTGTTTGCATTTTATCCTCATTATCCCCAGTATATATATCAATGCCTGGTACACAGGTACTTTATTTATTGATTCATTTATTTATTTGTTTATTTATTTATTTTTATAGTAGGTGCATTAAAAATGCACATTCTGATTTATGGGAGATCTTCCAAATTCAGTGTGACATTGGTGGGAGTCATGTATACTTGGTGGGTGTACCAGGTGACACTCAAGGTGCTATAAGAGCAGTAGCAGCAGCTCGCATTGCCAAGTATCAGAAAGATAGGATAGATGGTGCAGACAACATGTGCTTCTCTCTGATCTTCTATGAATTGAGTCTCTGAATTAGTTCTGGACTTGCAGAACCCACAAATATTGGTAGTGTAACAAATTACCAGCAGAAGATAATTTAGAAGATTGCCAGAAAAGGTATGTTTCAATTGGAAACGGGAGGGAGGCAACCAGCACAAGCAGCTGAGCACAAATGCCAGCAGAGACAGCACAGAATCCTGGGACAATGCAGACTCCACAGAGCAATGAGGACTTTGTGGGGCAGTGCAGACTTTTCACAGAGGTACCTGGATGAGCTCCTTCCATCACAGACCCTCTGAAAACCTCCTGTGTAAACTCGGGACGATTGTCATTCTGATCTGTTACTCTAATCACTATTTCCATCGGATCCTCCACAGGTTGGCCATTTGAAGACACAGCATGGGAGTAAAGGACGTATTTGGCAATGTGTTCTCTGTCCAAAGGCATTGTCACTTTCAGGATCCCCGTTTCTCTTTCAATAATAAAGACCCCTTGTGGAGGCTCATCAGCTCCTTGCCCTGTGATGCTGTAGAAAACTTTTGTCTCTTTATCTCGGTTGGATTTGATCTGAACCAACATTTTAGGGAATGGACCCTTCTCATTTTCTGGGCAGCTAATAGGAGGAATAACCCAATCTCTCTTCTGCCTCCTATGAACAGGGCGGAGAGGAGGAAAAGTCATTACTTCTCTTTGTTCTTCTGGGAGAGATTCCTCTACTTGCTGGCGTTGATGAACGCTGTGTCGTTGATGGTGTAGTAATGGCTTCTTTAATGTCACTTTGGTTGAGAGTTTTTTACCTGCAGCATCCCAAGCATAAACATTAAAGCTAGTTTCTAAATTGTAGAGATGTAGAGCCCTCTTGACAACTTGACAACTCTGCTTGGTGGAGAATCTACATGGAATAAAACAAACCAGAAAAGGTTTGTTTCAATTGGAAATGAGAAGGAAGCAGCCAGCACAAGCAACTGAGCACAAATGCCAGTGCAGACAATGTGGGTGCAGACTCTGTGGGGCAGTGCAGACTCCACATGGTAGAGAATCTACAGAAAGGAATCTACAGCAGCAGTGTTGGTTACTCTGCCCTGGCTGCAAGCCAGTAGATCAACAGAGAAGTTAGAAAACATCCAACTCAAACCAAAAGGTAAATAGTGAACCTCAAAATGCCAGAATCTCACAGGACCTGACCATGCCCACCCAGCACTGGGAGTGAGTCACATTGACCCAACGCAGCCATTGCTGCTCATAGAGGAAGCCACTGCTTGTAGAGGAAGTTTGAAAAACCTCTCGTGCCCTAAAAGCAAACCTTAACTTAAAAAAAATGAGTAAGAAAGTAAAGAGAACTCTGATGATAAACAGCTTCTATCATGAAAGAGAAGTACAGATTTCAAACCCCGAGGAGATTAAAGGCAGATTGTCTCCAGATGAAGCCCCCAAACCTCACACAAGACTCTCCTAGAAGAAATTAAAAAGGACCTTAAAAGAGAGGTAGAAGAAAATGGGAAAAAGAAATGAAACTTTGCAGGAGGGATTGGAAAAGGCATATAACTCAAAAGATAAGATTTGACAAAATGGAAAAAAAAACAACTTCCATAAAAACAGAATTTGTGAAATAGAAAAAGAAAATAACTCCTTAAAAAAAAAAAAAAAACAGAATTTGTGAAATGGAAAAAAAACCACTTCATAGAACAAAACAACTCATTTAAAAATTCAATTGGACAATTAATTACAAAAAGAAGTGAAAAAAGTAAATGGAGAAAATAATTTACTAAAATTCATTACTGAACAAATGGAAATGAAGGACTCAGTGAGTCTAACAAGAAACAGTCAAGAAAAACAAAAACAAAAACAAAAAAACAAAATGTAAAAATAGAAAAAAATGTAAAATACCTAATTGGGAAAACAACTGACCTGGAAAATAGATCTAGGAGAGGCTATCTAAGGATTATTGGACTCCATGAAATCCATGATGAAAAAAAGAATCTAGACACTATTTTCAGAAAATCATCAAAGAGAACTGCCCGAATGTCATAGAATCAGAAGGTAAAATGACCATTGAAAGAATTCACCAAACACCTCCTGAAAAAGACCCCAAAATTAAAACCCCAAGGAATATTGTGACTAAATTTCAGAACTATTGGTCCAAGGAAAAAATATTACAAGCAGTCAGAAAGAAACAATTCAAATATCGAGGAGCCACAATAAGGATTACTTAGGACCTAGCAGCTTCCACTTTAAAGGATCAAAGGGCCTGGAATCTGATATTTTGAAAAGTGAAGGAACTTGGAATGCAGCCAAGAATAAATTACCCTGCTAAACTGAGCATTTTCTTTAAGGGTAGAAGATGGACATTTAATGAAACTGGTGAATTCCATTTATTTTTGATGAAAAGACCAGAGCTAAACAAAAAATGTGCTCTCCAAATATAAAACTCAAGAGAAGCATAAAAAGGTAAAAAAGAAAAAAAAACTTTTGAGAACTATTTCTGTTATGAGTACATAGAGAATGCATGTATAATCTGATTTTACTGTTAAAATATAAAAAAGAAACTAGAGATAGAAAAAGGATTGTAACAGAAAAAAGCAGAAAGTGGAGTAAAATAAGGGAAATTACATCTCAGGAATTAGCAAAGAAAACCTATTATACTTGAGGGAAAGAAGGGAAGGTGACGAATATTGTGTGAATCTTACTCATTAGATTTTGTTCAAAAAAGGAATATTAGATATATTTAGTTTCATTGAGAAATTTCTCTCACTTGTAGAAAAGTGGGAAGGGGAAGGCAAAAAAGGAAGAGATAGGCTAAATAGAAGGGAAAACAGAAATAGTAGGAGAAAGGTATAAGAAAGGGCAAGGGTTCCTAAAGGCAAATAGTGCTCATAAGTAAAATACTGAGAAGGAGGGAAAGGAGAAAAGGAAAGAGAAATGTATAATTTGGGGTTAATAAGATGGCAGGAAATATAGAATTAGTAGTTTTAACTGTAAATATGAATGTTCCCATAAAACATAAGTGGAAAGCACACTGGATTAAAAGCCAGAATCCTACAACATGTTGTTTACAAGAAACACATTTAAAGCAGAGTGATGCATACAAAGTAAAGGTAAAAGGCTAGAGCAAAATCTATTATGCTTCAGATGAAGTCAAACAAAAGCAAAAATCGATCAATTAAAAGAGATAAGGAAGGAAACTATATCTTGCTGAAAGGTACCATAGACAATAAAGTAATATCAATATTAAACATATATGCACCAAGTGGTGTAGCATTTAAATTCCTAAAGGAGAAGTTAAGAGAGTTGCAAGAAGAAACAGATAGAAAACTATAATAGTGGGAGAGCTCAACCTTCCTCTCTCAGAACTAGATAAATCAAATCACAAAATAAATAAGAAAGAAGTTAAAGAGATAAATAAAATACTAGAAAAGCTAGTATGATAGATCTTTGAAAAAAATTGAATGGAGACAGAAAGGAGCACACTTTCTTCTTAGCAGTTCATGGAACCTATATAAAAATTGACTGTATAGTAGGACATAAAGACCTCAAAATCAAATACAGAAGGGCACTAATAGTAAATAAATTTTTTTTCAGCTCATGATGCAATAAAAATTACATTCAATAAAAGGCTAGGAGAAAATAGATCAAAAAGTAATTGGAAACTAAATAATCTCATCCTAAAAAATGAATGGGTGAAACAGCAAATTACAGACACAATCAATAATTTTATCCAAGAGAATGACAATAATGAGACAATATACCAAAATTTGTGGGATACAAAATGGTAATAAGGAAAAATTTTTATATCTCTAGATGCTTACTTGCATAAAATAGGGAAAGAAAAGATCAATGAATTGGGCTTGCAACTAAAAAAGCTAGAAAAAGAACAAACTAAAAACCCCCAATAAAATACCAAACTTGAAATTCTAAAAAGAAAAGGAGAAATCAATAAATTCAAACTAAAAAATCTATTGAATTAATAAATAAAACCAAGAGTTGGTTTTATGAAAACAACTAACAAAATAGATAAACCTTTAGTTAATTTGATTAGAAATAGGAAAGAGGAAAATGAAATCGTTAGTCTCAAAAATGAAAAGGGAGAACTATCTACCAATGAAGAAAAAATAAGAGCAATTTTAGGAGTTGCTTTGCCTAACTTTATGCCAATAAATTTGACAACCTAATTGAAATAGAGGAATACCTACAAAAATATAGATTGCCCATATTAACAGAAGAGTAAATAAATTACTTAAATAGCCCCATTTTAGAAAAAGAAAAGAACAAGCTATTAATCAACATCCTAAAAAAATTTCCCAAGACAAGATGGATCTCTGATTCTTCTCTGACAAAATGAGCAAAAAACTGAAAAGGACCTTAACAATTGACAGCTTCTACATGGATAGAGAGCAGACTCTAAATCCTGAGGAGACTAAAAACATACTGTTTCCAGGTGAATCCCCAAAGGAGGAGATCATCTGTTCCTCAGCACAGATGAATCTCATAAAAGAAACTAAAAAGGCTCTCACAAGAGAGCTAGAAGAAAAATGGGAAAAGAAGAGGGAGACTTGGCAAGAGAGTCTGGAGAAGTCATCCCACTCATTTAAAGACAGAGTGGATAAAGAAATCAAACCCTTGAAAAATAGGATTAGTGAACTGGAAACAGAAAATAGCTCTCTAAAAAATAAAATTGGCGAAATGGAAAAAAGTTCCATAGAACAAAACAACTCAATTGGATAATTAGAAAAAGATATAAAAAAAGTGAGTGAAGAAAATATTTCATTGAAAATCAGAATCAAACAAATGGAATTGAATGACTCGAGGAAACAACAAGAATCAGTCAAGCAAAACCAAAAAAAATCAAACAATGGAAAAAAATTTGAAATACCTTCTTGGGAAAACAACAGACCTGGAAAATAGATCCAGGAGAGACAATGTGAGAATTATTGGACTCCCAGAAAAATATGATGAAAAAAAAGAGCCTGGACACTATTTTCCAGAAAGTTATCAAAGAGAACTGCCCAGACGTCATAGAAACAGAGGGTAAAATTGACATTGAAAGAATTCGTCGATCACCTACTCAAAGGGATCCTAAAATCAAAACAGCAAGAAATATAGTGGCCAAATGCCAGAACCCTCAGACAAAGGAAAAAATACTGCAAGCGGCTAGAAAAACCCAATTCAAATATAGAGGAGCCACAACAAGGATTACCCAGGATCTAGCAGCATCCACATTAAAAGATCGAAGGGCCTGGAATATGATATTCTAAAAGGCTAAGGAACTTGGTATGCAACCTAAAATAACTTACTCAGCCAGAATGAGCATCTTTTTTCGGGGAAGAAGATGGACATTTAATGAAATAAGTGAATTTCATCTATTTCTGATGAAAAAACCAGAACTTAACAAAAAGTTTGATCTAGAAATATAGAACTCAAGAGAAATCTAAAAAGGTGAAAAGAAATCTTGGGAACTATATTTCTGCTATAAAGATGTATAAAGAATACATGTATACCTTGTTCTAGAAACTAGAGGTGGAAAGGACATTGTGCCAGAAAAAGGGTAAAGTGGGGGTACTACATCTCACAAAGAGGCAAAGGAAACCTATTATATCTGAGAGAAAGAATGGAGGGGATGAATATAGTGGTTATCTTACTGCCATCAGAATTGGCTTAAAAGAGAAAAAATTTTAGACATATTAATTTATGATGAAACCTCCCACCCCATTGAAAGGTGAGAAGGAAAAGTGAAAAGGGAAGGAATAAGCTAACAGAAGGGAATATGGAAACTGTGAGGGAAAGGAGAAGATAGGGGAGTAACTCTAAGGTGGCAGGAGGGATACAAAAAGGGAGGACTGTGAGAAGCAAGGATGCTCACAAATAATACTGGGAAGGGGGAAGAGGGAAACAAGGAGAAAAGCATAAACAGGGGTCAAGAAGATGCAAGTAATACAGAATTGGTAATTTTAACCATAAATGTAATGGGGTAAACCCTCCATAAAGAGGAAGTGGTTAGCAGAATGGATTAAAAGCCAGAATCCTCAAATGTTGTTTAAGGAACCACACCTGAAGCAGGGAGAACATGGATAAAGGTAAAGGTTGGAGCAAAATCACTATGCTTCCAGTGAAAAAAGAGGGTCCATCCGATCTCGATCGGGCAAAAGCAAAAATTGACCTAATTAAAAGAGATAAGGAAGGGCACTATATCTTGCTAAAGGGAGCATAGATAATGAAGCAAATCAATATTAAACATATATGCACCAAGTGGTGTGACCTATATTCTTAAAAGAGAAATTAAGAGAGCTGCAAGAAGAAATAGACAGCAAAACTATAATAGTGGGAGATCTCAACCTTGGCCTCAGAATTAGATAAATCAAACCACAAAATAAATAAGAAAGAAGTCAAAGAGGTAAATAGAATATTAGAAAAGTTAGATATGATAGATCTCTGGAGAAAACGAAATGGAGACAGAAAGGAGTACACTTTCTTTTCAGCAGTTAATGGAACCTATACAAAAATTGACCATATATTAGGACATAAAAACCTCAAACTCAAATGCAGTAAGGCAGAAATAGTAAATGCATCCTTTTCAGGCCCTGATGCAATAAAAATTACATTCAACAAAATGCCAGGGGAAAGTAGACCAAAAAATAATTGGAAACTAAACAATCTCATACTAAAGAATGATTGGCTGAAACAGCAAATCATAGACATAATTAATAACTTCACCCAAGAAAATGACAATAGTGAGACGTCATACCAAAATGTGTGGGATGCAGCCAAAGTGGTAATAAGGGGAAATTTCATATCTCTAGAGGCCTACTTGCACAAAATAGAGAAAGAGAAGGTCAATGAATTGGGCTTGCAACCAAAAATACTAGAAAAGAAACAAATTAAACACCCCAGTCAAAAACTAAACTTGAAATTGTAAAAATAAAAGGAGAGATCAATAAAATTGAAAATAAAAAAAAACTATTGAATTAATTAATAAAACTAAGAGTTTTCTATGAAAACCAACAAAATAGACAAACCCTTAGTAAATCTGATTAAAAAAAGGAAAGAGGAAAATCAAATTGTTAGTCTTAAAAATGAAAAGGGAGAACTTGCCACTAATGAAGAGGAAATTAGAGCAATAATTAGGAGTTACTGTGCCCAACTTTATTCCAATAAATTCGACAACTTAAATGAAATGGAAGAATACCTTCAAAAATATAGCTTGCCCAGATTAACAGAGGAAGAAGTAAATATCCTAAACAGTCCCATCTTAGAAAAAGAAATAGAAAGTTATTAACAACTCCCTAAGAAAAAATCCCAGACCAGATGGATTTACATGTGAATTCTACCAAACATTTAAAGAACAATTAACCCCAATGCTATATAAACTATTTGAAAAAATAGGGATTGAAGGAGTCCTACCAAACTCCTTTTACGACACAAGCATGGTACTGATACCTAAACCAGGTAGGCTGAAAACAGAGAAAGAAAATTATAGACCAATCTCCCTAATGAATATTGATGCTAAAATCTTAAATAAAAATATTAGCAAAAAGATTACAGAAAATCATCCCCAGGATAATACACTATGATCAAGTAGGATTTATACCAGAAATGCAAGGCTGGTTCAATATTAGGAAAACTATTAGCATAATCAACTATATCAATAACCAAACTAACAAAAAACATATGATCTTTTCAATAGATGTAGAAAAAGCATTTGATAAAATTCAACATCCATTCCTAATAAAAATACTTGAGAATATAGGAATAAAAGGACTTTTTCTTAAAATAGTCAGGAGCATATATTTAAAACAGTCAGTAAGCATCATATGTAATGGGGAAAAACTGGAACCTTTCCCAATAAGATCTGGAGTGAAGCAAGGTTGCCACTATCACCATTATTATTCAATATTGTATTAGAAACACTAGCCTTGGCAATAAGAGTTGAAAAAGAGATTAAAGGAATCAGAATAGGCAATGAGGAAACCAAATTATCACTCTTTGCAGATGATATGACGGTATACTTAGAGAACCCCAGAGATTCTACTAAAAAGCTATTAGAAATAATTCATAACTTTAGCAAAGTTTCAGGTTATAAAATAAATCCCCATAAATCCTCAGCATTTTTATACATCACCAACAAAATCCAACAGCAAGAGATACAAAGAGAAATTCCATTCAAAATAACTGTCAACAGCATAAAATATTTGGGAATCTATCTACCAAAGGAAAGTCAGGAATTATATGAGCAAAATTACAAAAAACTTTCCACACAAATCGAGTCAGTCTTAAATCATTGGAAAGATATTAACTGCTTAGTTATTAGATATTAACTGATAGGCTGAGCGAATATAATAAATATAATAAATATGACAATACTCCCTAAACTAATCTATTTATTTAGTGCTATACCAATCAGACTTCCAAGAAAATATTTTAATGATCTAGAAAAAATAACAACAAAATTCATATGGAATAATAAAATGTCGAGGATCTCAAGGGAATTAATGAAAAAAAATCAAAGAAAGGGTTTAGCACCCGATCTAAAACTAAATAAAGAGCAGTCACCAAACCATTTGGTATTAGCTAAGAAATGATTAGTTGATCATGGAATAGGTTAGCACGACAAAATAGTCAACTATAGCAATCTATGTTTGACAAACCAAAGATCCTAACTTTTTGGGATAAGAATTCTTATTTGACAAAAAACTGGGGATAATGGAAATTAGTATCAGAAATTAGGCATGGACCCACACTTAACACCGTATACCAAGATAAGATCAAATGGATTTAGGTAAAGAACAAGATTATAAATAAATTAGAGGAACATAGAATAGTTTATCTCCAGACTTGTGGAGGAGGGAAGAAATTTAACCAAAAGGAACTAGAGACCACTATTGATCACAAAATAGAAAATTTTGATTACATCAAATTAAAAGCTTTTGTAAAAACAAAACTAATGCAAACAAGATTAGAAGGGAAGTAAAAACTGGGAAAACATTTCACAGTTGGGTTCTGAAACGGCCCCATTTCCAAAATATATAGAGAACTGACTCTAATTTATAAGAAACCAAGCCATTCTCCAATTGAAAATGGTCAAAGGATATGAACAGATAATTTTCAGATGATGAAATTGAAACTATTACCACTCATATGAAAGAGTATATGGAATATGAATTGAAAGAGAAATGAAAGAGATATGAAAGAGAGATTTGGAAAATCATTATTAATCAGAGAAATGCAAATTAAGACAATTGAATAATACACACCTGTCAGATTGGCAAGATGACAGGAAAAAAAAGATGATTGTTGGGGATGGAAAACGGGACACTGATGCATTGTTGTGGAGTTGTGAAGGAACCAACCCTGGAGGGCAATCTGGAATTATGCCAAAAAAGATAATCGCATACCCTTTGACCCAACAGTGCTACTACTGGGTTTATACCCCAAGGAGATACTAAAGAAGGGAAAGGGACCTATATGTGCCAAAATGTTTGTGGCAGCCCTGTTTGTAGTGGCTAGAAACTGGAAAATGAATGTATTGCCATCAATTGGAGAATGGTTGAGTAAATTGTAGTATATGAATGTTATGGAATATTATTGTTCTGTAAGAAACGACCAGCAGGATGAATATAGAGAGACTTGGAGAGACTCACATGAACTGATGTTAAGTGAAATGAGCAGAACCAGATCATTATATACTTCAACAACGAAACTGGATGAGGATGTATTCTGATGGAAGTGGATTTCTTTGACAAAGAGACTTAATTCAGTTTCAATTGATCAATGATAGACAGAAGCAGCTACACCCAAAGAAAAAACACTGGGAAAAGAATGTAAACTGTTTGCATTTTTATTTTTCTTCCCTGGTTATTTTTACCTTCTGAATCCAATTCTCCCTGTGCAACAAGAAAACTGTTTGGTTCTGCACACATATATTGTATCTATGATATACTGTGACATATTCAACATATATAGGACTGCTTGCCATCTAGGGGAGGGGGTGGAGGGAGAGAGGGGAAAAATCAGAACAGAAGCACATATTATACAGGTCATAGGGGAAACACAAAAATAATGAAAATAAAATAGAGAAAAAGAATTCATACATTCCTGTAAGTTCTTCACCTTATCTCTCTTTATTCCATACACTGCCCATGGAGTTGTCTGGAAAGAAAGGGAATTCTAAACTGCTTTAGGTTTTGCTACCACTTTTTCCCTCAGGACTGAAAGGGACTGAAGGCCTCCGGGCACTTGCTAAACCTGCCCAAGCTCCTGGCAGAGAGACAAACAGCCCAGCTTTTACTTCTCAGTATTTCAAAATACTCCTATGAAGTACTCTGGAGGAAAAAGGATGAAGGTGTCTGTCTACATCCTTCTTTCTCTCAGTTTCCTACCTAACTTTTTTTTAGCTCCTTTTTTGCTCCTAGCATTTTCTCTCCTCTTTTTCTTGATTGGCATGCTATACCTCTACCAATAATTACCTCTTTAATTACTTTCAGCTAGAGAGCTCTGTGGCCAGTGTGGCTTGTTCAATATAGTAGGGTAGGCTATCAGCATTCTTGAGGCAGCTCACAGATGGAACCTGATGCATTTTTTGCAAAAGGCCCCATTCCCAAACATCACCATCTCAACCCTGGATGACACCCGACTATTAATCTACTCCTGAGATTTGTTTCCTCTAGGCTTCAAGCTGTGAATTTTTAACTGCCCTGCAGCCTGCAGACTGGGATAACTGACTGGGACACACAATTAGATGCCCTGTTGCTGTTTTCAGATCTCACACCTTCCCTCCTGGCTTGATCCATCTTCTTACCCCTCTCAGTATGTCTACTATCCTTGTCAGCTTTAAGTAGTTCCATAAAGTTTGAGATTTTCTCCCTTTTTTCCCCAAATGAATTTGGGTGGTAACTACTTGAGGGGAGATGAAGGGGAAGTGCAACTAAGTTCCCTTTTAAATTATCACTCTGAAACTGTTCCCTTTTGATCTGTGATCCCTTTTGGAGTCTCAGGCCCTTTTAGGAAAGGCATATCTCCCCAGATAAGTTAAGTGTCATTATTCAATCAGAAATCTTGGTCGAAAAGCACTCCATTGAGCTTTTGAAGATGCCAGACCCTTTGAATTCCAATTGGAGATCTGGGCCAGATACTGGTAAGCATCTAGACTTGGGAACTTAGGCTTTCTTTGCAACCTGAAACCTCAAGATTCCTTTTTAAAGGGCAATTTCTGAACTCATTCTTTGCAGAAGGTCCAAAACGGCTTGCTCTGCTTTCTAGGACTTTGCCTACTGAGAAAGCATTCTCTTCTCAGTGCCAGCCTCCATTTCCCTAATAGGACTTTGCCACTAAAGAAGTCAGTCTCTTAGCAAAACTGATTTCCTATCCAACAATGAACTTTCATTTTTGCCAATTAATATTTCAGGTTTTGTAAATTCTTTCATGTTGTACCTCTGTGCTGACCAAAAGAGGATTTTAACAACTCTTTGACTGCCACTAACCTCAAGCCCACAATACCATGTAGGCTCATGGTGATTCTTTATTGTTTGCCTTCCAAGGTGAATCTTTTGCTCATGTTAACATTGCCGCTCCTGTACCCTGGGACAGATAGTCTGTTTTTTGTTTTTGTTTTTTCAAATTATCTGGGACAGCCTCTGCAAAATAAAATAAAATAAAATTTAAAATTAAAATTAAAAACTAATAAAAGGATCTGTCTTCTCTTGGCAGTAACATACTGCACTTTCCCCTCTTTCTCCCCCAATAGGAGAGGTTTTTAATCCCTGGGTTACATAACAAATTTGTGATCAATCTGAGACTAAAACTACAGCTGTCCTGACTCACACCTCTTCCATTGCACCATACTGTTTAGTTTTGTGATCTTGAGTAACATTGACAGGGCACCATCCTCCCCAGGTCAGCCATAGGTCTTTTGGGAAGTGGAAAATCCATCCTGGAGACATGAAATCTTCTGTGGCAGAATCCCAGCTCCTCCTTCTCCCTTCCCTCCCCCCACCTCATGCAGAGAACAAAAATCCAAAGGCCTCTAAGATTCCTTCTTGAGAACATCATTACTTGTTAAATTAGAAGCACCACCAACTTCAATTTTACTTTTAACACTCAACTTAGAGGGTAGCAGAACTCACCAAAGAGAAAATAGATGAAGGCATTAGTATTCCTGGTAATTTGTTTGATTGTTCACTTACAGGAGTTTTAAATTGAATGCAGTTCCAGGATGATTCTTCCTTAATACATGGGAATTAAAAAAAGAAAAAAAGGATCCTTCCTTTCAGGCTGTGTGGTATGTGTATGCACATTTATTACACCCAATGGAATATGGGCTAGTAATGGTTTTTCTTGTGCTGAAGTTAGTATTGATGACTCTAATTTAGATGAGAGTAGTAACAGTTTAAAAGCAGAGGAGTGGGAAAAATACAATAGCAGGTTCTGAGCCTCCTACCCCCAGCTGTTTGTTGTCTGTACTTTCAGGCTCTTGAAAATGCTGGGTTGAGGAGAGAGAGAGAAAGCACAATGGCAAAATCCCAATTTGCAAAGTAAATAAATAACTCCCTTTATTATGTGGCTCAAGATTTTCAAGCTTCAGGGGCTCAAGTGTATTGTGAGAAGCTTTTTTTTCATTCCTGTTCTTTGGGTGGTTATAAGAGAAAGGAAAAGGGAAGGGAGGTGGGAAAAGTCTGGAGATTTTAAAAGTGCATTTATTTAAAAATACAAACTTTCAATAAAATGTGTCCGAAGTCTGACAGCAAGAGAACAGATTGAGTTGGTGCTCAGAGAACATGAGGCAGACCAGGAAGTCTGCTCAAAGACTCTCATTTAATAATCACACTGTGTAGCAGACAATATGTGCTTTTTGCTTTCCCTATTTCATGCTGTCCAGCCCTTTGGGGGTATCTGAACTCCCCCCACCAAAATTGGGCCAAGATGAAACAAATCAATGGGAAGGAAATCTTCTCTTGGATTGGCTTAGTGTTGGAAGGGCACAAAATTAGCCAACATTCTTCCCATAGGATTGTATTGCAAAATATGCTAAGATATTTCTTTTTTGAGTTAACACAGCCATATATCCTTTTTTTTTTTGGACAGAAAGTTGAGTTCTCAAATTCTCCCTCAAATTTGACATTGCATAAGATATTCCCTAGGGGACCAGACTTCAGGAACTTCTGCTACCTGACTAAATGCAGGAACTCAGGTTCCTCAAACTCTTATGGAAATCTCTCTGAAGAACATGTGTTTCTGTAATGCCCCTTTATTCCCAAAACAGCCATAAATAATTCCCAAAGTAGAGATGGGCAAAAGTTCTGCATAAGCACAATCTGTCCTGTCACTGCCACCTTTACTCTGACCCCCCCCCCCCCATCACCTAAGGATCCTAATTTGCTATCAATCTTCTGGTTTCTGATTTGTGCTCTGTTCTTTTATAATCTTTGAGGGGGAGAAAGAGAGAGAGAAGGGGAAGGAGGAGGGAGGGGAGGGATAGATAGGGGGAAAGACAGAAAGAGGGAGGGGGAGAGGGAGACAGAGACAGAGATAGAGATAGAGACAGAGAGATAGGAAGAGAGATAGACAGAAAGAGAGATGGAGGGAGAGAGGGGGCAGAAAGGAAGGCAGAGAGAGGAAAAGAGAGAAAAAGAAAGGGGAGAGAAAGAGAGAGACAGAGGTAAAGAGAGATAGGGAGGGAGGGGAAAAAGAGAAAGAGAGAGGGGAAGAGGGAGAGACAGAGACAGAGAGATAGGAAGAGAGAGACAGAGAGAGAGAGGGAGGGAGAGAGGGGGAGGAAAGAAGGGAGAGAGGGGAAAGAGAAAAAGAGAATGGGAGAGAAACAGACAACGAGACAGAAAGAGACAGGCTAGAGAGACAGAGACAGAATCAGAGAGAAAGATGGAGGGGAAGAGGAAAGAGGGAGGGAGAGGGGGGAAAAGAGAAAAGAAAGAGAGAGAGACAGAGATGGAGGAAGGAGGAGGAAGAAAGGGAGAGAGAAAGAGTGAGGGAGGGGGAAGAGAGACAAAGAGAGATGGAATGAGAGAGGGAGATGGGAAAGAGAGGGGAAAGAGAGAATGGGGGAGGAGAGAGACATACAGAGAGAGACAGAGACAGAGGACAATGAGAGATGGAGGGAGAGAAGGAGGGAGGGAGGGAAGAGACAAAGAGAAAGGGGAAGAAGGAAACAGAGAGAGACAGAGACAGATGAAGGGAGAGAGGGGAGAGGTAGGAAGAGAGGGGGAAAGAGAAAGAATAGGGGAGAGGGAAAAAGAGGCAGAGAAAAAGAGAGAGAGACAGAGAGAGAGAGAGAGAGAGAGAGAGAGAGAGAGAGAGAAATGAATAGATGGAAAAGGGAGGGAGAGGGAGGGAGAGAGGGAAAGAAGGAGAGACAGAGACAAAAGAGGCAGAGAGACAGGAAGAAAGACTGTCTCTACAGACAGAGATGGAGGGAGAGAGGGGAAAGAAAGAAAGAAGGGAGAGGGGAAAGAGAGAGGGAGGAAAGGAAGAAAGAGAGGGAAAGAGAAAATGGGAGAGAAGGAAAAAGAGAGAGAGGGAAAGAAAGACAGAGACTGAGACAGAGAGAGATGCAGGAAAAAGGGAGGGAGAGAGGAAGAGAGAGGGAGGGAAAAAGAGACAGAAACAGATACAAAGAGAGACAGAGACAGTGAGTTATATAGAGATACCAGAGACAGAAAGAGAAGGAGGAGAGAGAGGAAGGGAAAGATCGACAGAGACAGAAACAGACAGACAGATACAAAGAGAGAGTGAGACAGAGAGTGACAGTGAGGAGTCAGAGACAGAAAGAGAAGGTGGGAGAGAGGGAGAGAGACAGAAGTAAAAGGCTTGATTGTAAAAACAAAACAAACCCCCCCAAAACAAAAACAAAAACAAAAAAACCCCTCCCTTTTATATGCCAGACTCAAAAGACTGGAATTCCAAATGACAAAAGTCCAAACCAATTATTTCATCTCCAATTCCAGCCCAATCTTCACTTTTTTTCCTACCCCAAATTATCCCTCCCACTAAATTAAGTCAAATATAGTCAATAAGCATTTATTTGGTGCCTACAATGTGCCTTGCATTGTGAAAAGTGTTGGGGATAGGAAAAAAGACAAAAGCCAAGTTCTTGCTCTCGACATCTAACAATTTAATACAAACAAAATATATAACAGACAAATTGGAAATACTATCAGAGAGAAAATACTAAGATGAAGGGCAACTGGAAAAGTCTTCTGGCAGAAGGTGAAACTTTAGCTGACACTTGAAGGAACCTAGGGGAGCTAGAATGCAGAGGGTGAAAGCTCCAGGCAATGGGGACAACCTGTGAAAATACTTGGAATTTGGAGATGAAGAAATTGGTATTTAAGAGAGCATCAAGAAGGCAGTATCACTGTATCATAGTACAAAGGGTCAGTGATTAAAGGAAATATGTAAAGTGACTGGAAAGAAGGAAAGTTAGGTTTTAATGGACTTTGAAAGCCAAAGATGATGAGGTGTGAGAATTGAGTGTTGAGAGATTCTCCTCTAGTCAGTGTCACAGATTCTTTGGGAAAGAATTCGCAAACCCAAAGTTTGTAGCAAAAGGGGATTTATTGACAATAAGAAGACAGCTTTCTTAGCAGGCAAGATCCTGTTAGGGATATTACAAGGATGGATTTACACTGAGAAGAAAATATCTGCATCAGTGGGCAAAATCCTGTTAGGACTTCTGCAAAGGTTTACACTGAAAAAGACCCAGTGGGCTAAGTCCAGAAAGACATTAGCAAAGATTCAGGGTTCAGAGTCATCTTTTCTTCTGAGGTTTGAGGCTGAGGTTGAGGAAATTAAGGGCTAATTTTCCATTCAATGGACTATGGTGATTATGCCCCAGGCCAAGATCTCCAACTGAATAAAATTACTTATCTGGGGAGTTTCCCTCATGGACAGAAGGGTATGCCCTTCCCAGAAGCAGGATTTGAGACTCAGGACCATCCTTTCTCCACAGTTTACATCAGGGCCTTTCCAACCCTTCCCCCCCAGATTAAAGGGAACACAATTTACAACAGCCCCTCCCAAGATTAAAGGGGACACAATTTACATCAAAGAGGTTTTATATTGTACCCTGGAAATAATAGGGAATCTCTGGAGTTAATTGAACAGGGATATGATTTGTCTGACTTTTGCTTTAGGAAGATTAATTTGATAGCTGAGTGGAGCATAGACTTGAGTGGGGAGAAGCTAGAAACAAGAAGCTTATTCACCAATAATCTGATGCAATAATAGTCAGGAAGAAAATAATGAGGGCTTGTATCCAGGTGGTTATTCAATTGACTTGATGCTGCTTCCCAGACTTTCAGGGATAAAGAATGAGACTGGAAAATGGGATGCCAAATACTATTCACACAATACTCCACTGGGAAGAAAAATTTCAATTGTAAAGGGATTACATGACTTGTTCAGTGTCACAAGCTACTGTGTCAAGTCAGATTTGAATTCAGGAAGATGAATCTTCCTGATTCCAAGTCCAGCTTTCTATCTGCCCTTTAATTTCTATAACCTTTTTTTAAAAAGCATTACTGGCTTTAGCATGCCATTTAAATTTATTTTCATTTTCTTCCTTGAATGTTGCAGAGGCTAACATAATCCTTAGCATCTAAATCATGGAACTTAAAGCTGGAAGGAACCTCATCTAGCCCAAACCCCTAATTGTGCAGATAAGGAAACTGAGACCCAAGACTAAAAAAATGACCAGCAGTTGCCTGAGACATACATATTGATTTTATGTTCTATCCATTTTACTTTTCTTAAAACAATTGAGGTTGAAATATTAACTCTGTATCTTTTAAATCTGTCTTTGTTTGGGAATATTAAAGACGGGTTTCTACTTTTGGTGTCTTGTCTTCCTCTTGGTCATTTGTTCTGTACCTCTGTTAACATATATCCCTATGCTTAATTAACTATTTTTATTTATTTATTTATTTTTCTTGCCTGATACTCATTAGAACTTACATAGCGGATAAGTAAGTATCTTCTGGAAAATTTTCCTTTAGATAAAGAAGTTAAGGTAGAAAGATGAGTTTCAAGTATAATGCTCCAGTAAGGCTAGGAAGGGGAAAAAAAAGGCTTGTAATATTCTTGGTCCAGCCAGTTCATAAGAAAGATTCTAACAATTTGTTTTTGTTCTGCATTCTTGGCTGGTAGGCAATGGGAGTAGGTAAACTACATAAGGAAAAAAGACCTTTTGTGGGGAGGGGAAGATTTCACTTCACTACGAAATAGTTCTTTGCTTATTTTTTAAAAATTAGTCACTGCCAATAACTTTTAATGTCAGTTAAGATTCTTATAATGGTCACAAACTCTTAATTTCTATAAATTTTAATGCAGTCACAGTCAGAGACTTTCAGAACTCAGATGTCATTTACCCACATTAGAGATTCTTAACCATGGAAATAACCTGATCTAATCAGACTCATTTTACACATGAAGAAAATGATACCCAGCAACTTAATGTCAAGGCATAATTCTCAATCCAGTACTCTATGATGTCACATTTGTTCCCCATACACCACAACCTGCTCATCTGTCTCTGGGTGCACTTAACATAGGCTAGCAGAAATCTTGGCTCCCCTTAAAGTCTCAGATTATGGCCTTTCTGGGTCAGACATGAAACTCACATGTCAGTGTAATACTAGATGAAGTGATACCAGATGACATGTCATGGTGAGAAAGGACAAAACTTAGGTGTTAACAAGGAGTCTACCTAGACATAATGTCAGCTTTCCTCCTGTCTAATCTTGTGATTCTACTATGTCAATTATCCTGTCTTATATTAAAGAATGGTATGTTGTATTATATCTAGGGTAGAATTTTAAATATATAAATTTAATTGATATAATTATAGATCACAATGATGTATCATACATATATTACTATATATAACATATATGTGTATATATACATATATATATATACATATGTGTGTATAAGAATATAGAAATAGATATACAGAGAGGGGAGAGAGAAAGAGAGGAGAGAGAGACAGTGTAATGTCAAGGCTAGCTTTCTGGAGGGCCTTGGGACCAGCCTTGGTCTCAGCAGATAATCACCACGAGAATAGTCAGGAATAAAGTCCAAAGTCTTTATTGTCTCTTTCAGTCTCCCAGTATGAACCAATCTGCTCCAAAATCTCTTACAGCAGTCTGACTCACAGTCTGACTGACTGGCCTCAGTTCCTTCCAGCAGTCTGCCAGTCTGCCAGTCTGCCCCATAGTGCAGAAGACAGGTGAGTCACCATGAGGCTGGTCAAAGATAGCATGTCTCTCTTCCAGTCCTTGTTAGCCTTTATATACCTTATTGTAATTACATGATAATAGCATGCTGATCATGTGTGAACTTAGAGAACCATTACATCACCATACTGAGTACTATATGTGAATTAGAGAACAATCATCTCATCAATTCCACTGAGTTAATACCTTGTTTCAAGTATACTTCTCCAGAGTTCTGGCTCTCTACTAGACAGAGAGAGAAACAGAGAGAGAGAGAGAGAGAAAGAGTGAGAGAGAGAGAGAGAGAGAGAGAGAGAATCTGGAAAGCCAACCATTTAATAAAATGCTTGTTGACTTGTCTTGGAAAGAGATAATATATGTCATTCATACTTATAAATCATATAATAATAATCTGGAAATGGGATCATATTCTTTGCTTTTTTATTTGTAGAATTGTAAAGAAAGACTCATCTACTCTAATGTTAAATTTACATCTCTTCCCTCCTCCCCTCCCCTCACCTAGCACTGTGCTTTGTACAAAGTAATCTTTTTCATAGAGGTATTTACATTTACTGGACTCTTGGCTATCTCCCATGCTGAACCCCACAGCAATAAGTCATGCATGGCCAAAAGCAGTTCCTTCATTCTCTCTCTCTCTTTTTTTTTTTCAAGGCAATGGTCACACAACTAGGAAGAATTAAGTACCTGAGACTATATTTGAACTCAGGTCCTCTTGACCCCAGGACTGGTGCTCTATCCACTGCACCATCTAGCTACCCTTCGTGACCTTGTCTTTTGAAGCTGAAATCATGGTTAGGGTAGATGTCTTTGAGAAATACAAATTCTGTAAGTACAGATGTCAAAAACTCTAATAATCAATAGATCTGCCTAATCCTCAGAGCAAGGGATGATCATCTTCTAGGATATGAAATGATACCCTATCTTTCTTTTTTAAATTTATTTATTTATTTATTTATAAAGCATCTGCAAGGTAATTTTTCCAACACTGGCCATTGCAAAACGTTTGTTCCAAATTTTCCCTACCTTCCCCCCACCCCTCCCCTAGCTGGCAGGTAGTCCAATGCATGTTAAATATATTGAAATACATGTTAAATCCAATATATATATATACATATTTATACAATTATCTTGCTGCACAAGAAAAATCAGATCAAGAAGAAGGAAAAGAAAAACTGAGAAAGAAAACAAAATGCAAGCAAGTAATAGAGAGAGTGAGAATGCTACGTTGTAGTCTACACTCTGTTTCCATGGTGTAGATGGCTCTCTTCATCACTGAACAAGTGGAATTGGTTTGAATCCTCTCATTGTTGAAGAGAGCCATGTCCATTAGAATTGATCATCGTATAGTCTTGTTGCCATGTATAATGATCTCCTCATTCTGCTCAGTTCACTTAGCAATTTGTTTATAATATTCTTTATGTCTAGATCATGAATTCATTTCAACCTTATCTTGGTATATAGAATGTTAGGTATGGGTCTGTGATGTTCTTCTCTTTTGTATAATAATAATATATTTTGTATAATATAAGGTTTCTTGGGGAGATTTCTGGAGGCAGCCTTAGTTTCAGTTCAAAGTAATAACCACCTCAAATGCAACCAGCTGATAAAATCCAAACGTTTATTTTCCTCCTTCCAAGTCTTATCTCTTTTCTTGGTCCCAGTTAGCTTTCTTAGAAGCCTCTCTCCCTCCTTGGGTCCAAGAGCTCTTGCAGCTTGTCTTTTGGCTCTTCCATCTTCTACCTCTAGCTCAACTCTGACTCAATCTCCTCTACTGACTGACTGACTGACTGAAGCTCTAAGAGCTTCTTATATATGATCTCTTAAAGATGTGAACCCAAAGGTTGACTCCTCCTCTGAAAGTGGGATTATGGGAGGTGTGAGTTCACAAAGTTACAAAGTTTTGTGTATCTCCCGTATTTGTGAACTCCAATGTGTGAGCCAATGTGTGAATTCTCAAAGGTGTAAACTCAAGCATTGTTTCTACCAATTCCAGTGAGGATTCTAATATGGGTCTATGCCTACTTTCTGCCATACTAGTTTCCAATTTTCCCAGCAGTTTTTGTCAAATAGTGAATTCTTATCCCAAAAGCTGGGGCCTTTGAGTTTGTCAAATATTAGATTGCTATAGCCATCAATTATTTTGTTCTATGAACCTAACCTGTTCCACTGATCTCTGGGACCAAGATCCATCTTGTCCCAGTATCTTTCTCCATGTAATAAACTATTGAATTGGTCTCTAGCCTCTGTCTTGCTCAGTTTCTTTGGCATTACATTTTGGAGATTCATTTGGAGCTTCCCCAGTGAGATAATGGGAACTGAGAACAGGACTAGGGGTTAGAGATATTTCAAGTCTCCACTTTGGGCCTAGAAACAGTTGGGGATCTGGGTTTTCTCTTTCTTGGAAAAGGCCAGTCCTCTGGATTCCTCCAGAGGCTCCAGGAAGAGAGCAGTTCACTAGCTGGGACCACTTCCAACAGTGGATACTTTCAATTCGGCCAGGAGAGAGTAAGTGTTAGCACCTGGATTCTCAGAATAAATTCATGCAGTTGGCACTGCCTGAGTGTCTCCTAAGACACATCTGGTTCTGTGTGCCAGTTGGCACCACTCTGGGCATTCCAGAGTATAAATCTGGGTGTCTTTTAAAGAAACCATTGACTTCGCCTTGTGTGTGAATAACCAGACGTGGTTGTCACTGTTGGGGTGTCCTTGAGATGCCATTGCTTGATTCTTGATTAGTGTCTAACTGGATGTGGTTGTCACTATTGGGGTGTCCTTTTTGAGACACAAACCTGGGTGTCTTTTAAAGATACCATTGGCTTAGCCTTGTGTGTGAATAACTAGACATGGTTGTCACTGTTGGGGTATCCTTGACACTATTTGGCTTATTTCTTGATAAAATCTTTCCTTGAGCAGATGCTTTGCTTGAGGAAACTTCCTTTAACACCTCCCCCCGGACCAAGGAGACACATGGCCATTCTGGGGACCTCACCCTTCTTGGGGGTCCCAAGCCAGCGCTCTCTTTGATCTGTTCTGGGAAGATAACTGGAAAAACTTAAGAGGAGCTGTGTTTGAGCACTTTTCCCATTCCACTGTTAAATGCAATGTAGTTTCTAATAATCAGGCTCTAGCCACAAGGAGAAAGGTCACTGAATTGGGGTGAGTTTAGAGATATGTCTCTGCCCACGGCTGCTACTCCCTGGACAGGGGTAAATGTTCTCTCCTTCAGGTCTTGCTCTCTCAGCAAGATTTGGGGGCTTAGGTGAGCTAACCCACTCTCAAGTTCCAACATGGCACTGCCAGAGGAGCCCTCACCATTTGGGACACACCACACTGGGTAAGATGACATCTCTTCCTCCCCCACCCTTGCTCTAGCCTTTCCTCCTCCTTCTTCCATCGAGTGGGGAGTGTATACATTTGAAAACGGGACTTGTTTTCCCTGATTTGGTCATCCTGTGTTAGAGTGATACCCCTCCCATCACAATCTTTTAACTGTAGAAGCCTCAGAATTATGCTTTTGCATGCTCAGGGGGCTGTCTACAAAGATTGGGGATTTTAAGACGTGGGCTTGGTTTTAATGTTAGTGTCCTACTGAATGTTGTAATTGTGTAGTCTAAGTGTGATCAGTGTTCTGTATGTCTTGTATGTTATTGCCTGGCTTAAGGTTAAAAAAAAAAAAGGCTCCATTTGGATTATGGGAGGGAAGACTGAAGCAGACAACCTCCCTCAGGGCTATTCTTTCCAGATAGGCCCTGGTCTGTCTTAAATGTTAAATTGTTGGTGGATAGTCTTTCTGTGTTATTTTTTGTCTGTGTTAAATGGCTACTGTATTCTGTGTAGTTTGTCTGTTTTGTTAATTTAAGAACAATAATCAAATTTGGGAATTGGTTATTTCAATACTGAACTCCAACTGGAGAAAACATTTGATTAAGAATTTAAAGATGATTCTAAATTTGGGAAATGAATTGGTTATTTTTAAGTATAAGATCTTAAAGGAATAATAGCTTGTTATGCTTTAAATCCAGCTCTGCTGGACATGTGGGCTTTATGGAATTCCTCCACCCACCCAACCACTGATTTCTGCTACTTTAAATGTTGGGTGGGGTAGGGATCTTTTGTAAATATTTAAACTTGAAGCCCCCCACCCCCACCCCACGCTATTACTTCAGCTATTGGAGCATCTAGTTAGCCTGGAGTGAAATTTAGTTCAACTTCCTCCCCTCCCCCCCCCCAAACTGTTCCATATGTTTCTTAATCAAGTTGTAGCTACCTGGTTCTTAGCTAAAAGCAGCAAACTCATAAGGTTATGGTAAATATCTGTTTAGGATTTGTTACTGGAGGTAAAATTTCTTGGCTTTGTAGTTAATATGTCACTGCATTTTTTCCTCCTGAAACTGATTTCTATAATCAGAGCAATGGTCAATAAGAAATTGTTAATTCAATTATGTCATACCTTGCTGTTTCTAATCTGGTTATCTGTAACCTTTATATCCTAAATACTTGAACAAATAAGTATTTAGTCTGGTCATCTATTGGTTACTAGATATTGTGTCTGAATATTCGAGTTTTATTTTAAGGTTTATAACTAATGAGAGGCCACATCTTGTAGCAATCCTTGTGGACCAGTCTTTCTATCTCAGACTGTTCTAACTTTTCTTTGTTAGATTTGTGTTTTTTCTAGATTTGGTTAAATTACAGATATATTGACTTGCTTCTGGGACCTACATTAAGCGTTGATTGTCAGCATGCCACACTACATACACTCATCCCCCTCCCTGGACTGAGCATCTTCTGCCCATTTTCAACAGGAAGCAGTTTTTGAGAACCATCGCCCCTTTTCCTGATGTAATTCGGACTGATATGGGGGAGTGGGAAAGTGGTCGACTTGTTAGAATTTTAACTATATTACTGTGTGTTTAAGACTTGGAATGGAAATTGTTAAATTTGTGTAACTATTGCTGTTATGTTTGAGGGACTTTTAGTCTGTTATGTATATGCATATGTATATGATTTATATGTGGGATGGTTATTTGATAATTTCTTTCCAAAAGAAAAAAAAAGGGAGGAAGAAATAAAAAATTGGGGAAACTGGTGTATTTTCTTAGGCACTTCTGCTCTACCCCCTATCTTACTAGTTTAGATTTAATTGGAAGTCCTTTACTCTTTGCTTAAATTTACTAGACTATGATTTGCTGGTTGTACTTTAACTTTGAAATCCCTTATTCTGTTGGAATTGCCCTAGCAGACTCAGTTTTGGGGATTATTTTTTAGAAACAACCAGAAATCGGTTACCTGTCTTGGAACTGGCAGTCTCTCTGATCTGTTTCTTCACTCCTGTTACCCCAGGTCCTTAATTAGTATTTCAGCATACTTAAAAGGACCTTGTAGTTGATATTGGGCCTCTAAAAATTTGGGGTTTGCTTGCATTGGTCTAACTGTGCATAATCTGCTCAGAAATCTGATGCTTTCTGCAGCCTTGTTTGTTCCTCTGGGTAGGGACAGGTGGAGCTACTCCAAGTCTCATCCTTCTCCCCTGGAGCGGGTTGCTTCTCTGAATGGTCAGCACAACTGTCTTGAGCCCTGCTGCTCTGTAAGCAGAGGCCGAGTCATGCACAAATGACCACAGCTATCCATATGCTCCCCAACTGCAGAGGATCTGACAATTGATTGTCAGAAATAATTGAAATAAGGAAGTTTGTATTGCTGATTAACTCTGGAGTTGTCAGGAAGAGACTTGACCTTGCCATAAGTCCTTGCATTGTTCTAGCTTTATTTTGATTTTCATTTGGTCTATTTACTTCACATAAGGTTGTTCAAAATTATGGTGCTAAGACCTTCTAGAGGAAGGTAATTCAAAGATTTGAATAGTTACAAAAGAAAGAGTGGGGAATGTTGTACCAAAGTTCCCATTTAATGTCGTGACCCAGTTTCTCTAATTGTCCTATTTAGTTATTCTGCCTTGGGTTATGAGCCTTTCCCTATTAATATTTGATGAGATAAAGGTCTAGCTCAGTTGCTCTGCCTCAAAACCCCAGGCTATAATCATTCCCTCTTAAATGGTTGATGAGATGAAGGTTTTATATCTTTAGGTTCTAGACATTCCTTCTTAATGTTTGACAGGATAAAGGTTTATCCATTTTAAATGTCGTTAGAATATCAGTAACCTCCCTCCATTGTGTCATCCTAGGGGCCTCCCCCACCATTAGATTATCCCCACCTAGGTACCTCCCCCATTATGTCACTGTTCTTGTTATACTATAAAAAAGCTTGCTGACCCAGTACTCAGGGCTGGATTCTTTGAGATGATAGTCTTGTCCAGCCCTGGGACCAAGATCCATCTGGTCCCAGTATCTCTCTCCATTTAATAAACTATTTAATTGGTCTCTAATAAATAAATATAACTCATATCATCTGCAAAGAGGGATAATTTGTTTTTCTCATTACTTACTCTAATTCTTTTAATCTCCTTTTCTTCTCTTATTGCCAAAGTCAGCATTTCTAATAAAATATTGAATAGTAATGGTGATAGTGGTGATAGATTGTTTTACCCCTGATCTTATTAGTAATGGTTCCAGTTTATCCCCATTACATATGATGCTTGCTAATGGTTTTAAATAGATGCTACTGACTGTTTTAAGGAAAAGTCCATTTATTCCTATACTGCCTAGTGCTTTTATTAGGAATGGGTGTTGGATTTTATCAAATGCGTTTTCTGCATCTATTGAGATGATCCTATGGTTTTTGTTAATTTGGTTATTGATATAGTCAATTATGCTAATAGTTTTCCTAATATTGAACCAGCCCTGCATTCTTGTAGAGGACTGAAGATATTGGGGAACTCTTGAGAAAAGTATACTTGAAGCAGAGTGTTAACTCAGTGTGATTAATGAGATGATGATTCTCTAGTTCACACATACTTAGTGAGCTGTAAGGGCTGAGAAGGCCGGAAATAGAAGACTTTCCATCTTTGACCATCCTCCTGGTGGCTCTCCTGCCTACTTCACTTCTCCACTAAGACCAAGGCAGGTCCGGAGATTCTTCAGAGAACTAGACTGGACATTAGCTGGCAAGGCAGAGGAGAAGTCTTGAGACAGCTCAAGGGTTTCTCTGTAATCCCCACTCTATGGGGGAGGGGGAGGAGAGACCAGAGTTGCAGAGTGAGAGTGAAGGAGAAAGAAATGAAATGTTCTTACCCACTATTCCCAGGAATAGCGAATTGTTGATGTTGTGTTGTAACTGGAACAAAGCGGAGCTTAACCAAGCCTCAAACTCTTGCTGGAGGGCAGGGAAGATGGCTCAACCCCTGTAGGCAATCTCTCCAGTGTACTTCCTGCTCAAACTCAGGGCAAGGACTGGGGAGTTCAAAGCACAGATCTCTGTTGTTCCTAGGAATAGGAATTAGCAGCCAAGAGTAGAGATATGTCTCCAAATCTCGCTTTAATTTTGTGATCTCTCTCTCGGCTAAAGTCTGATTCCTGCCATTAAAGACCCCAACAGCTGTTTATAACAGTGGAGTGGGAGAAACTTGAGGGCTCAAAATTGGCTTCTCCGGTTTTCTCGCTATATCTTCCAAGGACAGATCAAGGAGGGTGTTGGCCTTGGACCCCTCAAAAAGTTGGGTGGGGTCCCCAGAATAGCCAGGTTTCTCCTCAGTCTGGGAGATTAAAATCTGAAAGGCATTTAGGAGTACATAGAGATGCAAAGGAAGGCTCCTTTGTCTCTAGAGGGACTGGATGGAGGGAGTCTGATTTCCATGGAGCAAATCTAAGCAGCATCTTAATCTTTCCAGTTTTTGGATTTTTTCAAGCCTAATTTGTCTCTGCTTAAAGAAGTATTCTTAGAAGCTGAGGCGCTTTGTTCCATTTTTGCCAGTAAAAAAGCCTTAGTTTCCCTTATTCTATAGCTCCTCGTCCATCTCTAGAGGTCTCTAGAGATGGAGAGATGACAAAATATTCCCTGAGTAAGGGGGCCCTTTTGTCAGAGAATTCAGGTATTCTCAATTAAGCAAATACTGATTGAGCCTGTGGCTCCAACAACTCAAACCTTCCCAGATGTTTAAATGTCTAGCTATAGAATAGACAACAACAACAAAAGGCTTTTATCTTGTCCAGGTTTTCAGGGATTTTCCCAGTCATCAGAGAACCAAATGATGTTAGTGGCAGCCAGAGAGTTGTTAAAATCCCCTTTTGGTTGACGTAGAGGTTCAACGTGAAAGAATTCACAAAAACTGAAATATTAATTGGCAAAAATGGAAGTTTATTGTTGGATAAGAAGCCAGTTTTGCTAAGAGACTGACTTCTTTAGTGGCAAAGTCCTATTAGGGAAATGGAGGCTGGCACTGAGAAGACAATGCCTTCTCAGTGGGCAGGGTCCTAGAAGCAGAACAAGCTGCTTTGGACTTTCTGCAAAGAATGAGTAAAAGAAAACCTGTTATATGGGTAGCTCTTGGTGGCAGGAGTGGGGGATAAGGAAGAGGATGGGGGTAGGGGAACTGTGGCAGCCTGAGCTGATCAGACAGGATTTCTCAATTGAATGAGAATTTAGAATTTCCTGAATAAGGATGTGACTTTTCCAAAAGATCAATGGGAGTTGATTTGCCCTTGAATAGTGTTGCTTCTCTCATCCTGGGAGAATAGGCTCTCTCTCTACTCCTTGAAACCTGGGGAAACCCTGATCTCTTCTTCAAAGGGAACACAGTTTCAGAGTGATAATTTTAAAGGGAACACAGGCTGAATCCTGATTGCTAGGCATAAGAGAAGAGGCTTCTTATAAGAGACAACTAGGTGGTACAACAGTAGAGCCTTAGGTTTGAAATCAGGAAGACATGAGTTCAAATGTAGCCTGAGTAAGACCCAAGTCATTTAACCTATTTTTGCCTTAGCAGAACCTCCCTCCCTGAATTGTTGTATGTCTCAAATATCATAATATTTGTTAAGTACTTAGCACATTGTCTGGCAAACTTGTAAGGTACTTAATAAATGCTATTTTTTTTTTTTTGGAGTCTTGAGGGATCTGTATGTGAAAGTTAAGGTTTTAAATACCTATGTGTAAAAGAAGGCAGCTGAGAGGGAAATGTGGTTTCTAATTATAAATGCATTTTCTCTCCTCCTTTCCCAATTCCCAATGAGATAATTGTTAAAGAGTTTGTCCCCCCAAAAGGGAATGACATTTATTTTCTGGAGATTGAAAGTGAAAAAAATAGCAGAACTGAAGATAACAGTAAATGGATCTGGGATGAAACAACAACCATTTGATGAAAACTAAGGAGAGTTGTAAGAGAAGAAACATAGGAATTCAAGCTATGAAGGATAGCAATAAGAACCAATAGTTGTAGTGGCAAGTGATATCTGCTAAGAGTTGCAGGGAATAATCAATACTGCAATCACAAAAAATATATGTAGGGGAGCACCAGTGTGGAGGAAAGAATCTGGCTGCCTTTGTTAAACCCATTGAGAGCAGTGCTACTAATCAAAGAGAGGTGAGAATATTCATGATGGGTATCATTACATGGCCTCAAAAATGAGAATTAGCTCTTTCTATTAACATGTTATTTGTTGTTATTACTTTTTATTTTGAGCCTTGTGAACCAGTGTACTTGTAAGGGAAGCTTTTAAGGAAGATTCATGTCAAGTTCTCAAGTTGCCAGTTTATTTGATTAGAGGCAATGAGAAAGAGGAGAAAAAAGTGTTTAACATGTAAATGGGTTCTTCCTGTCAGGAAGGAGAATACCCAAGAATAATTTTGGGTAATCTACTTTATCTCTTAGCTATAATCTTATTTATCTGCAAAATAATGGTTCGATCTACATGATTTTTAAGGTCCCTTTCAGCTTCAAGAATCTATGACTCCGTTGGTCTGTATTCAACACAGACTCATAGAATCATGAAATTTCAGAGCTGGAAGGGGTCTCAGTGAATATCTAGTCCAAACAAAACCTGGAAAATAATTCCTTCTACAAGATAACAAATTTTTGCTTGAACATATAAGGCAGTTCATTTTACTTTTGAATGAGTAATTCACAGGAGGGTTTTCTTTATTGAAGCCTATATTTGCTTCTTTGAAACTTCAAGAGATCTTAAATTTAGGGCTTAAAGGAACCTTATATATAGATCATATGGTCCAATCTTCTCTCTATAACAATCTAAATTGTGTATCTCTTGTACAAGTAATATGAAGTTGAATGTCCTCAGAATTCTACTTGAATTGAAATTGATGAGGTATAGATTTGGGGTACCCAAATGAAAATGAGATCTAGTGGCAGGTTTGGGGTACAGGGAATCAAATAGAGCTCCTCTGCAACCCCTTTGGATTCGGCGCAAGGGCTGAGAGTTAAATGAGGTCTAGTGGCGGTGCAAGAGTCCCCTATAAAGGAATTTACAGACCCGAAAAACTAGATTGATAGAAGAGGTTTATTATGGGGATTGGAAGTAAGGTTAAAGTCTAGTCTAGTTAAGGAAATAGGTGAGAGTAAAGAGAAGGGGCATTAGAAACCATATTCCAGTGGACAGAGGCTCCTTGGCATGCCAAGCGTAAGGCTGGCATGTTTGGACTCCAGCTTGGCTCTTTTATAATGAGAGATTCAGCTATAGGGGCCTGTAGGTGGCGTTCCAAGTTGGCTCAGATCCAATGGGGGCTGGGACAAGCCCAGATCTCCTATTGGAATTCAAAGGGATGCTTTTGACCAGTTGTCAATCAAAGGTCCTAGCTTCCTGAATTGATAATAAATCAGCTACGAGGGGCTGGGAATCAGAAAGGAATAAGTCAATCTGAAAGGACTAATTTCTTAAAGTGACCACAACCCACTTCAAAATGAAACTGAAGTCAATGAGAGACAAGTAAATAAGACTTGGGAGTATTTTATGTCCTCTAAAGAGTATCTGACACATTATTGTTCAAAATTATTATGAATATAAATGTTAGGGTGCATATGGAGTAAAAATTGAAATTATAAATGGATCTCATAGCAGTGGGGATCAGAAAAGTTTTGTTCTGTTCCTGATATGCTAGTCACTTTCTCCAGGATACTGGAAAAATTCATAGAAAATTCCATGTCTCCATTTCTTTAGGCTTAATAATGTTTCTTATTTAATTTAAGTGTATTATATAAATCAGTTCTATCATCTCCTTTTTTTGCTTTTCCAAGTAGTACTTTTGAGTCACCTTCCCATTTAGCTCTGACTTTTTCTGTCTACTTTTATTTATTATAGAATTTCAAGACTGTTACATTTCAACTTATCTTACAAGTTCATTTGTTTGTCATAGAATAAAGATCACATAAAATGCTAATGCCAGTTGGGAATGTCAATACCAAGTTATAGTTTACAGAAAGTCTAAGAATTATTAAAACTCTTTGCCCTTGTTCTGCCAATGTGCCAATATTTTTGCAGGAGTGAAAAGGATAACAGAGGACTGAGATCCATTTTGTATTTTTTCTTTCATTACCAAAATTAGCCAAATAATTTATCACCAAGTGGCCAGCCTGCTGGTGAAAAGCCTCTATAAGTCGGCAGACTGTTCTTCAGAAAACTGAGTCATTGATTACCCAGACTAGTCTAGAAGTCTTTCCAGTATGGTATAATTTGCCAGAACTTACATTCTCCTGTAGCTTCTAAGAACTCAAAATCATCTTCATACCCTGATGAAGCTTCAGAATGGGATTTTGTGAAATTAAATCAGTATAGATACCGATACTCAGTGACTTCAATGAAAAGGAATAAATGGATGACAATGGTGAGAATTGCATTGAAGAACATAAATCAGGAGGAGGGCCAAAGATTAAATCAGGCTATACCAAAACCTCATAACTTTACGTTTGAATACTTTCTTTGACAAGATAATTGGTAGGCACATGAGCTATTTAAACAAGTAAAATGAGTAATGGAGACCATAAATTATATTGGTATTAATTATAATTCTTATATACAGATGTTTAAGAAATGTGACCCAGTTGCCAAAAGAAATGGGCCAAAAAAAGACAAACTCTTTTGCCATACCATAAAACAATTAAAATAAGAACTCACCAGCTATAGCCAAGATTTTAATATTTTTTTTTGGAGGAGGTAAGTGCAACTCTGTGTGATCACACAACATTTAACAACATGTTCAATTGTTGTTCATGGGATAAGGATCACACATTTAGAATACAGTAGCCAAGTTTATATAATTTCTACAAATAGCTATTGTTGGCACCATCTGCCTCCCCTCTCCCTGTTTTACCATGATGCCACCATTGCAAAAGTGCTACACAAGGCTGAGATACATTTTGTATGTTTTGTTTCATGGATTGTGATAGTCATGTATTATAAATAAGTACAGGCAATCATATTTTAAATTTTAATTTTAATAGTATTTTATTTTTCCAAATATATGCAAAGTTTTCAACAGTCACCTTGGCAAAACTTTGTATTCCAATTTTTTCTCTCTCTCTTCTCTCCTTCCCCTTCCCTAAGACAGCAAGCAATCTAATATAAACACACGCAATTTTTCTAAACATATTTCCATATTCATTATGCTGTACAAGGTAATCAGATCGAAAAGGAAAAAAACACAATAAAAGAAAAAATCAAGCAAGCAAACAACAACAAAAAGGTGAAAATTCTATGCTATGATGCATATTCAATCTCCATAGTTCTCTCTGGATGCAAATGACACTTTCTGTCACAAGTCTATTGGATCTATCTTGAATCACCACATTGTTGAAAAGAGTCAAGTCCACTAGAGTTGATTATCACCCATTCTTCTTGTTATTGTGTACAATGTTCTCTATGTTCTGCTCACTTCACTTAGCTTTAGTTCATGTAAGTCTTTCCAGGATCTTTTGAAATCAGCCTGCTCATCATTTCTTATAGAATAATAATATTCCATCATATTCATATACCATAACTTATTCACAGGCAATTAATAAAATATAATTTCACAATCTAGATTAGATTAAACAAGAAATGAAATTAAGAAGCTATTAACATTTTGGTAGGGAAAAGGTAAAAATTGCAAGGTAATTGTAAATCTTCACTTTATGGAAAGTTCATTTATGAATATATGAAATTATGCTTAAAAACTAAACAGGAGCTAGAGGAAGCTCCACAATCTCAAATAATTTTGAAAAGGGGATAGGCATAATTACTTTAGAATTTTCAAAAGTCTCTTTTTGAATTTCATGGGATGAATTTAATTAGCAAATCAAGTATATCATGATATCTGTATGAATTCAACTAATGACAAGTCAATAAATAAATGGAGTAATTTTTAAAAGCTATAACCATTATGAACAAATTCACTCTCTGTCAGCATTTGGCAGAAAGTATAAATATAGTTCAGAACTTTTCACATGGTAGTAGATATTGCCATGTAAGAATTATAGGAGGAGATATCAAGGAATATCTCTAAAGATATCAAACACAACCATGGTACAAGAAACTTGAGAGAGCTATTGAAAATCTGTCGAAAGACATTGAAGATTACCATCAAAATCTAACTGGTACATGCAATAGAAAGTATAAATACCATATTATCCAATTAAAGGCAATTAAAAAAAAAAAAACAAATAGAAAGGAGTCCAAAAACCAGAGGCATATCATAAATTCTAAGTTCCTTTAATCATCCAGGAGACTGATGAGACACTTAAATGGCTGTTCTAACTATAGTCCTCTTCTGTTTGAAAGTTTACCTCCCCTCCCCCTCCACTCCCCTCCTCTCTCCTCCCTTCCTCCTCCCCTTCCCTTTCCCCTTCCCCTTCTCCTTCCCTCCCCTTCTTTCCTCTCCCTTCACCTCCCCTTCTCTCCCCTCCCCTCTACCTCCAATTTATTTCATTCCCAGTCCACAACAACACCTGTGTCAGTAAAGGCTGCCCCGAAATTCCTTCAAGTGTCACAATCCACAGCTTCGAAGACTCTTGGAGAATTGACCTGCCCTTTTACCCAGGCATGGTCCTTAAGACTTAGCGTAGCCTTAAAAGAGAACCCAGGCAATTTGGATATGTGCATGTGGACAGTCATAAAAATTAATGTGATTTTTTTTCCTAAGGAACTGTACCTAAAGGTATCATGATGTCACAAACAAGGAAGGTAATGCAGCACCAGGGAGGAGACCTCAGTGAAGACAATATTTCACCATCCAGCAGTGTAAAATCAAATGAAGACTTATCCTAAATAGTTAAGAACTAGATCAAATATGAGACCTCAAAGTCTCTAATTCAGTATATATAGATAAATTGGCAATATTTAAATCGGCCAGTAAACTATGGGAATCAAAGAGAAGGGAAGAGGAGGGGAAGAAAGAAGAAGGGAGGGAAGGAGAGAATAAGGGAGGGTAGGGAGGATATTTGTAGATATTTATAGACACTACCTTTATCCATTGGTTCAAAATGAATTCCAGATTTTCTTGAAACATTTATATGCTATATTTTCTTGACATGTGGTAATAATTTTACATTTATCAGATGCAAAAGACATTGTGATATCACTAGAGAAAAACACCATGAGTTGAAAGAGCTGGGAATGAAATAAATTGGAGGTAGAGGGAAAGAAGAGAGAGGTCAGAGAACAGCAATTGCCTCTCAGTTTCCTTGTATCATCATCATCATCTACTCACAAGAAGAGATCCATTCTACAGATCTGAGTTAGACCTCCAGCAGCCACTGGCAGGTGGCTCCCGGTAGCACAACATATAGCACCCAAACAGGGACAAAAAGAACCAGCATCGTTCTAGAGCTTTAAGTGAGTAGGATCCTCCCAGAATTCCTTCAATAACCCAAGGGGAAGGAAAGGGAGAAGAGACCCAGTAAGAGTTGGGGTAATTAAATGGGCTAACACATCAAATGGCCGAGCCAGGTTGTTCTAACTATAGTCCTCTTCTCCTTTTGAAAGTTTTCCTCCATGACATCTCACAAGATTCAACACCTGCTATAGTGCTGTTTGTACTCCCTAGAATGCGGAAATGTACTGACCATGCTGTGGGGGGAAAACAATCTAGTTTAAAACAAAAACCAGGGAATTGTTAAGGACCATGCCTGGGTGAAAGGGCAGGTCAATTCTCCGAGAGCCTCTACAGCTGTGGGTTGTGACACTTGAGGGTTGTGAACTAGGAATGAAATCAATTGGAGGCAGAGGGAAGACGAGAGAAGTCAGAGAATTAGCAACTGGTCTCCTTGTATCATCATCATCCGCTCACAAGAAGATATTCTACAGCAGCCACTGGCAGGTGGCTACCAGTAGCATAACAGTAAAGAGAGAAAAATCTCTGACTTTGCTATAATTTTCTTCCTTATTTTCCACTGATAGTTTTACATTTTTTTTTAGCATTATCTCCTTTATTTTACTTGATATTGAAGCTATATTAAAAGAAAGGCATATCCTTAATTCTGCTTCTAGAACACGTAGCTTCCTTTAAGGTTTACCTTAAGTGTCTTCTCCTACAAAAGACCTTTCTAACTAATAGTGTTCCTTTAATCCTGAAAAAGACAGCTAAGTGGTACAATAGATGTACTGGAGGGCTGTAATTGATCATATTGATTACATTAAGATAAAAAAAAGTCTTGCACAGACAAAACCTATGTAATCAAGATTAGAAGGAAAATATAAAAGTAGGGAAATTTTTATAAGTTTCTCTGATTAAGGTCTCATCTGTCAAATCTATAAAGAACTGAATCAAATTTATAAGAATATAGATCATTCTCCAACTGAGATAGATAGATATTCCCCAAATGATATAAATAGGCATTTTCTGATAAATAAAAGCCATATGAAAAAATGGTCTAAATCATTATTGATTAGAGAAATGTAAATTAAAACCACCCTGAGATACCACTTCACACCTATCAAATTGGCTAACATGACAAAAAAGGAAAATGAGAAATACTGAAGGTGATATGGGAAAATTTGGACATTAATGAACTATTGGTGGAGGTGGGAACTGATCCAACCATTCTGGAGAATAATTTGGAATTATGCCCAAGTGCATACTTCTTGATCCAGCAATATCACTAATAGGTCTGTATCCCAAAGATATTGTTTAAAAAAGGAAAAAGATCTATTTGCACAAAAAATATTTATAGCATCTCTTTTTGTGGTGTTAAAGAATTGGAAATCGTGAGAGTGCCTATCAATTGGGGAATAACTGAACAAGTTGCTGATTGTGATGAAATACTATTGTGCTATAAGAAATGATGATCATGATATTCTCAGGAATACTTGGAACATAGAGCAGATTCAGAAACAATATAGTCACTGGTCTTGACTTTGACCCTTGATTTTTTTTTTCATTGTTTGAGACTGGGTTTCATGATTTTGCCCAGACTAAAAAGAGCAACACTACTCATGGTTTTAATCCCATTGCTGATTTATACTGGAGCTTTGATCTGCTCTGTTTCCAACTTGGGTTGGAAACTACTAGGGGGCTGCTAGGGGCTCACCATATCAGTGCCAGATGTAGTGTGGACCACCCAATCAGCTTGACACTTAGTCCCTGATGATATAAAGACAATAATGAAACAGTCTGCCTTCAAGAAGACTATATTCTATTGGAGAGAAACACATACAAAGCAACCTACTCCTATTCCCTCCCAGTACCCTATCCCCTACCCTCCCACTTCACCCCACAAAAAGGTGAGAATTTTTTTAAATTTTAAAAATCATTTTTTAAAAATTACAAATAAAAATTCTTAATGTCTATTTCCTTAAAAATTGAAGTTCAAAATTCTCAGATACAACACTTCCTGGCTGTGTGACAAATCATTTAATCCTAATTGCCTCAGCAAAAAATAAATAAAAAATGTATGCTTTGATCTACATTCACACTCCATCAATCCAAGTATTCCTGAGAATATCACACATATACACACATACATAATGTCCAAAAAAATGACGATCATCTATGTTGCACAGAATTAGAAATGTGTAGCATGAAGAGTAAGATATTAGGAAGAATTCATACCTGGTGGGAAAAGGGAAAGGAATTTTAGTAAGTTATTTAATAACATTATATCTATATTCTAGATGGCAGAATGGATAGAGTGCTGGTCTTAAAATCAGCAAGATTCATCTTTAGGAGTTCAAATCTGGTCTCAGACACTTTCTATCAGTGTGATTCTGGGCAAGTTATTTAATCCTGTTTCCCTCCGTTTTCTCATTTATAAAATGAGTTGGAGAAGGAAATGGCAAACCACTCCAGTATCTTTGCCAAGAAAACCTCAAATAGCGTCATGAAGAGTTGGACATGACTGAAAATGAAGCAACAAAATAGACTAGGGAAAGGGGTGAGAACAACAAGCTAATGCTTGGGTATGTGATGTGGCAGTCATTATGCTAAGTTCTTTACAAATATTAACCAAATTTATCCTTACCCTGTGAAGTGGGTTGCTATCATTAGCCCCATTTCATAATTGAAGAAACGGGAAGACAGAGGTTAAGTGTCTGGTTGACAATCACATAGCTAGAAAGTTTCTGAAGCTAGATTTGAACTCAGCTCTACCTGATTTCAGACTCAGTGGTCCACCTGCCTGAATGCTCAGACTTTTTGCTAAAAGGACTGAGTAATCAAAAAATTTCAGACACCACTTCTCTAAGGCATGATAAATTTTAATTTCTCCATCAACAAAATGGTTCTAATATATATGCTGACAAATATCAGGTCATTTCTGAGAAACTAAATTTATGTAGCACTTTGAGTTTTCTGGATTCAGAGATATAATGTTATTAAATAACTTACTAAAATTCCTTTCCCTTTTCCCACCAGGTGTGAATTCTTCCTAATATCTTACTCTTCATGCTACACATTTCTAATTCTGTGCAACATAGATGATCGTCATTTTTTTGGACATTATGTGTGTGTGTATATGTGTGTGTATGTGTGTGTGTGTGTGTGTGGTGTGTCTTCTGAATCGATAATTTTAACTTACACAAATCTTCTGGGGAGTTGTAAAGGCTCAAGATATAATGAAATAAAGATATTGTTTCCTAAAATATTTTCTCATGAGTGACCCTGAATGTTCATTTATTTTCAATGGGATCCAATTCTTGGAAATACAGAGGTTAAATGTCTCGGGAATTGTATAGAATTCTCTTAATTTTCATTTCAATAAACCTGAGAAAAATCTGATGGGGGAAAAATAGCTTTTGAAGCCACAGCTGACTCCTGGCCCCAGATACTTTACATTCAGATCACCATCTGTGTTTTGTTTTTCCTGTTAAGAGGTTTTAGGAACTGCTTTTAGTATCTACTGTAAGTACAAATAACAACAGGAAATCATGCACAACAAACTAAATAAAGCCCTGCTCCCAGTCATTTGGTTTGTCTCTTACAACAATCAGACTTGAATGATCTCAATCAAAGGTTCAGGTAACTTTTATATAAGGAAAAATGTAAAGGAGAAAGATGGGGCAGAAGAGATGATGAAAAGAGGGGAAGAGGAAAAAGGAGAGAGACAAGAGAAAAAAGATAGGAGAAGCAAGAAAGAAACAGGAAAGAAGAGAAAAAGAAGAAATGAAAGTGAGAGTTGGAAGAAAAGAGAAGAGATGGAAAGAAGAAATCAAGGGAGGAAAAAGAGATATGAGAGTTGGAAAGGACAACTAGATCTGGAGTCAAGGAAGAAAAAAGATAGAAAGGAGAGGAAAAATAGGAGTCAGGGCAAAGAAAGTATTTAAAATACATTTTATTCAATGGATATGCCACTGCATGATTTAATTCTCCTTAGGATAGTCAAGAAATATTTTGAAAACTTGCTTATGAGGTATAACCATATCGATATGTCCAATTGATTTATAGTGTTCTTCATTAAATGACTTCAAACAATTGTGCCAAACCTCAGAATATGTGTAAGCAGTATTTTTTAAATTATCATATAAATTATGATCCCTCTTCAAAACATCATTCTTATAGCTTTTTTAAAAAATTTTCCATCACCTTTTACCATTTCCCCATTTTTAGAGACAATTCCTACAAGTAGTATGGATTTCATTATCACATTGGAAGGGTATTTTACTCTCTTACTTTCTTAGTCTTATAACATGAAATATAAATTTTCTAGGATTTCCTGAGAGACTGAGATAAATTGCACAAGTTGAAATTTGTAGTAATTAAACATGAAATATGCAGGAAGATAATTATGTACCTTCATCTGGTTCATTGAAGCATTTGTACATCAACATTAACTGAGTTTGCCATTAACATTTTGCAAGAAATTGGAGAAGCATACCAGCATGTGTACCAAGTACCTTTGAACTGAAATTTCTATCAAAATTAAGAATACCATTTGATCCTTTAACACTATGTTACCAGTGGTGCCCTGGGAAGAGAACTGAGTGTTCAGCTGACTCCTTTTCTCTCTCTCTTTTTTTTTTTTTTTTTTTTTTTTTATTTTATTTAATAGCCTTTTATTTACAGGTTATATGCATGGGTAACTTTACAGCATTAACAATTGCCAAACCTCTTGTTCCAATTTTTCACCTCTTACCCCCACCCCTCCCTAGATGGCAGGATGACCAGTAGATGTTAAATACATTAAAATATAAATTAGATACCCAATAAGTATACATGACCAAAATGTTATTTTGCTGTACAAAAAGAATCAGACTCTGAAATATTGTACAATTAGTTTGTGAAGGAAATCAAAAATGCAGGTGAGCATAAATATAGGGATTGGGAGTTCAATGTAATGGTTTTTTGACTCCTTTTCTCAAAGAACAACACTAGGAACCTTTTAACAGGTGACTGATATGATATAATGGGGCAGGGACAGTTGCAGTGGAGAAAATGATTCTCAGTCAAGAAAACATATGATTTTCTGAAAGAGACTGGTGATTTAGAGAAGGAGAGTGGGGGGAGGAAGGAGGGAAGAAGGAGGGGAGAGAAAGAGTGAGAGAGATAAAACACACATATTTTGAACATTACCAGCTCAATACAAATATTTTTTAAATATTATTTTTTATTGATCTATTTTGTTTTTACATCTTCGGCATTGAATATATTTCTCTTTCTTCTCCCACCTCCACCATCCAGTTACCCTTTTAACAAAGACTTTAAAATAAAAATAAAAAATATTTTTAAAGGCAAAAAGAAATATAGTTTCTGTCCTCAAGGGGTTTACACTCTAATGATGGAAGACAATACTTGAAAGAGCTGGAAAGTTGCCTGTATGAATCAAGACAATCAGAAATGGAGGTGGGAGAGGAATGAGATCAGAGGGTAAGAGATGAATTAAATTCTACTCCCTGAAATAGCCACTCATAGACTTATCTTCGATATAAACCACAAATTCCCGCTTTGTGATCCAACACTCTCCAATTTTTCAGATTCCCAACTTTACATCCCAGGCTCCTCAAGGCTATTCTGATATAACTCCTATCTGGGTATCTCAGCAGTAGCTGTGCAGGAACCACAGAGAAAACTTTCTTCCCTCCCCAGAAAATTATGTTCTGTTGCCAAACTACCTTATAGCTACTGAAGCAGGTGCTCCTCAGAGGATGGACTTTATGGTAGTGACAGATGAAGCAAGAGAAAAAATGAAATAATCTGAGCCCTCCACAGAATAATAAAAAGAGCTATCATTAATTTAGTGCTTTATAAATCATTGTGCATGCATTATTGTATTTGAAACTTCACAACAGTCCTGTGAGTCAAGTTGTAAAACTATTAAGAGTCATGGATTCTTTCCTTTTTATTTTGGGAGGGAAGGATGGAAACAAGAATTTATTCCTAGTGTGCTAGGCACTGTGCTAAACACTGTGCTGACTATTTTATCTCATTTGATCTTCACAACAACCCTGAGAGGCAGGTACTATCATTTACCCTATTTTACAATTGAGAAAGTTGAGAGAGACCCAGATTAAATGACATGCTCAGAGTCAAGCTTCCCTGATTTTAGGCCCAATCCTCTATCCACTGTGCCACAGCCAAACATGATGGGTCAAATAGGAGGAGCAGCATGGATGAATAGTTGACTGCATCATAGATCTCTTATCTTCCTCCCACTTCCCTGCCCCCCCCCCCAAGTCTTTTTTGAACTTCCCTTTTCTTCCACCATCTTTCCAGGCACCCAAGTTAACAATTTCACTGACATCCTCTCCTCATTTTTCCATGCCTCAACCATATATTCCAGTTGCCAGATCTAATTATTTCTTTGTCCATGTCATTTCTCAGATCTCTCTTTTCTCTTCACTTACACAACACTACAATAAATCAGATATTCTTTTAAGGAAATAAATTATTTATTTAAAACTAAATACAAAATAAGAAAAAACAAAATAGAAAAAGGAAAAAAAAAACCAAAACATTTTCATGTGCCCAACAGAATACCAGGGAGGATTCAAAAAGTATAACAATAGGGCCAGCTAGAGCATCAACCCTAGAGTCAGAAGAACCTGAGTTCAAGTGCTGCCACAGACACTTAACACTTACTAGCTGTGTGATCCTGGGCAAGTCACTTAACTCTAATTGCCTCACAAAAAAGAGACAAAATATGTAAATAAATTTCAAGAAAGCATATAGAATAATAGAAGCCATTCTATTTATCACTGCCTTTTTTTGCTTCCCTACAGGTTATTCTTTTGTTCTCTGCTATGTATTTTTTACTTTACTTTTTTTCCCTTTCATTCTCCTGTCTCCCCCAAGCAAGCTATAGTTATACACAGGTAAACACACATACACCTACATATATATATATATATATATATATATATATATACCCACATTCATACATATATACATACATGCATATACTGACCTACCTGTATACATTTATAATATACACATACACACACACACATATATATACATACATATGCATTTATACATATATAGACATGCTTCTAGAACAATATAAATATAATTGACATATAATGTAGATTTCTCTCTGTTTTTATACACACACACACATACACACACACACACACACACACACACACACATATGGTACAGCTTTGTTTTGTTTGTGGGGGAAACCTGGAGAGCTGGGAATTTTCTGAACTATTTTCCCCATCTTCCCAGAATCCTCCTCAGATTTTCAAATCTCTTTACTTCTTTACTTACAATGACCTCCTATTATAACTCACTCCAATCCACTGACCACGAACTTGCCAAAATGATTTTACTAATATTGAAGTCTATGTCACCTTCATCTTCTGTGATGACCGCGTATTTTAAAATCAGTGGGAGTCAGGAATTCAGGTTAAGGGAAAATCTTCAATCTTTATTCTCAGTAGAGGTGAAGAAGGATTGGAGGTAAAAGGGAATTGGAGGTAAAGGGAGATTAGCAATGTCACAGCTACATCAAGAAGCCAGCCAGACCAGAAGCCACGAGACCAGAAGCCACCAGAGCAGAACCCAGCCAGCCGTCTCTCTTTCCTTCCCCTCCTCCTCTCTGCCTCCACCCACCAAAATCGTCATTTCCTATACAACACATCAGGACTTGCACAGAGTGGGCAGGGGCCATTCTTTCTCCAAGCATTTATATTAATAGAGTATGGTCCAATTATTATTTAGCCTCATGTGCTTGGGACCTCAGTGCATCAACTCAAGCCTCAGCCCATTACACTCTTCAATAATCTCCACTGGCTCCCTGAAGACTCTAGGGTCAAATAAACTCTTTTCTTTTGATTGATACTTGTAAACCTTCATAATCTGGACCCAAATGTAGTTTCCATGCTTATTATATTTCATTCTTCTTCTTATACACTATGGCCCAAGCACTGGATTTTTTGCTGTTCATTATTCATACAAAATACTCAGTGTGATACCATCTATTAAGCTGAACCCTATATAAAGAAAAAGGAACAGATTTACATGGAAGAGTTTCTGCTGGATTCAACTTAAAGGCAATCTACTTTTTTTGGCCATTGTTTATAGTAAATATCAACCACACGAAAATATGACTTCTCCTGAAAAACTGTTATGTCTACTGACTATTATGACCTAATATCTGATTGTTTTATTATGTATCTTTCCATTTTAAAAAATCTTTTAAAAAATTGGCCTGCTTGGCTAATCACATTGATCAAATAAATGAATAATTAATTACTAAAAATTATTATTTATAAGTCTTCTGCCCTATCCCTCAGGACATACATAGTCAATTAACCCCATTTTCCTCTAAAAAAAAAAAAAAAGACAGAAAATTCTCTTAGGTTAAGAAAATATTTTATCCCACCTTCATTCAGTCAGAAAACTAAATATCAATTTAAAATTTCCCAGTCTTTCTTTGATCTTGACTATTCCCCTCCCCTACCCCATTATTACTGTATGACTGGAGTGCACTCCAGAATGTGGATCCATAAATCAATCAATTAGTCAACAATTATTTATTAAGTTATTGCCATTCCAAGCACTATGTGTGCATACTGTATATTCAATAAGTCTAGTACCTCTGGTTTGAGCCCTTTTCAGGGCTGCTTTCCACATTTGGTGTCCACCTAACTCTCGTCTTTGGCTCCAAGAAGCTGTAGCATACTAAGTGGCTACACTCTGGTAAAGCATTTTGGTAGTTGGGCTAAACCAGTTTGGTGATAACTCAGGAATCTCAAACCTTACAGAGAGTTAGGGATGTGTCTATCCCAAGCATATGAAGACTTTCCCTGATGAATGGGTGAGTGAGAACAGCAATTTGTTCCAATGGCCTGAAGTAGGCTCTGCTTTTAAGTGCTTTAAGTTTGGTTAGACATCAAAGATACTAAGATGATTTACTGCATCTTGAGTAAATGTCTGCCTCTGTCCTGCAATTGGACTGTGATGATTCTGGAAGAAAGGAAGACTGATGACTTCATGCAACTCTACCTCACTTAAATCCAATTTATGCACAAATCAAAAGACATCACTCATACCATTTTACCATTTTTTCAAATGGTAAAATACTTGATATTTCAAAGTCCTGTGGTGACTGGCAAATAATGAAGCAATAGATATATACATGCTGAAAACTGTAATTACAACCCTGCACACAGGTGGCCCAAGCCATAGGGTTGTCAGCCATAGGTTGAGGACTTGGCAGCCCTCTGGGTGTCTGAGCAGCCTTTGAAGGATTGCACTGCTCATCTAAAAAAAATGTCCTTAAAATTGTCTTCTAACCCTATCCTGGCCTGATTACCATGGTAGGTGGGATCCCACCCTGTGATTGAAGCTCAAAAAGTATGTATAAAAACTTCGACAAAGATGATTCCACTCACCACTAGTACATGGAATGTGTGTACATTTATAGACAATAAAAAATCCAGTAGACCTAAAAGAAGAACAGCTCTTGTTGCAAGAAAACTCAGAAGGTATCACATACAAACAGTAGCCTTAAGTGAAACAAGGCTGACAAATGAAGGTCAGCTTATGGAAAATGAAACTGGATACATATTTTTCTGAAGTACCAATAGGGAAAGGAAGTGCCATAAAGCTGTTATAGATTTTGCAGTCAAAATGAATCTAGTTAACAAACTTGTATGCCCACCAAAAGGAGTAAATGAGAGGCTCATGACAATATGATTGCCACTTGCAAGAAAATGTCACTCCACCATCATCAGTGCCTATGCTTCCATCATGATGAACCATGATGAGATCCAAGAAAAATTTTATGAAGATCTGGAGACCCTTATCTTCAGTATGTCAAAAGAGGACAATACTGGAATTCTTTAGGGCTAGAGCAGGCTTAAACTATCAGACATGTAAAAAAAAAAAGTCCTTGGGAAGAATGGAGTTGGAAACAGCAGTGGTCATTTACTGCTCAAGACTTGTAATCTCATGACCTTCTTATCACCAATAGAATCTTTCATTTACCTAAATGCAATAAAACTTCTTGGATGCACTCTCACAGCAAACATTGGCATTTAATAGATTATGTGATTGTAAGGAGAAGAAACAAAATGTAAAAAATCAGTAATAGTAATAGTATTTGCTGCCTGACAACTCAAGGAGAAATGGCAGGAGCAGAATAGAGTTCTGTATACGTTTGTAGTTCTAACCAAGGCCTTTGATACACTCAGTAGTAAGGGCTTATGGAAAATTATGTCAAAATTTGGTTGCTTGGAGAAGTCCATCAATATTGGATGTCAATTTTATGACGGCATGCTTGCCTAGGTTCTGGAAAATGGATGATGCTTTCATGCTTTCTCAGTCATCAGAAAACTGAAGCACTTCCATTTTAATTGTTTTAGAAAGATTCTGATGGTCATCTGGCAGAATAAGATTGCAGACATTGAGGTTCTTATTTAAAATAAATTGCCAAGTATTTAAATTCTACTTCAGAGAGCACAACTCTGTTGGCTGGCCACAGTGTTCGAATGCCAAGCATACGTTTGCCTAAAAGACTGTTTTATGGAGAGCTCATACAAAGCAAGTTCTCACATGGTGGGCAGGAAAAAAAAATGATACAAGGACAACTCTCAATGTCTCTCTTTAAAACTTTGGAATTGATTGTGTAACATGGCAGTTACTGTACAGGATCTCCCAGTGCATACCCTCAGAAAAGGTGCTATTTTTAATGAGCAAAACAGAGTTGAATTAGTTCAAAAGAGATATGCAAATTTAGACAAGTCACCCCAAATGTTCACTTGACATTGGATGTTCACTTGGACTATTTGTGTCTGACCTGTGGTAGAGTATTCTGAGCTCATATTGGTCTGATCAATCACAATCAGTCACACTGTAACTCAACTCTATTATACTGGTCTCATTTTGGTCCTCTTTGAGAATGAAGGACAACAACTAATCAACCCTTAAATCACTACCATGCCAAGCACGGTGGCATTGAGGATAGGAAGACAAGAATGATATAATATATGCCTTTGTCAGGATAATAAAAAGTGCTAATGTTTACTTAGTGCCTTATAAAGAATTGTGCATGCATTATTGTATTTGAGCCTTACAAAAGTCGTGTGAGTCAAATTGTGTAAGTTGTACATTTTAGAGAGGATTCTAAGGTTCAGAGAAATAGCCAGATTTCTGCATAATGGCAGAACCAATCAGTTTCTGCATGAAGCCATGAACTTGGTTATCTTAACTATAGATCAAGTAGTCTTCTACTATGCAACAGATATCTCCCAAAATGTGGTCCAGCAAGGACATTCTTTCATCCTTTTATCTTGAGGACAGCAAAAGTTGTTTTTCTTTATTTTATTTCCTTAAAGGGATTTATAAATAGTAATAATGAACTCAGCATTAAGAATCTCTTGAGGAATTAATGACCAGCTAGTGTTAATGGCTCTTGGCTTTACTTTGACACTTTCAAGCAATTTTAATCCCAGGAATGTTCCTGAGAGATATTGCTTAATTAGATAACAAACAACACTATTAAAATAGCCCTAAAGGATTGAATCAGAGCTATAATGGAAAGGAAATTCTGAATTAAACTGAGAAAACTGATAAGTCACTGGCTCTAACAATGTCCCTCCTTACAGAGGGGACATCATTTAAGATGTGATTTTCAAAGAGACTGGAAAGCCTGACTGGTAAAAGCACAGAATTAGGGATCAAGACTTTAGCTTTCTCTCTTTATCTGCTATTTAATTATCATAGGTCCCTGGGGACTATGTCACCTAATCTTTCTGTTTCCATCTGTAAAAGGCTGATGGCAACAACAGTGTCCTGAATAACCCTGCCACATAGAAGGCAGATAGACTGAAGCACTATTAGGTCACTAACTCATTTATGTACCCTGAAGATACCCATTTGGTGCTTATATTCATAGAAACAAATGGGACTTATTCATTAATTAGTGTGAAAAATATCCCACTAATAACTGAACTCCCTTGATATATTCTTGTTCACGCTGTTGAGATTCAAGATCCCCTTCCAATAACAAAGAACCCTTCCTTATAATAAAGAAAAAAATTAAGCAAAACAAAATCACATATCCACTATGTCTGGCTGACTTTTTTGCTTGCTCTTTGTTTTCAAAGATGACCATGATAACAGGGATGTGATGCCATGACATGCAAAGTGATTTGGATTTGAATAGGGAGGGCTGTGCAAGTCACTAGCCTCATTTTCTCTTCTGGGTCCAGTGGCTAGATATAGATGAGCACCATATCTGGCAGAGCATGCAGCATTCCATACCTATAGTATACCAACAGGAGAGAATATTTTTAAATTATCAATTCTTTGAAATCACATTTGCCCAATACATGAATCTGAATTTAAATGCCTTTGTTATGTTGTTTTCCTTTGTATTAATAGTAGGTATCATTTATTTAAAATTTATAAACTGTTTTACAAAATATTATCTCTTTTACCCTCACACCAACTCTGGGAGGCTTTACAAATGAGGAAACTGAGGCAAACAGATGTTAAGTGACTTACCCAGAATCACACAAGTGACTGAGGCTGGATTTGAACTCATCTTTCTGATTCCAAGTCCTGTACTCTACTTTCTGTGTCACCAGTGTGTCTGTCTCGTTATGGTCATGAATATTTTCCTCTTGGTTCTGTATCAATACCTACAGGTGAATTTTTTATATTAGGCTATGGTGTTTAACAAAGCCCTTGACCACATTTAAGCCATTTCTCTGCATTTAGAGTTGGAGGCCATTTGAGGCCATTTGGAGAAAGAGATAGTATTTTATCTGAGAATGAAGTCCTTCACACCTGAATGGAATTTAAGGTCAGAAAAGACTGCTTGTGCTAGGGAAAGTTCATTGTCTGGTTTAATAGTTATATTTTCCTGAAGGATTATATTAACACAATACATTCACCTTGAGGAATTGAGCAAATTTTTATCAGTTTTCCAGAAGCTCAAATCCCAATCTGGCAATTTGATCATATCCTGGTCAGCTGCATAGTTCACTTCTTTATTGAGGGATAAGGTTTTACTTCTGGCCCCAAATTAACTAATCACTCTCCCTCAGTCTATTTCTCATTGACCAAGAAGCTATCACCACACCAATAGCTTTACCCTTTCTAGCTTTTCCAGAAATAAAATCAGTAGCACTTATTGATTTGAAATTCCCAAATTCCCATCCACTCTGGGCAGTTTCAGGCATGAAATTAATTGAAATTGCTCATTAGTCACTGTTATTGTCTTAAGTGAAGTAGGAGCCGAGGACCCAGGGGCAATTCCAAGTCATTAAAAATGTTTTTATTTGTATTCTATTTACATAGAGATTATTCAATGCTCCTGGTGCTGGAAGGTTTGGAGTTAGTGAGAGCTAGAAAATAGAAAACCTGGTCTTCTGGCTTCCAGCTTTGAGAGAAAAAAACATGATGTTTCAACAAACCAAAGGGAGAGAAAGTCTGGGAAGAAAATGCCATACAGAAAAGCAAGCATTATGATCATGTCAGCTTCTTCCAGAGTCTTTTTTTCTTTTCAAGTTGAAAGGATGTCAAAACTGAGTCTTCTATCTCAAAGCTCGAATCCAGAAGACGTTTCTCTAGCTTTCATCATATAGACCCTTCACATAGGGGCAGAACATTGAATAACCAATCTCCACCCTGAGGAAAGTATTATACAGATGACCCTTTGAGCCATGATATAAATATTATGAATGTTTTGTTCTTTTCTTTCTTTTTTTTTTTGTTTGTTTTAAATCTTATTAATACCTTTCCCCACTAAATCCATTCTTTTTCCCAAGAGGTGGGAGGCAAGTTTCCCCATCAGTCCTCTGAAATCATTATTGGTCACTGCTTAGGCAGTGTTCCAAAGTCTTTCAATTCTTGTTTTCTTTTCCATTATTATTTTCTTTGCTGTTAAAAAAAAAGTCTTGCCTTATTAATTAGCCTGTCAGTTCTAAAAAGGAAAGACAATTCCCAAACAAGAAAGAGTATTACAAGATATAAAACAGATAATTTTGATTATATTAAACTAAAAAGGTTTTGTACAAACAAAACAAATGCAATTAAGATTAAAAGGAAAAGAGAAAGCTGGGGAAGTTGTTTTTAAATTTAAAATAACAATTGTTTTTATAGCAAGTATCTCTGGTAAAAGCCTCACTTCTCAAATATGAGTACTTAGTAAAATTTGTAAAAAAAAAAAAATACAAGTTATTGATGAATGGTCAAAGAATATGAACAGGCAGTTTTCAGATAAATTAAAGCTATCAATACTTTCATGAAAAAAAATGCCTTAAATCATTACCAATTAGAAAAATACAAATTAAAATAACTTTGAAATACTACCTCATCCCAACAGATTGGCTAATATGGCAGAAAAGGAAAATGATAAATGTGGGAAAGGATATGGGAAAATTGACACTGTTGAAGTTGTGAATTAGTTCAATCATTTTGGAAAGCAATTTGGAACTATGCCTAAAGGACTATAAAACTGTGCACTCCCTTTGATTCAGCAATACCATTACAAGGTCTATATTTCAAAGAGTTTTTTTTTTAAAGGATAAAGGATCTATTTGCACAAAAATATTATAGCATCTCTTTTTGTGGTGCCAAAGAACTGGAAATTGAGGCTGAACAATTTGTGGTATATTATTGGAATGGAATACTATTGTGCTCTAAGAAATAACAAGAAGGTAGGTTTCAGAAAAATCTGGACAGACTTATATGAACTTACATGAACATGAACTCACATGATCAGTGGTGTAAGTAGTACCAGGAGACATTGTACACTGTAACAGTAACATTGTATGATGATGACTATGAATGACTTAGCCATTTTCATTGATACAAAAATTCAAGAAATTCCAAAGGACTCATGATGAAAAATATTATCCACATCCAGAGAGACAACTGATGGATCTGAATGCAGATTGACATATATTATTTTCAATTTTTGTGTTTTTTTCTTTTCATTTATTTCTTTTGCAACATGACTAGTATGAAAATATGTTTTACCTAATTACCTGTATATAATATATCAAATTGCTTGCTATCTTAGAGAGGAGGGAGAAAATTTGGAGACCAAATTTTTTAAAAAATGAATGTTTAAAAACCATCTTTTTTATATGTAATGGGGGAAAAGTGAATCACTATTTAAAATCACTATTTTAAAAAAGAGATCCAACTTAGCAAAGTTACCTGAAGGACATTTACAGTTAAAACTGGAAGAGAACTGTCAAAGGGATAAAAGATAGGAAAGATTCTTCAAAGATTTATTTAACAAATTCTTTTCATCATTAAGAACTGTAGCTTCATCTACATTGAAGTACTGATAAATGTTTAACAGCCAGCTCTCTCTCTTTCTCTTTCTCTCAAAAAAAGTTCTAATTTTAAGTTTAATCTGCTTCTCTGCTTTACTCACTTTTTCTTCATCACTTTCTTAAGTCTGGACAATCAATATAACAATAAAAAAAATCCTAGTTGTTGATGTGTGCAAAAAACAAAATCCTGCTCTGAATCTTTTTGCATTTATGGACTCTGTCTTTGACTTCCTTGATATATAAGCCCAGCAGTGTCATCACTAGATCAAAAGATGTGTGCAACTTAATGACTTTTTAAATGAGTTCCAATTTTTTTTTTTTTTTTTGAGGCAACTAGTGGCTCAGTTGATTGAATACTGGGCCTGGAGTCAGGAAGATCTGGGTTTAAATCTGTGCTTAGATATTACTTAGCTGTGTCACTTTGGGAAAATTACTAAATCTCTGCCTCAGTTTCCCTAGCTGTAAAATGGGTATAGTCATAGTACCTACCAATCAGGTTCTTTGTGAAAATTAAATGAAATAATGTTTGTAAAGCACTTATCACAGTGTCTAACACATAATGCCTATTTCCATCTCCCTCCCTCCTTCCTTCCCTCCCATAAGATTGGTTGATTCAATTCACATCCCCTTCAACAAATATTTTTCTCTTTTGATATAGCAATGGCAGGAACCCTAGTTTGAGGCTGCTCATTTGCTGGGGATGGGGGATGGGACATAATCTTGCATAGAGTGTAATCTCAGGGACACTTTCCAGCAAGAGTAGTAGGCCTGGGGAACATGCTCTTATGTTCAAAGCGACAATAGGAAAATGCCTCCTAGCTAGAGCTGAAGGCCATCATACTGCTATGATGATGCTACAGTGTAGAGAAAGGAGTAGACAGAAGCAACTTGCAGATGTGGCAGCTATTCAGCCTGTGCTCTATGTTAAGCTCCTTCCAGTTCAGTTCAGGAGAAATGCTTGAAATCAAGGCTTTAGGAGATAATGTCATAATATTTTCTAAAGTTGATGATCTCAAAACCAGCCAGGATCAAAGTACACCCCTGCTGACATGGGTAATTTTGGTAGCGAATCTAAGCCAAGTCACAGAAAGAGAGGAGCTCACAGAAAGAGGTAATCTTAGGTGACATTAAACCCTACCACCTCACCTAAGCCCAGGAAAGTTGTCCTCATGTTTCAGTGTTTGGGGGAGAGTAGGGTTTCCTGATTGGGGAGGTTTTTCTTGCTTTTTGATAGAGACGGGCAATTATTTTTATATCTCTCCACTCCCTGTGACTACCAGTTTAGTTCAAGTTCAATCATCTCTCACTGGGACTATCATTATTGCTTCCTAATAGAGGTTTCTGCTTTCAGCCTTTCCTCTTTCCAATTTTATTTTCCTGCCAAAATAATCTTCTTAATGCACATGACTAACCATTTCACTATCTTGCTCAAAAAACATCACAGGTTCCCTATTGCCAATACAATACCAATACCAATACCAATACAATGCCAACACAATAAGATAGAATGAAACCTCCTTAGCTTGTGTTTACATGTCTCCAAATTTTGATCCAAATTTATTTTGTTTAGAGGCAGTGAGGTGGCACAGTGGACAAAATGCTGGGCCTGGAGTCAGAAAGACCTGAATTTAAATTCAGCCTCAGTCCTTTACTAGCTATGTGATCCTGGGCAAAGTCTGTTCATTTTCATTTCCTCATTTGTAAAATGGAGATAACAAGACCACTAACCTCTCAGGATTGTTATGAGAGTCAAATGGGATAACGTCTATAAAGTGTCTGGCACATAGTGAAAGCTATATAAAATTTAGCTATTATTAATATTATTTTTAATTTATTTTAAACTTAAAAACAAAATAAGAAAAATCCATTGTCATATGTATAGTCGAACATAAGGATTCAAAATTTTAAAGCAATGAATTTCCATTTTAAGAAAGTATATACTACCCATTGTGTTCAGAGCTGTCCATCTTTTCCTTACTTCCTTGTAGGTTTTCTTTTTTTCTCTGCTATACATTTTTAAATTTTTTATTATTATAGCCTTTTATTGACAAAACATATGCATGGGTAATTTTTTTTTTCAATTTTTCAATATTGACCCTTGCAAACACTTCTGTTCCAATTTTTCCCCTCCTTCCCTCTATTGCCCTCCCCTAGATGGCAGGCAGTCCCATACATTTTAAACATGTTAAAGTATATGTTAAATACAATATATGTATACATATTTATACAGTTCTCTTGTTGCACAAAAAAAAAAAAAAAATCGGATTTAGAAAGGTAAAAATAACCTGGGAAGAAAAACAAAAATGCAAGCTAACAACAACAGAAAAAGTACAAAAATGTATAGCAGAACACCCAGGACATTTCCCAGTGTTCTTTCGCTGGGTGTTCTGCTATACATTTTTTCCCCTTCTTCCATTCACCCTCATCTCCAGAAGACTACAATTAAGCATGATTCGTGCATGTGCAAGCACATGTATACACAATATACATACATACATATACATATACATAAAAATATATAAATATCTATAATCATATATATACATTTATATGCATATATAAAAGACCCTACTATATTCATTTCCACTTGTCCTGTTTCTCTGATGGTGAATAGCATCTTCCTTCCTAAGTCCAAGTCTTTACTTTTTTTTCCTAAATCCAGCAGCTTATCATTTCCTACACCACAGCAATATTCCAAGCTTACTATTAGCTAGCTATTTGAAATAGTCTAAAACAATATTGATTAATATGGCTGGAACCTTATTTTTTATCTCTTGATTAAATCTTTTGATTATGATTTTTTAGTTTTAATTTTGTTTGAGATCATGATTACTATCCCTGCTTTTTTTTTTACATAATAGATTCTATTTCTGATTTTTATTTTATGTTTATGTGTAGCTCTCATTTTTATAACATTTCCTGAAAGCAACATATTGTTGAGTTAACATTTTTAATATATTCTTTTTCCATTTTTATAGGTAAATACATCCAATTCACATTCTAACCTATAATTTCTCCTTCCTATTTTCCCCACTCTCCTTCTCACCTTATTCCTATCCGTCCTCACACCTCTGTTTTGCTTCTACCCTTCACCTTATTTCTATCCCTCTTGACTCCTCTACTTTTTCCTCCTCTTAATCTACTCTCTTTCAGAAATCCCTCTCTTATCCTATTCCCCCACCCTAATCTCTTGCCCTCTTGTTTCTATTAATCTATTATCTATTTAGAAGACTTTTATATCCTTCCAAATACAAATGTTATTCTCTCTTTGTCCTATTCCTGTTAATTTACATACTCTTCTATACCCTGCCCCTTATACTGTATTCACTTCTGTATCCTTCTGTATACTGTATCCTTCACCCTCTTGTTTTTTTTTAAGTTTAGAAGACTTTTATTTCCTTCTAAATGTATATATTGTTCTTTCTTTAACCAAGATCTGATGTGAGTAGGGTTGCCTCTAAAAATCCTTCCCAAAAATAAAATAAAAATAAAATTCTTCCCTTTTCCTCTTCACCTTCCTTCTTGCCTTCCCTCTTATTTTTTTCTGAATTTAGAAGACTTTTATACATATATATATATATATATATATATATATATATATATAGTTCCCTCTTTAATCCATTACTGATTAGAGTAGGGTTCCAGAACTACCAACTCTTTCTCCCAATCTAATTCCTTTGTTATCAGTTCTTCCTTTTACACCTATTTATAGGAGATAATTACTATTTTATATTTTTCTTAAATAGCTTTTCTTTTTAGAATCACATCATACTCAGCTCTATTTCTTTTTTTTAATATTTAATATTCTATTTTTTATTATAATAACTTTATTGACAGAACCCATGCCAAAGTAATTTTTTTACAACATTATCCCTTGCACTCGCTTCTGTTCCGATTTTTCCCTCCCACCCTCCACCCCCTAGATGACAAGCAGTCCTATACATGTCGAATATGTCACCGTATATCCTAGATACAATATATGTGTGCAGAACCAAACAGTTTTCTTGTTGCACAGGGAGAATTGGATTCAGAAGGTAAAAATAACCCGGGAAGAAAAACAAAAATGCAAACAGTTTACATTCATTTCCCAGTGTTCCTTCTCTGGGTGTAGCTGCTTCTGTCCATCATTGATCAATTGAAACTGAATTAGGTCTCTTTGTCAAAGAAATCCACTTCCATCAGAGTACATCTTCATACAGTATCGTTGCTGACATATACAATGATCTCTTGGTTCTGCTCATTTCACTTAGCATCAGTTCATGTAAGTCTCTCCAAGCCTCTCTGTATTCATCCTGCTCAGCTCTATTTCAATCTTTCTTTCAAACTACCCAATTACTAATGATAATCAGACAAATGGTTTGCATTTATGCATATAAAAAGTAAACAATTTGTTCTTATTGTATTCCTTGTAATTAGTCTTATTAGTTTTTGATGTTTATCTTATATTTCTCTTGGATCTTGTATGTCAAATTTCCTATCTAGTTAAGTGTATGAAGTTCAGTTTTGGCAACAAAATCTTGAAAGTCTGGAAATTCATTGAATATCCGTTATTTTTTATTCAAGATTGTGCTTAACTTTGCCTTTGGATCTTTTCCAGTTGTCCCAGAAGGACCACTGTTCTGCCCCAACTCTTTTGTTTTCACCTCCCAATGTTCACCTTAAGGTTCTATTTTGTCTTGTCTTGTCTTGCTGTGGAGGAAATCTGGAGAACTTGGAATTTTCTGACCTACTCTTCCATCTTCCCTGAATCCTCTTTATTATTGTTATTTTTACTACAGCCCAGGGTTGTTGTGAAGACCAAATGAGAATCTGTTTGAAAAATACATAGCATAGTATCTGGCATGCAGTAAATGCTAGTTTTTATTATTATTAATTATTGCTTCATATTACTTTGCTTCATATGTTTTATGTTCCAGCCAAAATGAACAAATAGTTGCCCCCTAATCTTGTCCTGCACTTTACATTCATACAGGTTCAGACCCCATACTTAGAACCTGCTTCCTCATCTTCATCTCTGTCTGATGAAATCTGTCAAGACCCAGCTCAGGTGGCAGCTCTTTCATGAAATCTTCATTGATAGACTACACTGAAAATGATCTTTGCCTACTCAAGTTTTCCTAGATGACTTTTTTCTTTCCTTGGCTCTTATCATATTCTACCTTTCATCATGATTATTTGAATACATGGCATATCCTTTCGGTATACCCTTACTTTCTACCCTTTATCCCCATTAGTCTATAAGTATCTTAAAGAGAGGAACAGCGTAATTGTTTTTCATTTTTGTACCCTGAGACTCTTAACATAGTACCTTAAATAGAGGAGGTACTTAATAAATATGTAGTCAATTTAAGTGAAATTAGTTAAATTGAAAGCCAGAATAATAACTTTTTATTTTGGGTTTTTTGGGGAAAGCAATCAGAATTAAGTGACTTGTCCAGAGTTACACACCTAGAGTCTGAGGCTAGATTTCACCAGAAATTCTTCTGACTTCAAGGCCAGTGCTGTATCGATAGCTGTCCCTTTAAAAAAAATTATCAATTTTTTTCTACGAAAGCCTAATAAAGTCACCACTTGTTTTACACCCCCTGAAGTTTAACAAGTTTCTAAGTCTAATGTGACTAGGAGGCAGAGGCTAAACCAATGAATGACAAGTCATGATTGATAGGTACTCCTAGACAAAAGCACCCTGGACCTAATAGTGAGGTGCAGAATGGCAGGTGACTGACAAATCTTTGTGAAAGTGAAGAAACATACTACAGAAAACAGTTTTACCTCCCTATTAAAATTCCCAAGTAGGTTTGAATAGGAAAAGAAAAGTCCAGCAAAGAGAAGCAGCTTTGTCAATTGAGAATGAATATAAACTCTCCATGTTTACTTATTCTGTCTCTCCACTATCGATAAAAGGAGCACAATCCATTGGTCTCATAGCACCTGAATCTACTTTCATTTATAACCACAAGCCATCCTTCACTTCTTGGCTTAATTTCTTGGACCTTGTTTATTTGGCAGTTCCCATCCATTGACTAATGTTTGTGAAACATTAACACCTAGAATCCTGAGAATCCTCTATTTGCCTTCTGCCCTTTGAAGAGGCCTGACTTGTTTCATGCAAAAGTATGGTACATGTAGTTCCTTGCACCTGGGATCCTCTGACACCTGTTACCATTACCTGGAGTGGGATTAAAAAGTACTTTGTTTCTTGACGGAATTTCTGAAAGTAGAGAAGATTTGGGGATTTCTGAATTTTGAATTGATTAGAAGTGTGTGTCCCAAAGAAAAAGTAAAGATTATGTTTATGCATTTCAGAAAAGGAAATTTAAGAAAATAAGCTCTTGGCTTTTCATTGGCTTGAGTGGCTCCTTTCTCCACTCTTGCTAAAAAAGACTTTGGAAGTTGATTTGATTTTATATAATCAACTATCAGAAAAATTCTCTAACTAATGAAGCTTCATTAAAAACTATTTTTAGTTGATATAGGCCTCTGTGTATGTGTTTTTGCCCACATAAGATACACAGAAAGGGACATGGATATCCAGGAACATTTTTGTGAAACTCTTGTTCTTTTGGGTTTACTAATCTTAATTTTTAAGTGAATACCATGATCTGAGTTTCTTCTGCAACCTGAGGACCAGCTCACCAATAGATGCCTCCTCCTCATTCCTTTTGCTCTCCTTTCTTTTCTTGTGGCTCTGGGAACTTCAGGTCAGAATCTGCCCATCCAGAAAACTACTCAAAGTCACCCTTTATGTTCATTCCAAGTTTTTTACCCTGGGAGCTTTCACAAAGCCTTCTGGATTCCTCTCCAACTCTCCCCCTTTGGATCTCTTGCTGCTTCTGTTACCTCTTCATTTCCCGCTAAGAGTTTATATTCTGGGGAATGTTGACTACAGGTCAGTCTTTTGATTTGCTTTCTTCATCAAATGAAGACGCAATAAGGAAGAGAAGAGAGATGAGCACAGACACAGAAAGAGACAGAAAAAGACACAGAGAGACAGACAGAGACACACAGAGAGACAGGGAGAGAATGAGAGAGGGAGAGAGTGAAAGGGAGGGAGGGAAAGACAGACATTCACAGAGACAGAGAGACAGACACAGGCAGAGACAGAGAAAGAGACAGACATAAAGACAAAAAGAGTGACACAGAGCAAGACAGAGACAGAGAGAAACAGTCAGAGAAAGATAGACACAGAGAGACACAAAGACACACACACACACACACACACAGAAAGAGAGACAGAGAGACACAGAGACACAGAGACACAGAGAGACACAAAGACACAGAGAGAGACAGAGAGGGAGGGAGAGAGAGAGAGAGAGAGAGAGAGAGAGAGAGAGAGAGAGAGAGAGAGAGAGAGAGAGAAAGACAGAGAGAGAGAGAAAATGAATTTTTAGTATTTGACAAAAATGCATGTTGTCAGTTTGGCTCAGGTTGCAAAAGTTAGCTTATATCTCCATTGGTATACTGCAGAGATGAATACCAAACAGGCAAGATACACGTAAAACAGTCTAAAGTCATAAATGAAAAAAACAGGAATTTATATTATGAGCTTTCCAGCTGCATGAACTTTCAACTTGTTAGCTTTCTCAACAATTTCCAGCTGGCTAGAAGAGATCGATCTCCATCTCAGTGCCTATAAAGCTAAACTGGCTTTAGCACTTTCCCAGATCACCTATGACTATCTAATTGAGCAGAAGGAAACAATAATTCAGAACAGGACTTGTCATGATTCTACTTCCCAATTCATTATCCCTCCCCTCTCCCCCCCTTAAAGAGAGCTATCGTCTGTCTTCCTAAAGCTGTCTGTCTATCAAGCACTTCAAGGAAGTCAGGCTTAGCATAAGAAATAAAGTACTTCAAGATGTATTTCCTCTTCTCAAATCTCCTGGTAATATCCTCTCCAAAGAGATTAAAAAGAGGAGGGAGAAGGAGACTACCTAACCAAAAAACCTAAAACCAACTAATCAATAAACATTTATTAAAATACTATAACCTATTCTGTGCTAGGTATTGTGCTAAGCACTAGAGATACAAAAAGAGGGAAAAGGCAATCTATTCCCAAGGAACTTACAGAATGGAAGTCAGAAATGGTAATCGGAAAGGAAAATGGGAGTGATAAAAAATAAAGAAGGTGATATCTGACAAGCTAGAAATCCTTGTCCCATGAAGGATTTCAGTGATTCTCTCTCCCTTATCCAACAATAATTTCACAGACAAGAATGCCTGTTCCAAGAACCCATAACAGTTCCAAGTATAAAATAGATGAAATTTGTTCCTATAGGTTTATATAATATTGTATAAATCACTTTACTTACAATATCTCATCCTATCTTCAAAATAACCCTCAGAAGTGGATAGGATAGGTGTCATTATCTCCATTCTACAGATGAGGAAATTGGTATTCATGAGGTAAAATGACTTACAGATGGTCAATAAATGTTCAAGGAAAGATTTGAATTCATGTCATCTTCCTCTTCAAGTCCTATACTCTTTTCATTGATCATCTTTACTTCATACCTTAAATGAAAGATTCAATTGAAGGAAAAGTTTGTGTACTGAGTATCTAATAGAGTCTCTGATGTAGGGAGAGTATTACAGAGGAATCTAAGAGAAAGCTCACCATGGATCTGGGTGAGTAATGAAAAGTTCCATGGAAGAGGAGAGGCTTGAACTGTCTCTCCTCTGTCCTCTGTCCTCAGGTGAACATTTGGGCTTTGGATGGACCCTCTGAATTATAGGTGGGGAAACAATATAGAAATGGATAGAGGTATCCCTCGTGAGAAACACACACACACACACACACACACACACACACACACACACACACAGCATCATTATCACCAGTACTACCATAATAACAAACCATTGGTGACTACTTATATTTTCCAAATGAAAAATAAAGCAGAGAAAATCAAAATTGTAGTAGAAATAGGAAAATAAATCCAAGTACTGTTGCTTCTAACAAGGTTGTTAGCAGGATCACATAAGATAATGATAATAGGGATAGAGAGGAGATCAGCAATTTCATGTTTCTATTTCCAGGTGTGGAAATGTCTTCTAAACACATACAGACTAGCAAATTGTTCAGTTGTTTACAGTTGTGTCTTACTTTGTGGCCTCATTTGGAGTTTTTTTTGGGCAAGGATACTTAGAGTGATTTGCCATTTCCTTCTTCAGCTCATTTTACAGTTGAGGAAACTGAGGCAAACAGGTTGAAGTGATTTGTTCAGAGTCACTTTTTAGTTTAGGTGTTTAAGCTAGTGTTTAAAGCCAGATTTGAACTCAGGTAGCAAATAATTCCAGGCCTGGCACCTTATTTGCTGTGCCACTTAGCTGCATTTTTGTCAAATAATGAATATTTATTCTTTCTCGCTCTCTGTTTCTTTGTTTCTATCTTGATCTCTCTCTGTATCTCTGTGTGTATCTCTCTGTCATTGTTTCTCTGTCTCTCTCTGTCTCTTGTCTTTCTTTCTTTTTCTGTCTCTGTCTCTCTGTCTCCATATCTCTGTATCTCTGTGTGTCTCTATCTCTGTCTTTCTGTCTGTCTCTCTGTTATTGTTTGTCTCCACCCCTCTCCCTCTCTCTCTTTTTCTCCCTTTCCCTTGCTCACTTCATCCACTTAATTTGATGGAGAAAGTAAATGAAAAGAGGTGGCATATTCTCTGCAATTTATCATCTCAGGAAAAGCTTCTTAGAGCAGTGATGTTAAATTCAAACAGAAACAGGAGTACTGATCCAGATCCCTGCAAACTGTATATAGGCTTTATTTTAAAATACAAGATTTTCTGTTTTCTTGTATTTTTTTCATATTTCATAATTACATTTTAATCTGGTTCAGACAACACTCCAAAGCAGGACTAGATGAATGAAACTGAATGTTTGACAGCTCTGGTCCAGAGCTCAGAGATATTAAGTGACATGCCCAGCATCAGATAGCCTGGACATTTCACAGGTGGGACTTGAACCAAGTTCTTCCTGGTTCTGAGGCCAGAACCTCTACATTTCCTTAAAACATGAGTTCTTGACCTGAGGTCAATGGATTCGTGTGTGCATGTGTTTTTAATATTTTGGTAATGATTTCAATATAATTTTTTTCTTTGAAATCCCTATGTATTTTTAAAAATCTGTTTAAAAACATTATTTCTGAGATGGGGTCCATAGGCTTTACCAGACTGCCCCAAAGTGTACATGACAATAGAAAATTTAAGAATCCATGCCTTAAAACATGTTTAAATGTTTTCCTTTAAAGATTGCTCACAAGACTCATAACCACTGCTTTTTCATTAGAGTTTGAAATCATTAGATAGTAGAATTGTTTGCTATTCAGTGCCATCTTTATTTTCAGGGAACCCTTGGAGTCCACATGAAAATGATGGGTACTTCATGAGTCGAGGCTAATTTGATCAGAAGTCCTATGGAAGGGTGGAGAATTTTTTCTCTTTTTTTACATATTTCCACATTTATCATGCTGCATAAGAAAAATCAGATCAAAAAAGAAAAAAATTAGAAAAAAAAGCAAGTAAACAACAAAAAAGGTGAAAATATTATTTTGTAGTCCTTACACAGTCCCCACCATCTTCTCTCTAGATGCACAGTCTATTGGAATTGTTCTGAATCACCTCATTACCGAAAAAATTTATATCCATCAGAGTTGATCATCATATAATCTTGTTGCTGTGTGCAATTTCTCTTGGTTCTATTCACTTCACTTAGTATCAGTTCATGCAAGTTTCTCCAAGGCTTTCTGAAATCATCCTGCTGATTGTTTCTTATAAAGCAATAATATTCTATAACATTCATATCCCATAATTTATTCAACCATTCCCCAACTGATGGGTCCATACTTTCTTGATCTTAAGAAAGTAATATACTTCATCAGCAGAGCCTAACTGAGCTTAGGGATTTTGATTATATCTTGCCTTCCTTCTAACTGTGCTCAAAGCAATCTCTTTGCCTTTGCTTTAAATATCAGTACAGATATATGCTATATGAGATCAAATCTGACCTCAGAGATTTATTAGCTATGTAACACTGGCAAATCATTAACACTGGTTGCCTCAGTTTACTCATGTGTAATATGGGCCAGAGAAGGAAATAACAAACTACTCTAGTATCTTTGCCAAGAAACCTCAAATAAGGTTACAAAGAATGGATACAATTGAAACAACTGAATAGCAATAACACATATGATCAATATTTTGTTAAACACTATATTGAATACATAAAATATATGTATTCTACATGAATATGGAGACATGATTAATATGCATGGAAAATAATCTAGAAAATAATGTTTGTTAGTAAATGAACACATGCTAAATTACATATATAAGGGATTTTTTAAAAAGATTATTTTTGTCTTGAAAATTCTCTCAAAAATGTGTATTATAACTTGTGGATGAAACCTATGGGAAATTTCAATCTTTATTTTGGTCTTAGCAGGACTGCAGACTGGCATGAACATCTGAGCAACTGAGCATGACCACTTTCCACTTGAGGCAAAGACAGAGCTTGCAACTTTACAATGCTTGGGATCTTCTCAAAATTTTCAAGGGCCAACTTAAACTCTACCTTTGCCATGAAATAGTTTCTAATTCTTCCAACTCACACACTAATCTCTATCCTTTATCTGAACTTCCACAACATTTTTGTCATTAGTACTGCAGAGAAGAGTGGTTAGTCATTCTCTAATTATTTGATTATGTAAGTTTCTTCATCCATTAAATGAGTTAGAGAAGGAAATGGCAAGCCACTTCAGCATCTTTGCCAAATGGGATCATGAAGAGTCAGTAACAACTGAACAGCAACAATAAATTATTTAAATATGTGTTATTTTTGTCTTAACAACTGGATTATAAACTCCCGGAGGGCAGGGGCCATTTATTAGTTTTTCTATATATTCCTCATGAGAACTTTAAACAATGCCAGGTACATGATGGACATTTAGTGATTACTTAAATATAAACCTAGAATGACAGAATAGGAAAGGATCTTAGAGAACACCTAATTGCATTTCCTTTTTTGATAAATAATGAAAATGAGACCCAGAAAACTGACTTATTCACGTTCCTCGGACAATCAAAGATCCAGTTCTACCAATTTCAAGAAAGAAGACCTTTGGTGCCAAAGAGAAAACTATGGATTCCACAAAGCATTAATCCAGACAATCAGAGAGGAAGAGAGGAAGAGATGCTAAAAGACAAACCAACCAATATGTAAGATTTATGGGAATGAAGTGTAGGAGGGCTCCAAAAGGAGAGAAGGAGAAGGCATTAAGAGCCAGCAGAACAAGGGGAAAGTGAACATCCTTGGCCATATGTATTTCCTACATGCAAGCCTCATTATGTCTTTTTTTTTTTCCCATTCTTCTCACACATTCTGTGTATTAGTGGGAGAATTTGCTCCAGATTCATGGAGGAAATGTTTTGTAGTTATTGTTATTGTTCTGCCATCTCAGTAAATGTCTTTGCTTTGAGATATTTGAGTCTATAGGGAAAACTAAATGGTGCCATAGTGCACACAGTGCTACATCTGGACTCGAGAAGATTCATCTTCCTAAGTTCAAATCTGGTCTCATTGACTGAGCAAGCTACTTAACCCTGTTTACCTCAGTTTCCTCATCTGTAAAATCAGCTCATGAAGGAAATGATAATGAGAGAAATGAGTGTTAATAGCTAATGATTTGGGGACATTCATATTTCCCCCTTTTTTCTCTTTTCTTCATTTCAAGACTTCAGTCTTTGAAGGGTGAGTTAACCTTCTCCTCTATCCAGACCCTACCTAGGTGGGGAAGCCACTGTGTTCTACTCAATTTGGGGTAGGAATAAATTCTTTGAATAGATTGCCTAAAACTGAAGTAAATGACATAATCAAAGATCAGGTCTAGCTCTCACTTCAATATTAATTCTCTCATTAATTGTTAACCAATCAAAATTGATCACCATTCTCAGGTACATCCCTCTTCCAATGGGCATATAAGTCAGAGCCTACTGCTATGGTTGCCTTTGATCTAAGAGAGAGATGACCAAATGATCATTCTTTTATTACTAAACATGATGACATTGTTAATAAAATGGTTAAACTACCCAGAAATTATTATTCTTGAATCTTTTTAAATGCCACAGTAAACTATTCTAGTATCTTTGTCAAGAAAATCCCAAAAATTGTCATGAAGAGTTGGATATAACCGAAAATGATTGAACAATAACAAAAGTTGAGTCTAATAACTATTAATAGAAACACAATATCAAGGACTCAAGAACAAAGGTAGCATAAGCTTGGATCCACAGAACTGAAGTAGCAGACATACTCAGGGGACCCAGTCTGTGAATCTGTGAATAAAAGTTGGGAATATAGTCCAGAAAGTATGCCACACAAACAAATTAGCTTTAAAGACAACATTTTCTCACTTTTAAATAACATCCTAAAAATATAGTCCTAGTTATGGGCATCAAACAGAATGATCATTTTTATAATTGGTTGTATATTGCCAGGTTTCTTTCTACAAAGTTCCGTCAACATTGAAATCTATCACTTTGAATAATTTTGATCTTTAGTGGATGTAAGATAAATCTCCCAAAGTTTTAATTTGAAGTTCTCTACTTTCCAGATAGTTTGAACAATTTATGAAATCATTAACAACTTGTGTTAATTCATTAAAAAATCACAGCTCACAGCAAAACCATGACAACATTCTACACAGCAACAGCATCATTGTGGGATGATCAATTATGGTAGACTGAGTTCTTCTCAGCAATACAATGATCCAAGACAATTCCAAGGGATTTGTAAAGGGAAATGTTGACAACAACCAGAGAAAGAACTATGGTTCTTATTGAACCATACTATTTTTGAAGCTTATTGAAGCATACTATTTTTGAAGCTTATTGAAGCATACTATTTTTACTTTTTGTTTTGTTTTTTTCTTTCTCATGGTTTGTCCCTTTTGTTCTGATTCCTCATTCATAATGTGACTAATGTAGAAATGATTAATATGATTTCTGATATATAACCTATTTCATACTGCTTGTTTTATTAGGGAGTTTGGAGGAGAGGGAAGAAAAGAGAAAAAATTGGACCTCAAAATATTATAAAAATGAATATTGAAAACTATTTTTACATGTAACTGAAAAAATAAAATACTAAGTGAAAGTGAAAAAGGAGACTTAAAATAAAAATTATAGTTCATATCCTTTGAACAATTAGCCAGTGGGGAAAAGGTATTATTCTTGAAAACTCATATCAATTCTTTATAGAGTTTATATATCAGATTTTTAGCAGATATACTTATTACAAGCCTTCCTTCCTCCCCATTCTATTTCTTTTCTTTTCTTTCTTCTCCTAGTCTTTCCTTTTTTTATTGTTGTACAAAAATTTTATTTTTATATAATTTTTTGTCTCTAATATTTTTTTATATCTATAATTCCTTCCACCTTTATTTTTGTCTTAAATGTATGTTATTGATCTAATCACTTTTGATTGGATTAAAATGGTAAGAGAGAGATTTAAGCTTATTTTTTTTGATCATACTGTTTTCCAATTTTTCCAATAATTTTTATTGAATAAGTGATACCTTTCACCAACATTTTATATCCTTGAATTTATCAAACACTAATCTCTGGTTTATGTCTTGGATCTATTCCTGGAATTCCCATTCTATAATACTTATCTATTTGTCGATATTTCAATGAGTACTAGATGATAATACAAAACAGTTTAGACAATCATTGTTTGATGGCATAATTTGAAATTTTATAGGAAAATCCCATCATCAAATTTTGTTCATAATTCTTGATATTCTTGCTCATTTCTTTCCTATATGTATTCCACTAGTGTTGTATCTAATTCTGTGTAGTAATCAATTGATAAGTTGATATTTCTTTTTTTTTTTTTTTTTTTTTTTGGTTCAGATCTGTGATTTCACTGGTGCCATGAATTCTCAGTAGAGGATACCTCCTTTACAAATGCAAATCAACAACTATTCTGTAATTTGAGTAATTGAACTTAAAATCTTGGATAGTAGCCTGGAACACTCAGAGGTTAAGTGACTTGGTTATCCAAGGTCACACAAGTATATGTCAAAATCGGGTCATCCCAAACTCTTAAATAATTTCATTAAATTCACAAATTAATTTTAGAAGCATTGGAATTTTTGGTACATTGGCTCAAACTAACAATGAACAAAGGATATCCTTCCAATTGTTCATGTCAATCTTTGCCTTTACTTTGGTCTGACTTGCCTAAATTAATGTCCAAATACGTAATGTTTTGTTATAATTGTAAATTATATTTTTTCTCTTTGTAAATTTTTGTTGTTTTGTTTTGTTTTTGATGGACAATGTAGTATAGGGGAAAGATTTTGAACTATCAGTTAGGTTGTTCATTTTTTCCAGACATCCAACTCTTTGTGATCCTATTTGGGGTTTTGTCAATGATACTGAAATACTTTTCCCTTTCCTTCTCCAGCTCATTTTACAGATAAGGAGTCATACAGCTAATAAGTGAGGCCAGATTTGAACTCAGGAAGATGAGTCTTCTTGACTCCAGGCCTGGCATTCTATCTATGGAACACCTAGCTACTTGGGTAGCTGACAGGTTACCCGAGTTCAAATCATGACTGATATTTGCTGATATGTGTGATGCTGGATGTATCATTTTAAGCTATTTCAAGATAATGTAACCTGAACTATATAATTCACAAGATTTGGAAAAGAAATACCCCTTTGTAAATTGTAGGATTCTGTAGGTAGTATGTATAACCTGGCTCTCTTTTCCAAAACCAGCCTGGTTACATCATTCTCAAGGTTCTAGGATATCCTGGGGGGGAGGGGTTGTAAACTCAGCCTTTCTATCCATACCACACTCTTTTCTTCTCCAGGCCTTACCCATTATGAGGAGCTTATAACTAGTATAACAGTTTCACTTAATCATTTGGTATTAGGTAACTAGGTGGTGTAGTAGATAGAGTCCTAGACTTGGATACAGAATGAGTTCATTTTCCTCAGTTCAAATCTGACCTCAGACACTAGTTGTATGAGCTTGGAAAACTTCTTTAACCCTGTTTACCTCAGTGTTCTCATCTGTAAAATGAACTGAAGAAAAATATAGCAAACCACTCCAGTATCTTTGCTGAGAAAATTCTAAATGGAGAGTCAGACATCACTGTTCAGTCGTATTTTAAAGATATAGCAAGAATAAAGTAAAGACATTCCCCTCATGCTTTATGGAACATTATCTCCCCTATACCACTTTGGTCTTTGGGAAAGATTAAGCACATAATTTATAACTATTGCCAAGTTTCTACTTAGCACTGGTCCCATCAAGTCTATGTCCGTGTACAGCTATACTGGAGGTTGAGTCTTTCTTTTAGGCTAGGGTCACTTCTGAAGATTGTTACTTGTCCAGGACATCCATGCTGTGTTTGCAAAACCCGACCTAGATTCTGATTCCTGAATACTTATGTTTCACTCTCATGACCAAGGTCAGAGATCCTGCTCTCTTCAATTAAATGCAAAGCTATTCAGAAGGAAGAAAACCCTAAGGTTTTTGTCCTTTCCATCTTTCTAGACACCATGAATAAATCACCAAGCTCTCCCAAATGAAGATAACACAGAGAGATAGTTGATACTGACAGATTTTGTTGAAGACATCATTAGTTTGAGTTCCATAACTGATAGAAATCAAAAAGGGTCCTCTCTATAAGGAATTTTCCTTATGTACTATCACAGTTCTTTGGAAAGTAAGCTTTCTGGCATCACTTGTATAAAGAAGCCACCACGTCAGTCAAGCAAGATGATGGGGTCTATGCATGTGCCAGAACCCACATATAAATATATATGTGAACTCTTCCTATTAAGGTTGAGAGCTTATTAGTGAGATTATTATATTATGAGATTGTTATATAAAAATGCAGAAGACTTTGCTGTGGTTTTATATATTTTTTGTCCCATAAATTAGCTAAAATAATTTGTGACTTCAATGACTGTTTTGACGAATCTCTTAGATTTTCTAGCTATAGAATCATTCACCAGAAAATAGAGATATTGAAATCTCTTTATCCTAACTTTCAATGATTTCTATATGGCTTATATAATAGCCAAAAAATGTCAATATAAATTAGATTCCTATAAAAATGTATCAGTTCATTGATCTTTGGACATAAATTAAGAGCATAATCAGTAAGAATAATGTTTGTAAGTTTTTAAAGAACGATTTTAGTAATTTTACCTCCTTTCATTGTATTACTGTCAGAAAAAAAAAGTGGCTTCATGGAATTCAGTTCCATTTTGTAATTTTGTTTGTTTCACAAATTATCTTGGTCAAAATTGTCTTCCTTGGCATCCAACACTCTGGAGCCACACTTGCTTTCATCACATCCCCAAAGAAAGCAAGAAATATTTCATGGGAATCTGTGCCATCTTACCTTGTGTTTACAACAAGCATAAATACTAGGAAAAAAATCATTATAACTTGCACAGTAACATCACTTAAGGAGAACAAAAATGTTAGGAAGGATTTGGCAAGAGCTTTTGAACTAAGTCAATCTATGTCTTTAAAAACCCAGTAATTTTAATGTGGAAGCAGACATACAGGATCATAAAAATCATGACAGAAAAAATACTTTGAGGTCAGACTTTTAACTAGGGTGGGGCAAATAGAGTTTGCTCTAGGTCTTGGAATTTAGAGAACTAAGGTAATGCTGGAGAAACTGAGCAAAATAAAGACTAGAGAACAATTTAATAATTTATTTAATGGAGACTATTACTGGGACCAAATACTAATTAAGGACCTGGGGTAACAGGAGTAGAGAAACAGTTCAGAGAGACTGCCAATCCAGGACAGGTGTCTAATTTCTGGTTGTTTCTAAAAAATAATCCCAAACACTGAATCTGCCAAGGCAATTCAACAGAATAAGGGGTTCCAAGGTTAAAGCATAGCCAGCAAATCATAGTCCAGTAAATTTAAGCAAGGAGTAAAAAAATGAAAAGGGTTGTTTAAAGGACTTCCAATTAAATCTGAACTAGTAAGATAGGGGGTGGGGCAGAAGTGCCTAAGAAAATACACCAGTTTCCCCAATTTCCTATTCTTCCTCCCTTTTTTTTTTCTCATGGAAAGGAATTATCAAATAATCCTCCCACATATAAATCATATATATAACAGACTAAAAATCCCTCAAACATAACAGCAATAGTTACAAAAATTTAACAATTTCCATCCCAGGTCTTAAACACAGTAATACAGTTAAAATTCTAACAATTCAACCACTTTCCCACTCCCCCATATCAGTCCAAATTACATCAGGAGCAGGGCTATGGTTTTCTCAAAAACTGCTTCCTGCTGAAGATGGGCAGAGATGCTCAGTCCAGAGAGGGGGATGGGTGTGGTGTGGCATGCTGACAATCAAAGCTTGATCTAGGTCCCAGAAGCAAGTCAATATATCTGTAATTTGACCAAATCTAGAAACAAAAACAAATCTAACAAAGAAAAGTTAGAACAGTCTGAGATAGAAAGACTGGTCCACAAGGACTGCTATGAGATGTGGCCTCTCAATAGTTATAAACATTAAAAAAAAAAAAAAAAAAAAACTTGAATATCCAGACACAACATCCAGTAACTAATAGATGACCAGACTAAGGGTATAATGATTACAAATAATGAGGTATAATGTATAACTAGACTGGAAATAGCAAAGTATGACATAATTGAATTGCATTAACAGTTTCTTATTGATCATTGCTCTGATTATAGAAATCAGGTACAGGAGGAAAACAATGCAGTGACATTAACTACAAACCCAAGAAATTTTACCTCTAATAACAAATCCCATTAACCAAAGTTTTGGATAAATCCTAAATAGATATTTACCATAACCTTATATTTATACAAATCAGTTTGCTCCTTTTAGCCAAAACCAGGGGGCTACAACTTGATAAAAAAAAAAAAAGTCTGGAACAGTTTAGAGGGAGGGGGAAAAAAGAATTTCACATGGCCACCCTTCCCCCCCACTCCACCTCCAAAGAGGCAGGAGGGAGGGGAGGTGAACTAACCTGCACTCCGAGCTAACTAGATGCTCCATAGAAGTAGCAGAGAGCAGTGGGGGGTGAGTTTAATTTTCACCTTTGAAGACAAAAGATCCCTACCCCACCCAACCTTTAAAGTAGCAGAAAGCAGTGCAGGGGGGTGAGGGATGGGGGAGGGGGAAGATTCCATAAAACCCTCATGTCCAGCAGAGCTGGATTTAAAGCATAACTTACAATGTTGTAATATAGGTAACAAACTGAACCAAACTAAATGCAGCTTTAAATTTCCAATAATATAAAACTGACTTTCCTATCATATTTCAAATAATGAATTTCACTAAACAGCATAGTTTTTCTTTCTCTCCCTATGGCTCCACGTGGCCATTATTCCCAATGGACTTTTCCTAAACTCCAACTTGGCCAGAGTTGGAGCCTTCAGAAAAGTCAGATCCTTTTTGCTACATACTTTACCTAATTAGAGGCATGGGACCCCTTTCAAGCAAGTTAACAGAACTTCTTTAACAAGCTGTTGTTTTTTTAAGATCTTATACTTAAAGATAACTAAATCTAGCCTGCATAGGCAACAGTAACATTATTTCCCACAATTTTAAAACTGCCCAAATACTCAGAACAAATCTGGCATGCAAAGGCAATCGTAAAATTATTTCCCAAATTTAGAATCATCCTAAAATTCCTAATCAAATGTTTTCTCCAGCTGGAGTTCAAAATTATACTAAGTACAGTTGCAATATTCCCAAATTTGATCATTGTTCTTAAACTTAACAGAGCTTTTAAATTAACAAAACAGATAAATCACACAAAACACAGAACACACATAGACTGCACAGTCAAAACATTTAACACACACCAGGGGCTATCTGGAAAGAATAGGGGAAGTTGTCGGCTCCAGTCTTCCCTCCCATAATCCAAATGGAGTCTTTTTTTTTTTTTTAGCCAGATGGTATCTTAAAAAGACACCCAGATTTATACTCTGGAATGCCCAGAGTTTGAAAATTGGTACACAGATGTATCTTAGACACCCAGGTAGGGTCCCCTGTGTCCAGAAGACCCTACTCCCAGAATTATGCCCGTCAGCATTTCATAATTCTGGGAATCTAGATGCTAGCATACTGAACAGAACAGAAGAGGTCTTATACAGACAGAACAGAACAGATCTTAAGACTTAAGCAGATGGTACCCCAAAAGGTACTCAGACAGACTTATCCTCCTGTGGCCAAAATGGGGGTGTCTACCATCAGACTGTTGTGGCTGGAAACTGCTCTCTTTCCCGGAGGCTCTGGAAAAAACATCCATGGGGCCCCGGCTCTCCAGGCCAAGAATTCAGATCTGCAGCCACATTGAATGCAGAGACCAGAAAGTCTCATCTCTACTCCTGCTCATTTTCTAATATCTCACTGGGGAGCTCCAAAATGTAATGCCGGAGAAACTGAGCAAGATAGAGATTAGAGAACAATTTAATAATTTATTTAATGGAGAGATTTACTGGGACCAAATAGATCCATGGTTTGGTCCCAGGGCTGAGTGAGACTATCGTCTCAAAGAATCCAGCAGCAAATGTCAGATACAAGATTTTTTTATAGGGCTACAAAAATGATGACATAATAGGGGAGGTACCTGGATGGGGATGACCTAATTGGGGGAGGCACCTAGGATGACATAATGGGAGGTACTGGAGAGGCTCCTGATATTCTAATGATATCTAAAATGGATAAAGACCTTTATCCCATCAACATTAAAAGGAAATGAGTATAGCCTAAGGTCTAAGATATAAGACCTTTATCCTATCAAACATTAAGAGGGAATGTTTAAATATATATATAAAAAACCTGAGGCAGAGTAACTGACTAGGACAATTAGGGAAACTGGATCAGGACATTAAGAGAACTATGGCACAACACTAATTATGCTAATACTTCAGCTGGGAAAAAACAAAACAAAATACTGAGCCTAATACCAGGTTGGCAAGAATAATTAGTTAAACTAAAAAGTATCAGATGGTCCTTATTCGCTTCTTGAGAGTCATATCATGTTGGGGGTGGAAAGTGTCTCTGCAGTTCCATTATATCTTGTTTTCTCCTCAGGAGCATCTTTTTCACCAATAGCTTCATGTCCATGATTCTCCACCCACTTGAGTTTCTATGTTCTCCCACTCCTCCCTGATGCAGTTAGTGGCAGTGCAGAGAGTTGTGAGAATTGGGATGGGAATCCCCTCAGCGCACAGGTCTAACATGAAAGAATTCAGGAACCCAAAAAATCTGAATGACAAAAGGCACTGAGAAGCCAGCTTTGCTAGGAAGACAGATTCCTCAATGGCAAGAGGTTCTGGCAGAGAAATAACAAAAGGTTATCACTGAGAAGAGGATCTCTTCATAGCGGCAGGAGTCCTGGAAGGCAGCTTTGCCAAGAAGAAAGCTTTGTTGGCAAATGATAATTCTTACTTCAAACTTCTGCAAAGATTTGGAGTTCAAAATGATCATTTTATTGGCAGTCTGGTGGTGGGGCTTCCATTGAATGAGATTCCTTTAATGTTGTCAGTGCTCCAGGCCTAGATTTCCAGTTGAATGAGATCACTTAAGTATGAGCTACTGGGAGAGTCCTGGGCTAATCTTAATGAAACCACTTAACTGCCCTGAAGGGTGGGTCTCTGTCAGGAGAGTTTCAGAGTTTACCCCTATGGCTTCCCTCCTTCTCCCCCAAAAAAGTCAGGGGAACCGTTTCAGAATTCACCTCCATCATCCCCACAGGATAGGAGTGATGTTCTGGGGTGGAGGGAGCTCCACTGCTGCTTGTCTGAGGTGTATTTTCCTCATTTGCCAGAATTTATTTGTAATTATAATATGTTTGAGATTTTTAAATAATGATTACAAAAGTTTTTCAGAGATTAGATTATTGTGGTGGTTGTTCAATTGTGTCCAATTCTTCCTACCACAGTGGATTATGTTATCTAAGGAGTTTTCTTGACAAATGAGATAAAAAGGGAGGGACAAAGTTTGCCATTTCTTTCTCCACTGGATTAAAATAAGAGGTCCAGAGTCATACAACTGATAAGAATCTCAAACCAGATTTGATTTCAGGTCTCTGACTTCACTCCTAGAGCTCTATTCACTGAGCGCTCTGGTTGCCCTGATTGGATTATGAATACTAAAATCCCATGCCTGTTTGCCACATATTCTGAAGGACAGAAAATACAGAATGTGGGAAACACCTCAAACAAAAGAAATCAGTTATGTCTTGAGAAACATGAAGCTACTGATTGAAGATATAATCATAACATAAGAAATCATTTCTCAAAAGGTTAAGGGACAAAGAATATGAATAAGTTTTTTTTTAATTCACAGATACCATATAATATATTAATAATATCTAATTATTATAATTATATAATTATAATGTATAATAATAAAAATAGCTATATTAACAACTAGCATTTATATAGCATCTTAAGGTTTTTAAGGAACTTTATAAATATTATCTTACTTTACCCTCATAACAATCCTGAGAAGTAGGTGCAATTTTAAACTCCATTTATAGATGAGGAAACTGAGACACAATATATTAAGACTTACCCAGGATTATACAGCCAACAATAATCACATAACATATAATAATAATCAGGATAATAATAGTAATAAAGTTAATAAATGCTTAAGGCTAGATTTGAGATCAAGTCTTACTGACTATGGGCAATACTATAGCCACTGAATCATCTTCCAAATGCTTTGATGGCATCCATGACACCAATTCATAATAGTTTATTCAGCTATTCACC